>NC_140211.1:24872243-25169743 GCF_951802725.1 Rutilus rutilus
GATTCACAGTAATGAAACAAGTGAAGTATTTTTCTAGCATGCTCAGTTTTCATTATTTTATAAATTCTTTGAAATATTTTTATATTAGATTATTGGATATTTATTGTGCAAAGTGACATACACACACACACACACACACACACACACACACACACACACACACACACACACACACACACACACACACACACACAAACCAAATTAAAAAGGATATTCTGTTTAGTTTTATACATATAACATTAATAATGGGTAGAAAAAAAACAAGATAAGTTAATACAAAGTAATTATTATTACAAAGGCAATATTTTAATAGTTTGACAAGTCAATATAAGGACAATATATAAGACAATATAAAAGTCAATTATTTAATAAAAAAAAAAAAAACATGTTGTCTTTATACACTCACTGGCCACTTTATAGGTACACGTTCAACTGCTCGTTGACACAAATATCTAATTAGCCAATCACATGGTAGCACCTCAATGTATTTAGGCATATAGACAAGGGCTGCGTCCAAAAGCTTAAAAATGCTGCCTTCGATGGATGGTAGTTCAAAACCTTTGTCCAAGGTAGGAAGTCATCAAGGCACGAAGTCATCAAGGCACGTTCGAATGTTAGCTTCACTTCCTGTCTCCTGAGATACCTTTATCTGATCGATTTTTGAATGCAGCATGGATGTATTCTTCGCTGATTTTAATATCCCACAATCCTGTGCTTTCCATTCTGTGACAGTTGAGCTAAAAAACAAAGATGGCGCCTAAAAGTTGCAGTTGGTGATCAGTTTGTGTAAATGTGTTTTTGATCAACTTTCTTCTGACTTCTGATGTAATTTTGTTGTGAGAAATAACTATTGTAGTAATGAAATATTTGCTTAGTTATCACCAAAACTCAATATATTTTGGTGTAGATCATTAAACCGTTACGCTGCCTCAGAAGTCTGTCCAAAATTTGATTTGTGAGGTACCTCGATGCGCAAACACTGCCTACAAAGTCATTGCCTGACAAGGCAGCAAGGCAACAAGTCAGCTGCCTAAGTTTTTGGATGCAGTGATGGTCAAGATGATCTGCTGAAGTTCAAACTGAGCATTGTGATTGTGACAGAAATGTGATTTAAGTGATTTTGAGCTTGGCATGTTTGTTGGTACAGGACGGGCTGGTCTGAATATTTCAATAACTGCTGATTTACTGGGATTTTCACGCAAAACCATCTCTGGGGTTTACAGAGAAAATATCCAGTGAGCTGCAGTTCTTTGGGTGAAAATTCCTTGTTGAGAGGTCAGAGGAGAATGGCCAGACTGGTTCGAGCTGATACAAAAGCAACAGTCCTGCTGACATGTCCATCCCTTTATGACCACAGTGACCATCATCTGAAAGCTACTTCCAGCAGGATAACACGCCATGTCACAAAACTCAATTAATCTCAAACTGGCTTATTGAACATGACAATGAGTTCCCTATCGTCCGGTCACTACGACGTACGTCGTGGTGAACGACGAATAGGAATCTCGCTAGAGAGGCCAATCTACTTCGAGTGAAACTAAACGAGCCAATGCATATTGGCGTGCAATCATTTGCATCAGCTGTGCAGCCTCGCAGCGCGGGTATTTAACGAGCAGCTGGTGCGATTGCACTTCAGCTTTTTGCTTCGGAGCCGAGCGTTTCGATGCTGTTTAATCTACTGAATGATCAAACAACGAGCAAGCTCTTCAAGATGATCTCTCGTGTCTGGTGCAGGCGATACAGCGCAGCAGCGGGGTCGACTTTCTTTTTCTCTCTTTGTTTTTGTGTTACTGAGCAAAACAAAAAAGCTGTTTTCACAGCTGGTAACGGTGCGCCAAGAGCGCTGAATAGCCGTTCTTATGGCTGGTAAGACCGCCGTGAAGAGAGACAGCGCACAACAGGTTGCATATTCCTGTCTGTGTCCGCTGCGACCGTTCCCCTGCGTGCTTCAGTACCAAGGAGAGTATTTCCCTGAAAGAGCTTACATGGGTGTGAGTTGCGTCTTTCTAAAGATGACATTCCACCCGTGTGTTTCTGGTTGCGGTCGTTTCCTGTCCTCACTGACGGCCACGATCACTGTCTCACATGCCTGGGAAACATGTGAGACTGTGTTCGTGGGTGGTTCATGTTCTCGCACGGGAACATGACCACGTCGGCACGCCGGTCAACTCTTCTTTCTCCGGAAAGTTTGAGTCCCCTCTGTTGTTGGCCAGCCGCTGCTTGTGTGTAAAAACACAGCTGCCGGTCTGCTCGACACTCTGGGGGACCGTGGAGATCGGCGAGAGCTTCCGCGGGGAAAACCCGACGGATCTCTCGCTCCTCAGCGTGTCGTGTGCCGTCGAGCTGCCGGGCTGCAGCGCGGGTTGTCACGGCAACCCAGCGCTCGCTCGGCGCTCTAGGTGCGCGGTCTCCTTGTCTATTCTCTGTTGTAGCGCCCTCCCTGGTGGCCACCAGGAGAGGTCTACTTCAGTAGAATGGCTTGGGTGATCTGAGAGCTGAGGGCTTCTCCTTCGGGGAACCAACCCCCTAGGGCCCCTCCCTCTCTAGCGCATCACAAGTTGTGCAGCTTCTGGATGGGATTGCTGGTCCTTCAAAATTGGAGGAACCTAGCGTTTCATTCAGGGCTCCAGCTGAGGGCAGATGTCGATTGCTGCATCGGAGAGAGGGCCTGTTTTGTTCTGGAAATGAGGAAGTATGCTGAGTTCCCACTGTAATAGTGTGTGTGCTTATGCTGAATCAGATTCAGAACTGACAGCCATGCTTTCCCGGGTCTTTCTTGGATGTGCATTGAAAACTTAGGAGTATGGAGCTATATTGGTGCCAAAATATGGAACGCCAAAAGTGCCAAATTCTGCATAAGTTTTCACCTCTCTCGCTACCCTCGATGGTGGGGTGGCTGTGCCTCTGGCGAGCCACCTCTGCCCTGCATGCGAGGCCAAGGCACTCTTATTGCACGAGGGTAGTTCTGAGCCGGAGTTGAGCTGCACTTGTCGACTGACCGTGTTTAAGTCACAGCGCAGGCCCTCGGCCAGACGATGTCCACCTTGGTTGTCCAGAAACACCCCTGGCTGTCCTTGCAGAGGTGCGAGACGTCGTCAAAGTACGCTTTCTCGATGCTCCCATCTCACAAGGTGGCCTTTTCGGCGACACTGTTGAGAATTGGCCCAGCAGTTCTCCGCAGTTAGCAGCAGACTGAAGCGCTTTCCCCGACGCACCACCAGAGTGCCTTGTGGGCCACCCCTCAGTCTACTCGTCGCCAAGGGTTTCATCCCCTGCAAAAAAAAAAAAAGAGAAAACACTCCGGCACAGCCTGCTCTACTGTGTCCGCTGCAGGAGGATGACACCGCCCGTCTCAGCCACTGTTTAAGTGGTCGGTGAAGCAATCACCCCTGAGATGGGTGACCCGGAGATGGGTGGAGCTGCTCTCACCCGGTGAGGGCCGGGGAACGAATCTTTTGAGTGTTCCACCACTGGAGTCACAGTGGTACCTAAATTCTCAAAAAAAAAAAAAAAAGAGCAGTTCTTCTATCCCTGGGTCTGAAGAGGGCCAGGAGAGCAGTGGGAGGAGAGAATCCTCACCACTCTCATCCGCCTCTTCTATCGCCAGCAGGCAACAGTGTGCGGTTCGAGAACGCAACCAAGCCGCCTCCTGCACCTCCTGCCTCGTGGAACCGGATAAGTGTTGCACAGCACACTCAGACTCCGCTACGGGCCGCCTCCCAGAGAGAGCCTCCCGAGCCGAGCCCCTGTGTTCCACCTCGCTGCCCCACTCCGGGTACGCCTACGGTCCCTTTGGTCCTGCTTGTACGGTCTCTGCGAGCCTGGCTAGTGCTCCCCAGTCCGTCTCGCTGGCTCATTCGGACCATCAGGCTCGGCTATGCGATTCAGTTTGCCCGGCGTCCCCGCAAGTTTCGGGCCATCCACTCCACTACAGTGAGAGCAGCCGATGCCCATGTCTTGTGTGCGGAGATCGCAGTCCTACTGGCGAAGGACGCGATAGAGCCGGTCCCTCCAGCCGATATGAGGTCAGGGCACTACAGTCCCTACTTCATTGTACCCAAGAAAGGTGATGGGTTACGACCAATCTTGGACCTGCGAGTTTTGAATCGGAGCCTTCACTAGCTACCGTTCAAAATGCTCACGCAGAAACGCATTTTCGAATGCGTCCGTCCCCGAGATTGGTTTGCAGCGATCGACCTGATGGACGCGTACTTTCATGTCTCGATTCTTCCTCGACACAGGCCGTTCTGTGCTTGCGTTCGAGGGTCGAGCATATCAGTACAAGGTCCTGCCCTTCGGCCTGTCCCTGTCTACCCGTGTCTTCACGAAAGTCACAGAGGGGGCCCTTGTTCCCATGAGAGAACAGGGCGTTCGCATCCTCAACTGTCTCGACGACTGGCTCATACTGGCACACTCTCGAGATCAGTTATGCGAACACAGGGACCTCGTGCTCAGGCACCTCAGCCAGCTGGGCCTTCAGGTCAACTGGGAAAAGAGCAAACTCGCCCCCGTGCAGAGGATCTCTTTTCTCGGTATGGAGTTGGATTCGGTCGCTCAGACAGAGTGCCTCACAGAGCAGCGCGCTCAGTTGGTGTTGAACTGCTTGAACACGTTCAAAGGCAGGACGGCGGTCCCACTGAAATTCTTTCAGAGGCTCCTGGGGCATATGGCAGCAGCGGTAACCCCGCTTGGACTGCTCCATATGAGACCGCTTCAGCACTGGCTTTCGGCCGAGTCCCGAGATGGGCGTGGCATCACGGCACTCACAGGGTGACAATCACACCGGAGTGCCGCCAGACCTTCAGTCCGTGGTCAGACCCCTCATTCCTTCGGGCAGGAGTCCCCTTGGAACAGGTGTCCAGGCATGCTGTGGTTTCACAGATGCCTCTCCCACCGGCTGGGGTGCCACGTACAACGGGCATGCAGTGTCAGGGGTGTGGACGGACCCCCAACTGCATTGGCACATCAACTGCCTTGAGTTGCTTGCAGCACATGTCACTCTGAGCCGCTTAAAAAAGCCGCTTCAGGGCAGAGACGTGCTGGTCCGTACGTACAACACTGCGACCGTTGCGTACATCAACCGACAAGGTTGTCTACGCTCCCGTCTCATGTCGCAACTCGCCCGCCATCTCCTCCTCTGGAGTCAGAAGCATCTGAGGTCGCTTCGAGCCATGTATGTTCCCGGTGTGCTCAACCGTGTGGCCGACGAGCTATCACGAGCTGTGCTTCGGGAGAATGGCGACTCCACCCCCAGGTGGTTCAGCTGATTTGGAGAGAGTTCGGGGAGGCTCAGGTAGACCTGTTTGCCTCCTCAGAGACCTCCCACTGCCAGCTGTTTTACTCCCTGACCGAGGGAACACTCGGCACGGACGCACTGGCTCACAGCTGGCCCCGGGGCCTTCGCAAAAATGCGTTTTCCCCAGTGAGCCTACTTGCACAGACTCCGTGCAAAGTCAGGGAGGACGAGGAGCAGGTCCTTCTGGTGGCTCCCTATTGGCCCACCCGGACTTGGTTCCCAGAACTCATGCTCCTCGTGACAGTCCCTCCCTGGCTCATTCCTCTGAGGAGGGATCTTCTGACTCAGAGACGGGGCACCCTATGGCACCCGCGTCCGGACCTCTGGAAACTCCATGTCTGGTCCCTGGTGGGACGCGGAGGTTCTAGGTGACTTACCCTCAGAGGTACTTAACACCATCACTTCTGCGCGAGCGCCGTCTACGAGACGTGCGTACGCCTTGAAGTGGAACCTGTTTGTCAAGTGGTGTTCCTCTCGCAGAGAGGACCCCCGAAGATGTTCGATAGGGTCAGTGCTTTCCTTCTTGCAGCAAGGGTTGGAGCGAAGGCTGTCTCCCTCCACCCTCAAAGTACACGCTGCCGCTATTTCAGCTTATCATGACCACATAGATGGCAAAACAGTTGGAAAGCACAACCTGGTCGTCAGGTTCCTTAGGGGGGCGAGACGATTAAATCCTCCTCCTCCCCCCTCCATACCCTCTTGGGACCTTTCCCTGGTGCTCCGAGCACTTCAGGATGCTCCCTTTGAGCCTTTGCAGTCAGCAGACTTAAAGCTTCTCTCCTTGAAGACTTTGCTGCTGATTGCACTGGCCTCGATCAAGAGGGTAGGGGACCTGCAAGCATTTTCGGTCGACGAATCGTGCCTAGAGTTCGGGCCGGGTGACAACCATGTTGTACTGAGACCCCGGCCTGGCTATGTGCCCAAGGTTCCTACCACTCCCTTTAGAGATCAGGTAGTGAACCTGCAAGCGCTGCCCCTGGAGGAGGCAGACCCAGCCCTGGCTTTGCTCTGTCCCGTTCGCGCTCTGCGTATGTACGTGGACAGAATTCAAAGCGTCAGGACCTCAGACCAGCTCTTTGTCTGTTACGGAGGCCAGCAGAAGGGAAGGCTGTCTCCAAGCAGAGGATGGTCCACTGGATAGTGGATGCCATTGCCTTGGCTTATCAAGCTCAAGGCGTGCCCTGCCCGCTCAGGTTGCATGCACACTCCACGAGAGGCGTTGCATCCTCTTGGGCACTGGCACGTGGCTCCTCGCTAACAGATATCTGTAGAGCTGCGGGCTGGGCAACACCTAACACGTTCGCTAGATACTATAGCCTACGTGTAGAGCCGGTGTCCTCCCGTGTTCTCGCCCTAAACGGGTAGAAGCACTGTGAGTACCGGCTCTGTCGGCTTGCTGCACCCTACTGTGCACCCTTATTGCTCCAGAGTCAAAACCTGTCGAGTCCTCCAAACACCCTCGGCCCGGACGTGGCGGAGCGTCCGGTGCCAGGCTTTTATCCGCTGAATCCTTGAGAACCGGGTCTAGGCTGGGTCCCATATGTGTGACCCTACGGGGATCCCATATGTGTATATCTTCCACGGCTGCTCCTAAACGGAAGCCTGTGTCTTTCCCTTGGGCTAAGTCACCCACTATTCATATGCAGTACAACCCTCGGGTTAGTTCATATGTGTATTCCCACATAACTCTTCTTAAGAATGTGGCTCCCGCAGCGTTCCCCTCCCTCAGATCGGGCACGCTTTCCCAGTGTTATCCAATAATCTCACTGTATGGGTTATCACGGAACAACAGTGACGGATACTCTCGGTGTAAGCCCTCTCCAATCGTCCTTCCAGGCAAGAAGGTGTAGAGGCTTGCTCAGGGCGCTGGATGGGGTGCAGCAGCTGTGGCGCTTTGGTAGGGATTCCTATTCGTCGTTCACCACGACGTACGTCGTAGTGACCGGACGATAGGGAACGTCTCGGTTACATATGGTAACCCTCGTTCCCTGAGGGAGGGAACGGAGACGTACGTCCCGTCGCCACATCTGCTGCGACCCGCCGGGGCAGCCAGCTCACCGGCTCGGCTCCTCAGCAAAAAACTGAAGTGCAATCGCACCAGCTGCTCGTTAAATACCCGCGCTGCGAGGCTGCACAGCTGATGCAAATGATTGCACGCCAATATGCATTGGCTCGTTTAGTTTCACTCGAAGTAGATTGGCCTCTCTAGCGAGATTCCTATTCGTCGTTCACCACGACGTACGTCTCCGTTCCCTCCCTCAGGGAACGAGGGTTACCATATGTAACCGAGACGTTCACTATACTCACATGGCCTCCACAGTCACCAGATCTCAGTCCAATAGAGCACCTTTGGGATGGGGTGGATCTGGAGATTCGCATCATGGATGTGCAGCCGACAAATCTGCTGCAACTGTTTGATTCTGTCATGTCAATATGGACCAAAATCTCTGAGGAATGTTTCCAGCACCTTGTTGAATCTATGGATGAATGAATTAAGGCAAAAGTGTGTCCAACTGGTACTAGTAAGGTGTACCTAATAAAGTGGCCGTTGAGTGTAATATCCTACTTAATATTTTTTTCTCACACAATATATATCGGGTCATTATACATGACGGTATGTACTGTAGCTGCCTTTTATATTTTATGAAGGGGGGCTCCTCGCTTGGGGATCATCGTATTTTTGGGTCCTTGGCTTCACAAAGTTTGAAAATGGCTCCCATAAGCAATTTCGTGTTCTCTAATACTATAGGTGCTCCATTGAGAAGGTACTTCAATAAATCACAGTTCTCAGTGATTCTCCTCTGATAAGACACAGTAAGCAATACCAGTAGATCAGTGTCACTGCAGCATCTTCAATTCATATCAGTAAAGTAAAAGGAGATCGGTACTTCAACTGTAATTTTCCGTTAGAAGGAGAATAAAGACCCAAATTGAAAAAGACCCCTGTTATGGGCTGTGTAGGGTGTCTCCGGCATTAAAGGTGTGTGTGTTTCTGTGTTAAATAAATAAATGTTGTGTTCTGAGCTGTCAGATGTTTGTGTGGCAACTGCACAAAGATCTGACAGCCTATGAATCAAAAGCAGCCCTGCACCAGCAGCCATTAATATGCAAACAGAGAAGACGGCTTAAGTTTAATTTATATAATATTCCCCAAAGAATCATTATTATTCTAGGGATCTTGCCAGCAACATTTGGCCTATAAAGAAATTAACTTTGTCTCCTTGTTAAGTACACCAATGCATCAAGCTATAATCTCTGCAATAGATGAATCATATTTCATATTATACAAGACGAATGTATTCATATTTCATATTTTTCTAATTTTTCCTGTCTGACCATCTGTATGTATTAAGTCTCAGTAAGATTAATCTCTTGATCCTATTGGAGTAGGTGGCAGGTGTTTTTCCTAATACATATATGAGTAAATAAGGCCTAGTATCAGGACATAATCCCCTGCATTATTTTTATATCTCACACCAATGTCACAATTTCTATTGTGTGTGCGTGTGTTGTGAACGGTGGGGGTAGCATATGCCCAGACATTTCCTAAGAGCAGCATGTGAATATCAGTGGTGTATGAAATTGCTTGGAATGTCTCCGGATCATAGTGCTAAATCATTTAAAAGCTCCTTCCCCTTGAAACGGTATCCGTCTTGACAGGAAAGTATGCATACATCTATGTGTGCATGTGTAAGAAATGGGGGAACTGTGTTTAAAGAGAGAATGCAAGGGTCAATGCAATTGTGACCTCTATCTATTGCTGGATTACCAGGTCCTTTGTGATTATCAAATCAGCTTCTCATTCATAACATAAAGTGATTGAGCATCAGCATAAGTCTGTCGTCAGTCAAATCTGTTAAAGTCTGGTCTCTTGTTTGGTGGCTTGTGCGTATACTAATATAGTATGTATTCTCATTGCAGTGCGCAGCTCTCACAGATATAAACATCTCTTCGGAGGCACTTTAGGCATACTGATTGGGATGGCCATTTGCAATATGAAAATGAATTCCTAAGCCCTTCAGTTGCCTTCATCTGGGACTGATCTTAGGTCAGCCCCCACAAGGCTCACGCACGCTGCGTAATTCATCCCTCCGTATGATCTCAATAATGATAAATTCGTTGCCTTATGAGTAGAGATGTATCCGCTGATGGGGCTTTGGCTGTTATTTAGGAAGGGGTTTGGATCACTTTTGCCCTCTAATCCTACGGGTAATGAGGGGGGCTGTCACCATCACAGAATTGTATTGTAATTGTTAAGAGCAATTTACGGTACATGTAAGAAATATAACTGATTATGTAGTGCAATCTTTGCATTGTTTTTAGGTCTGTCAAGGGAGGTTGTAATTAATATTTGAGCAAATTTGTCTGATGAGGTAAAGCACGCACACGCACACACTATCAATTACACTTATATTTTTATAATAATATACTGTATAATTCATGCCAAATTAGACATTCTCATCTTTTTCTGTTCAGTGTTAAAGCTTAATCAATCAATCACATTTATTTATATAGCACATTTAAAAACAACATATGTTGGCCAAAGTGCTTTACATATACCAGGATCTAACAAATTCATACAACCTAAAAAAGCACAAGACCAAATACAGAACAAATACAATAAACCCAATAGAACGCAAGTGAGAATAAATGGGTCTTTAAGTGAGATTTAAAAACATAGAGAGAGGTACAGGATCTAATATGGACAATGCACAAGGACTTTATTTTGAATGTAGAATAGCATTAATGTCCTTATAGGCTTGTTGGAATTTTTATAATATCTATTAAGGTTATCAAACCTCTTTAGGAACAGTCTGTGTTAGACTGTCTTTCTTAGCTTGTGTGCGTGTTTAAGTTTAGATCTGGCCTGTCAGGCTAATTGACGACTACTGGGTGCATTTCGGAAGCCAAGGGCACGGAAACTCCTCAGGAAAGTCCCTGTTGCGTGTCTCTTGGGCCTCTCATTGAACATTGAAAGACTGGCAGGGACACTTCAACCCTGCATGAAGTGGCTGGGTTACACCCACCCTCCTTCCTTCCTCCCAGCATGCATGTGGCCTCCTTACCAGCAACAAGGTTAACATTTGTGTCTGGGGAGTGGCAGTGCCTGCTTTCTGTCTGTCTTGATACATGCTTGAATCCTATGTTTGTGTCTTTGTTTCTTTCTCTCGCCTCTATCGTTTGGAAATCAGAGTGAAGACCGTAATCTAGTTTTCTTTTTTGTTCCTTGTAATAGGTTTTTAATTATGAGCCTTTGGGGCCTTAATTTTCATACAGACTTCATGGTAAAGTGTTTGTTCAAACATATACAAGCGCACACAATTTTGCACGAATCGTGACTCCCGGCTGGCATTCATTAGGGCTTGTAATTGATTGCACATGGCGGCTGAATATGTGATATGTGTATGTTCCCTCACACGAAAGGTGTAGAGGGGAATTGCCTGGTCTTAGCATTGTTAGCCGTCTCCTGGGGGGACAGATTTCCTGTGCTTGCTTTGCACGCGTGGCATGCTGTTGGCCAAAGCGGCGGGCCAGTGTTGAGGGAAATGCCACATGCCAGAAGATTTAATCAAGGCTGACAGTTAAGGCATGTAAGAAATGGGCACCATCTAAGAGAATAAGAGAAAACTGTCTCTTGCTATCTACCCATACTTTTTCATAACTATAAAAGGAAGAAAAGAAAAGGAAAAAAAAAAGTAGAAAAGATAAAAAAAAAAAAAAAACAAGAACAATGTTTTTTCAGAGAGAGAGGCCTAACGGCTCATACTGGACATGTGTATGCAATTATACCATGATGTACACAAACTCTTTGTTGTCTGTGAGATGACGGATGACTGCAAGTAATCGCCACATCTGAAATTTGATCATCTAGAGTTCTTTTGAAACCACATCTAATATGTATGTCAAGTGACTGATATCATCAATTTCACAGACGTTTTTGGTGAAGTCATATTAGATATTGATGTAATGGCTTTATAGAAAACTATTATCTTTAGTAATAAACCAATAGCCTACATGTCAATAATGGCAAACCTGCAAAATATTAGACACGTTTTTGTTATAAAGAAACCGAGAAATAGTTTAATATTTACCTTTGTAATTTAAAAAGACACAATTTAACTTCCATAATGTAATTTCCATAACAGTTCATTGTGTCCTAAAGCTTTTGTCAAAAAACAGCATTAAAAAACATATTATTATTCATATAATCATTCATATAATCATATTATTATTATTACGTTATTTACTTGTCTGTATAGTGATGTCACATAAACATCATTGATTCTATGTAAGTTAACCACTACAAAACAAACCATTGTTCGCCGGCACTTTCAAATTCCTGCTTGTCAAATCTCGGAGTGTTATTTATAAACAACTGTTTCTCTGTGCATATTGCTTTCATGATGTCACCGTATTCCAGAATCTTTTTCACTTGTTCACAAGCATCACTAAAACAGTGTTATGATGAATAGTCTTTGCTTTTTTGTGGCTTAAAACACTGTTTATATGTGGATGGGATGCCACAGTGCAGAGAAATATTGTATTGTGGATGGGGCCTAAATTATACTGTGAATGTGGCATGATAAATGTTTGCACAAACTCAAGAAATGATATTAAACCCAAATTAATATGAAAATGAAACCCGTGGATGTATGTGTGTGTGTGTGGTGTGATCTCCATACCCTAGGTGAAAATTAAAAGTTTTCAGAACCTGTAACCTCTCTTCCCCTGCCAGTAATCTCCTCAGAACCCTGTAATCCTGGGCGCATGCAGATGCCGCGACGGGAATATTGCTGTTCATATTCTTAATCTGCTCTCAAATGCCTTTCTGTTCCCCTGACGAAGCGCCCCTGCTCGCCTTGTTCTGTGGGGAATTAAGTGTACTTCACAGGATTCATGCAGAGGTAGATATTCTGGTCGCGATGGAGCTTTAAGGAACACCCGTGCTCACGCGAGGTCTCCAATGGCGCATTTCTCATAAACAGAGCAAGTGAAAGTGTGGAGGTATAGAGGCATGATGACGAGTGCCTGCATTTGAAATCTAAGGAGGAGTAAAGCTGGTTTAAGTTGGCCTGGTTAATCTGTGTGCCCGTTTCATGTGACAGAGAGAGACAAGCCTGCACACCTCATTGAGAGGCTGAATATTATGCATTAAAGGCTTCAGTAGACAGGTAGACAGATAGAAAGATTGAAGCAGGCAACACGCAGGGCCTCATATCAATGGATATCATGACACAGCCTACTGTAGAGCTTTGAGTCTGTTTGAGGGCCTTTCCTTTAATCACCCTAATGATTCTCATGACATATTATAATATCATGCACGTTAAAATGTTAACAACATGTGTTATAATATCCTGTCTGATTCATATTCTTAGTATGGATTATTTGTTTCTGAAAGCTTGTGAAAATGCTTTAAATTCGTATAAATTCTTATAATCTCATAAAGCTTTTTTAGCCTCGTTTGCCTTACTGTACGTGTTGCAGGCAGATTGTTACAGATTATCTACCCTAGTATAAATGGTACATTATATATTCTAAACAAATAGATAATTTATACTATGATAAAGATCAATACAGGACATTGAAGTTGTTTTGTAAATGTTCTAAACCAAAAACAGATGGTTTATTTCAGTTTCTTTATTTTCTCTTATTCTCTTTTTATGGATTGAATATGCCAGTCAGTTGGTGCTGTGTGTGTGTGTGTGTGTACTTTCTTAACTATATTTTGGGGACAAATTTGTACCCAGAAGTGACCGAAACCTGACAAAATCTCACAAAACCTCCTTTTAGGGACGTCCTCATTTGTAAATCTGGTATAAAAATAAAGTAATTAAAGGTTTTTTAAAAATGGAAAAATGCAGAAAGTTTTGTGTGATGGATAGGTTTAGGTGTAGGGTTAGTGTAAGGGGATAGAAAATACAGTTTGTACAGTATAAAAACCATTACATCTATGGAATGTCCCCATTTAGATAGCTAAGTAAACGTGTGTGTGTGTGTGTGTAAGCAGGTGAGTCCTGTGTGCCAGCGGAGTGTAAAATGTGGCCCTTGGATTGACACCCGAATGACAGATACCAGTGAAACTCACTCTCGCTTCAGACACCTGAGATTATTCTCAGGCAGCTGAAGCTATAAACAAAACATTGTCAATGGCTGCACTCGTGGAATGCCGTCCTCTGTTTTTTTTTCTTTTGTGTTGCCATTTCTGCCCCACCCCCTGTTATTCAATAAAACATGGACGAAGGCTAAAATGTAGTGAAGAGAATATATATTTTTTGTGCTGTTTCTTGAAGAAACACTCCCTCAATTATAAATGTATTGAGAGAAGCCTGTTCAACTCACTGAGCGGAACTAGGGGGCGATGGTGTGTGATGGAAATTCATTCTTTTGAAACGACATGCTGTACATTTGCATGTGATTCTTCTGTCTGAAAGTGTGTGTTTGTGTTAATTCTTCACCCCCCCCAAAAAGCATCCCATGTCACAATCCTCAGCCCTGCAGAGTTAGTGAACAGTGAATGGAATACGGTTGGTTTGGTTCGCATGTGTGTTTATATTTATATTGGATGAGATTTTTCCACTCACAGCTTCGAGCCACACTTCTGTGCATCCACTTAATTTTCTCCGTCCCAATTTCAATGCCTCCCATGGAAAATGCTGATTAGTCTTTTACTTTCTATCCCCTTCTTCAGGTCACCTTGTAAGGAGGGTCGTCTGGCGGTTGGGTGCGTGGAGGGGGAGGCAGCCAAGTGCCACACACACACTCCTTAAGACTTATGAGTGCATCATAACCTTGACCAAGACAATCTGTTCAACGACACTTAGCGAAGATTCCTCATGATGTCCCTCAGAGCCGCTGGGACTCGACTCTTCTGTTCTTTCTGTGCGCTATCAGCTCAGCGCCAGATCGCCGCCCTTACCGTTCAACGGCCATTACTCCATTTGCAAGATAAATCTGGACTGCCGTGTCAAATCAATCACAACTGTCATTTCATCCACTCAGACCACAGCACTAAATTGAAGCCTTTTTTGCCCATATGCATTCCAAATAGTCATCAATTCTCCGCGGTACATTCATTGTTTGCTTTGACAGCTGCAGGCAGGTAACGAATGATAGGTAGTTTAATTTTGAGGCAGCGTGGGTCGGCTTGGACGCTAGGCGGCAGTTGTTTGCGTCCTTTTTCTGTACTTCAATTGTACGTCTCATGTTGTGTGCACTCCATCTTTCCCTTCTTGGTGAGAGGGAACGCTATTATATCACATTTTCCCTTTTTTTTTTGCATGGCTGTCGTACATGTGTCGACATTGTCTGTTAGCAAGTGTCTGAAATGTATATCTGGGTAAATATTTGTGTCACCAAGGACGTGGGTAAGAACAAACAAGTGTTCCAGTAGGCCTTTGGTGAGGGACCCTACATGCTTACAGCATGTCTACATTGTGAATACAGCATGAAAACAGTCGTTCTGTTCTCAGGCCACGGTTCTGATCCCTGTCCTCCTCCTTGTTAGTCTGTAATAAACATGGCTTGTCCACTAAAAGATGACATGGAAAGGAAGATTTAGTCAGCAGCTGCAGGCTTTATTTTTTTATTATTCGAATGTGTTATTTCTTTTTGACATTGGATTAGAGATGTTAGTTTAAGTAACATGTCTTTTCAGCCGATTGGGGTCACCGTGGACTGCGTGGCAGACGTCATTTTTGGGATGTTGGGGAAAATTCCACAAATGTTGGCGTTTGGTAGTCGAAAAGATTTTTTTCCCTCTATCAAACATTGTAAACAACAGATAGCACAACATATTTTGTAAACACATCCTGACACTGGAAGATAATCCTCACCCATGTGACTCATTTACAAGTGCTGTTGGTTTAGCTAATGCAAAAACAAGGATCACTTTACTTTCACTGCCAGATTTTTGCCTCTATCACTCTTTTTTTTTTTTTACTCACCTTGCCAAATGTGCTATTGTGTTCTGCAGAGATGAGAAATGAGGGGCTTTCTGTGCTGCTGATACCTGTTATTTGATATCACAGCCTTGCAACAATTCATCCTAATGTGCTGTTTAAAGGATTTGTTGGCTCATAATGCACTGATATTAGTTTAAAATATTGCTACTTTGCAAAGCAGCGCAGATGGGCCGGGCTGATGCAGCAGGCGTGAGGGAACGGGCTGAAACTCTCAGATATGAGATGTATTAAATGCACGAGTGATTCTGATGCGTTTTACTGTAATTGATTCTTTTCAAAGGTGTCTTCTCACTTTTCACCACCTCGCTCGCTTGCTCTGCCGAACTCTCTCTCTCTCTCTCCCTCCCTCTCTAATTCACTCGCACATTCTCTCTCGAGCATTTTTAAGAAGCACTGGAGTGTAACACTGTTTAATATTATACATTCGCCTATTTCTTTAGGTCTTGACTCCTAATGGCTAGTTAAAATGAGCGTTTTGTAATAATTTACTCCCGCTGTCATTCCAAACCTGGATAACGGTCTTTCTTCTGTAAAATACAAAGGAAGAAATGTTTAAAAAATGTATTTTGTATTTTTGTCTATAACAGTCAGTGAGGCCTAGTGTTGGTTTGATTTGTATTTTAAAGAAGAAAGAAAGTTATTGTTTGGAATGACATGAGGGTGAGTAAATAATTACAGCATTTAGCAACTAGCAACTAGATTTAATATGAGCAGATTTATTGTATATCATGTGAATGATCTGGACAAATATTATTAACAAAATAATCAGTAGTGTAAGTGTAATAAGTTCCCCATCAGTCAGTGCTCCTTAAACTTTCCATCCCCCTACCCAAATACAATAATATACCATTTTTATCTATGAGGGTTTTCGCTCACCAGCTCATTGTTGTTGTTGTTAATTCTTCCAAGTTGTGATTATTTTTTTATTTTATTTTTTTGCTGTCAGCGCCAGGGCAGAAGTGGGTGTTGTCTGTATAGTGTAACAATGTGAAATGCAAAAAAATATTAATATCCAGAGCCATTACCTACATGCACTGTATTCGTAAACAAGGCAAGTTATTTTAGAAATGAGGTAATTAAGCAGTTTCAAAATGAACCCAGCCCCCGCTCTGAGCGCTGTCATTTGCATGCCTTTGAATATACTGCTTGTCTCTAAGGGGGTTTCCTGCTGATGAGATTCTCAACGCCATGCCGTCTTTGTTTTAAACACCGCAAATAAGCAAACAAAAGCATCCTGAATGCCAGATTTCTTTCTTTCTTTCTTTCTTTCTTTCTTTCTTTCTTTCTTTCTTTCTTTCTTTCTTTCTTTCTTTCTTTCTTTCTTTCTTTCTTTCTTTCTTTCTTTCTTTCTTTCTTTCTTTCTTTCTTTCTTTGTAAATTACCTACAGCCCCGATCCTGCCTAAAAAGGACGTTTCCCTGGCCAGAAAAAAGGAAAGAAAAACTTGCTCATGGTGATTAGAAAAGAAGAGACAGAGGAAAAACAAGAGAAGTTGAGTCACAGATCTTTTCTTTTGGTCTTAATTAAAAAGACCATACATCAGCGAGGCAGTGCCTCTATTCATCCAGCTGATTGGGGACGTGAAAAATGAATGAGGGAATAAACAGGGTGTCAGCAGAGAGAGGGAGAGATGGATGACTTTTGGTCTGAAGAGAATGGAGAGGTACAGTTAACCCTGGCTCTGGGCCAAGGCCTGTAGTCTCCTTTCCTCTCACCTCACCCTTCGGGCCTAACTCAAGCCGACACACCCTGCCCCGGCTCCTGACCCTGCCTCCACTTCTATTTATTAGGAAATCAACACCCTTAAAGGGAGACACACACATACCTTCATCACTATGCATCACTGTACCTCCGACCGCTGCCTCGTTTAGCAAATGGGCGAGCGAAATAATAATGTGACCATTTACAAGGTATTTTAAAGATTGATTTAATGAATGTTTTTGGACCTCTGCTGGATGTAATGCTCAGAGCTCAGATGAATGAGTGCAAGAGAATGTGTAGCACTTGTTGTGAAGATGTAATTATGAATTAGACACGGTGAAAACAGCTGCCGTATTTGAAGAGAGTCGATTAAAGGCCGAAAGCGCACAATGCTCCGTTAAATTCAACCCGGCTCCTTTCAGTACTAGAGCCGGCCAGGCTAATGGGTTCATTCAAGTGTTTCACCGCGATTGAAAGAACCAGTGAGTGAGAAAGAGAGAGAGAGAGAAAAGGAGGTGGAAAGATTGTGAGATCATTGTGAATTACAAACTATTAAAGGCCACAAAGGAGATATCATTTAAGATAACTCTTTCTTTTCTTTCTCTGAAAACTGGGTTCAAACTGGATGCAGGGCTGAATGGTGTTGCGTAGATAAATAGTTCATTTTTCTTTGTAATTTTACAAAGATTAATGTGGTTCTCCTCATCACCTTTCATTTATTCATTTATCCACCCACTATTCAAGCAGACGTTGGCTTTCATTAGAAAATAGATAAATAAATTAATAAAAGACTGAATTGGTTTTTCAATTACTGGAGCCGAGCCACACGCTGGCTAAACAAAGATATTCAGGCAAGAACCAACCAGACAAGCGGAGATTATACATTACCTTAGTATGTGATTTAATAACTCACTTTTTATTTTATTGTTTTTCTATTTTCATTCTACTCCTTTCCGGAGCTTAGGCGCGCACTGACTGTTTAATAGTCAGAGAAAGATGCGTTTCTTTCCACAGTCAGTGTTAACAAAGACGTCCAGAATGAGGTTGGTGTGCTAGCTGCAATACAGAGAATCCTCAATCAGAAGACTTGAAATTGGATTCATAGTTCACTTCATGGAAAGCAGCAGAAAATATTAAATCATTTTCTTTATTGGATTAAATTAATTATGGAGAGACTGCATATTAGATATAGGCTAAAAGAGCTTTTAATGTGCTCAATAAGAGCCTTCAGCCTTTCTTGGAATAGGCATAAATCTATCTCTGCTGCTTATTACATTCTGTTCCCTTCCACTGCCTGCCTTTATTTAAAGTATTAGTCATTTTTTCAACACAATAAATGCCCTTCAAATTCCTAATCTAGCTTCCGCTGTTCTCCAAACACAGACATATATAAGCAGGCAAATGTGCACACACACACACATTTTTCTTTGTTTACGTGTTGGGCTTTAAACTGAATGTACAGTATGGGTGGTCACACTTTGGTCACACTTGTCACTGACCATTCTTCATGTTAAATTGATGTTTCTTATCTATTTTTCAGAGCAAATCAGTTTCTTTTTTGTTTGCATTGACCATATCATCTTTTGATGTAGGACTTTATGCAGCCTGAAGTGAAAATCTCATACTTGGGGATTTGTCAATGATGTCATCGCAATTCGGTTGCTGAGAGATGATTGATGAGCATAACAATCTGAGCAGGTAATTAAAATGCCAGTCACACTTAACCAGCAAGAAGAAAAGGGGAAAGAAGAATTTTAGCTAAAACAACATCCAACCAAAGGGATTGACTCTTTCAAAGTGAATCTCACTTTCAGAGATAGATGACACCTTGTGTAGATGTGTGTTATAAAGGAAGAGAGGGGAAAAGCATTCTTTAGTTTCGGTATCATCCTGTCTGATGTCGTAGTATTAAACTCTCAGTATGCACATTCTAGAGATGCAATTAAAAGAATTAATGTTCGGTTTTGGCCCTCGGCAGCAGTAAGTTTTAACCTTGCAGACAGTGAACACAGAAAACATTTGTTGAAACAAAGAAGAGGAGGAAGATACACTGACTAATTGATTAGTCAGTGTGTACACACACACATGGAGACACACAATCACTATGGAAGTCAGATTAAGGTACCGAGGCAGGGCAAAATAAGGGCATTGATATAAATCTGTCATTTGGATATTCCCCATGGTGCTTTGCTTCTTAGTGCAACTAAATAACCTCTAAGCCCTCTGAGGTTAAGACCTAAACATGTTTAAGTTTTTGAGGCAATCAAGGCTTATTTTCAGAATTTTTCCTTCTGGAGAAGCAAATTCGAGAGGACATCTGTTCCGTTATGAATTTCACATAAATCTTAAGCTTTCCAATGCTTCAAATGAGGCTTCATTCAAGCCAAATGAATGAAACATGATGGTAAACCCCTCACGCGCTGGAGGTTGTCATGCAATATTGAGTTGCGTATAATCACTGTGTAATCTGTCTGTGTGCCAGGGGAGGGTGGAGCGAAATCCCCTTATACAACAATATCACGCCAAGATCACAAACTCTTTCTACTCTCTTTGGTAATGAAAAGCTGCGAGATTCTTCTGTGAATGTCAAGCCATAGCTCATGGGCAGATGAAGACAGAATTGAAAGTGTGATGTCTGGAGCACAGTTCCTCCATTTAGATGTTGTGATCATAATGTTTGTTTGTGGTTTTGTTTGAAGCGACTTTGCACATTTGTCTCATGCCATTCTGACATCTGTAAAAACTTCATTGATGTGACTGACTGGTGAAATTTTGAAGTATGTATCACTGTTTTTGAGAGTTTTGAGTGTTGGACAGGCAGCGTATTCACTTGTTTCAGGCATGTATTAAATGCGTTTCTGGTGGTTTTACTCACTGTAGTAGCGCTGTGAAAAAAAAAAAAGTGGCAGTTGTAGTTGATGTAGAAAACCATTTTCAAACCATTTTCAGATTTAAAACCATTTACAATGTAACTTTACATTTACAAGGTAACGTACAGTTAACTGTAGCATTTTTTTTGTTTGTCTTTTTCTGTAAAAAAATGTAAAAAAAATGTTTTGTGTATGTATGTTGGCTTTGTTACCATTATCAAGATCCGACCAGCTAAGATTAGGTACAGCCCTGCTTTCTGACCAGGGTATTAGTTCCGACATCTATTTAAAGATGTTTCAAGAAGCCTTTCTGTACTTTGAGTGCTGCCTTTCGTGTGTTTGTGCATGTGTATCAAATACAATACATGATAGAATTATTTTTTTTGTGGGTGGCGGAAATGAACAAAAGGGATTTATTTGTATCATCTGTTTTAACTTTAAAAACAATTTAAAAACAGTTTAAAGAAAAAAGGTGACACTTGTGATTTTACAGTAAGGTTAAATTTGTTAACATTAAGCTAACAATGAACAAATAATAAAAAAATTGAAATATGTGGAAATTAACATTACATAATTTAACAATTTAAATTAAAAGTATTGTTCATTGTTCAAAACATTAATTTGTAGTTTAGTTAGTTGTATAGCTAAGTCATGGCCATTTCATCTGTACTGTTGGTCGCCGCTCTACCTTTGTGAATACTAGGGTTTGTGTGCTCTAAGGTGCGTGCTGGACTGTTTACCTCTGTCATATTGACGTGGTAACACTGTAAATTCATTTGTACCATTAAATAACTTTTGGTATAGATCCCAGATCTGTCCTGGTTCAGAAAATGAGCCATCTAGAAAAATGCACAACAGCATCTCAGCTTTGTGATGTCTTGAGAGAGATCTCCACTCTTCTCTTTCGGTTTTTGTTTTTATGCAAAGCACTGAGATGGGAGGAGTGACACACAAACACATCCAAAATGGGGAAAGACCTCCGTATTGTACTGCCTCACCCATGGCCTAATTAAAATTCACACAGAGATCGTCTCGCTTTTGTTCCCTTAGTACAGCAGTATTGTTCCTGAGGAGTGAGCGGCTCCACCAGCGCTATACTAACCCTGCTTGCATTGCGCAGCTGCCCTCTTCTCTGGAGATTTAGCCTACTTTAGCCTTAGACTGACAGAAATAGGTTGTTTCTTTCAAAATAGGGAACTATCATCATTACTCTGTTGAATGGAGTAGCCTGTTGGTATACAAACACACACACACAGACACACACACACACCGCCTTGAATCAGTTTTTGTCTCCTGCCAAAAAAGTGTCATATCCACAGAAATCCCTGGAATTGGACTATGTGGGTTAATTGCCTGCCATTTCCTCAAAGAAAGCTGTTAATATTCAAGTTTGAGAGCATAGGAGATTTCTCACTTTGTGTTTCTTGTCAGATAATCCTGATTCTCCAAGGCATCATTGGATTCTCTTCTTGTCTTTTTTTGGTTTTGTGCATGTGTGTGTTAGAGGGAGAGAGCGGAGTGGAGGCGGGTTAAGAATGAATCTTACGTCTGAAGTGGTCTTGCCTTTACCGCTTGATTCTCATTCACCTCTGCAGATCCACGTCAAAACAAACCGACCTTTTAAAGCCTCTGCTGGCTTTGAAGTGATTGAATCGCTTTCTCTCTCCCTCTCTTTCCCTTCGCCTTTCTCTCACTCTACGAAATTAACAGCTATGCATTGCCTGCAGGCCTCTTTGATGTCTGCTGATTTTTTTTCCTGTTATCTTAGTTATATTGGACTCACAGATTTGTGCGCATTATCTTTTAGCGGCATTCCATGGAAGCCCAATTCTACCTCAGTGTAAAAAAAGAAGGAAAAAAAGAGGAATTTACATCTGCAACTTCATTTTGCTATTCATTCATTATTTCATTTATAAAAAAAATGTTAATATGTTTTATTTATTGCATATCTCACAATGTGACTTTGTATATCACAATTGAAACTTTGTTTGTCACAACTCACAATTATCTGTATAGCTTTTGGATAATGTATACTGGAATAAATAATTTAACTTCCTGTAGGATTGACTATTAGCATTAAAACACGAATGGCCTACATCATTTCACCCATCCTATTGTGGAACAAACAAGGAGTCTTATTTCAGTGCTGTCATATTTATTCAAAATGTAATAAAACATTTCAAATTAAGATGACACACAAATACACAGGCCTGTTTGTCTCAATTACTGGTGGGTTATGTTCCCTATCACTGTGGTCCCTGTAAGGGGAGCTATTTCTAAACAAATGGAGAAAATCTGAGAGAGAAGGATGTATAGAAACAGATATCCTTATTGAAACTAATCAGGAATATTAACCACACAATAATACCAAGCTCTTCCCCTTTATGTAACCTGCCCTGATTGTGGGTTTGTGTGACTTTGATTAAAAGAGAAGGGGGGCACCAGATCACTAAGCCTAGAGGAGGGACCCTCATTTTCTCCCAGTGGCCTCCTGTGACCCCCACCACACACACGGAGCATCAGGCTGGTGTCTCCAGACGGAAAGTTTCAAATCCTTGGCAGGACTGTTAATCCTTGTGCGAGTGTCTTTTCCTTTTCTTCATCCTCTTCTTTTACTTTGCCACTTTCACTTCATCTCAGCAGATTGTGGAGATGACTGCTATTTTAGGGTCAGCTTGTAAAAGAGCAGCTGAGATGCTGTCTGGTGAAGGACAGACATTTCCATAGAAATGCCTGAGGCCTTAACAAACATTCAAGATCCACCAAAGTTTGTCGCTTTAATATTTAACAAAACCTTAACCCAACCTGGGATGTTGAACTAGAATCTCATTTCCAAGTGTACAGCTAAGGGACTGTTCACCCCAAAATGAAATTTCTTTCATTTACTCCCCCTCATGTCGTTCCAAACGCGTATGACTTACTTTCTTCTGTAGAGCACAAAATGTGAACTTTTTTGAATAATATTGTCGCCACTTTTTTCAATATAATGAAAGATGGGGGCTGTTAAATTTCGAAATGACAGTTAAAACCACCATAAATGGGGAAAAAAAATGTCTCATCTCTTCTGAAGCCATACAATAGCTTTATCTGATGAATATGACAAGATTTAAGTATTTGTCTGTTTAAGTGCATTTAAAACTATTTCAATTAAGTGTATTTTTGCTGAAGGGCACAGGCGGACCAGCTTATAATTTGCTTTGAAAAGTGTGTGTGTGTGTGTGTGTGTGGCCTGTTGAACCCACATTATGAGGACAAAATGTCCCCACAAAGATGGCAGTATCCGAATTCCTGACATCCGAAATGGGGACATTTTTTGATCCCTATGAGGAAAACAGCTTATGAAACATACTAAGTAATGTTTTTTGAAAATGTAAAAATGCAGAAAGTTTTCTGTGATCAGTAGGTTTAGGGATAGGGTTAGTGTAAGGGGATAGAATATACAGTTTTACAGTATAAAAATATGGAAAGTCCCCATTAAACATGAAAACACAACATGTATGTGTGTGTGTGTGTGTGTGTGTGTGTGTGTGTGGCGTTTGCCCTTTTTCCAAAGACAGGCCATGATATTCTTAAAAAATGTACCTTTTGTGTGTCACTGAAGAAAGAATGTTATACAGGTGAGTAAATGATGACAGAGCTTTCATTTTGGGTGAAATATTAATTTAATTCGCTGTCATTCAGCATCTGCACCTCTGTGTGCATGGGAAACCTGAGCACTGAGAGACATGTTCATCTTGTCTCTCGCAGAGAAAACTCCCTTTCTTCCTCCTCCAAGGAATCATTTTGTCTACTGCACTGTCTTGTCTTTCAGTAACCATTCACCAAGAAAAGTGTCGCGTTTAGCAGAGCTTTGTCCTTGTTTGCCTGGAGGAGGGAGTTCAGTGCTATCACAGGACACCTTTCACATGCTCTCTGACTGCAGTCAGTCACATCAGTGTGCATGTGTGTATTTGCATGTGTGCGTATGTTTGCACTTTACATTTGCATAGCTTTTTTGAGGCTGTCCTTTCAGAAGACAGGAAACAAGTTAGAGAGAATGAAGAGGTTAAGAGTCAAACTATTAGCATTGTAGTATCAAGTACGTGGGGTCACCCGTGCTCTTTTTCATATGAAATCCAAAATATCTAACTGTGATGATCTGGTGTTTTATCCTGAGACCATTTTTTAAGCAGTTCATTTAGGTTAATTTCTTCTATTTTATTTTACATTTAGATTACCTTTGCTGTCATCTGACACAAAATTACATTTTAATTGAATAACGCAATTAAATGTAATCTTTCGGAAATCTGAAAGTTAATATAATGTACATGTGATTCCTAAATTCACTTGTAGTATTTAAAACGATTGATTTTTAGTGTTTAAAAAAAAAATATATATATTATCAGTGTAAACAATTATAAGTTGGCAGAATTTCAATATCATTCTGCACACCCACACAAGTTTGTTTTTAATGCTTGTTGTTTTGTTTGTTTAGTCACATCTGATTTCGTGTAAACAGGTCTTGAACAGACTCAGATTGAAGGCCCACCGCACGATGCACTTTTTTATCTCTTCACACTCTTGTTTATTCATGCATATTCACCATGTTCATAACCCTGCAGGTTGTCCTGCCCAAAATAAGCATCAGTCAGACTTTGTCTCAGTCATACATCTATAGTTAGAGTGAAGAATGTCTATACTAAATGTCGACGTAAATAAGTTTGACTGCTTCATGTGTGCGAGCCCAGCAAAATAAATCAATTTATCCCTCGAGCCTCGTAAAGGCTGCAGTATAGGGCTTGCTGCTTAATTAAGAACTTTTTCTTGAATTCATTTTCATGAATATCATCTGACATACTCCATAGCAGCTGTTAAAAAGGATTTATCTTGATCGGGAAATCTTAGTACTTTGTTTCGGCATTAAGATATTTCTAATCCCTGCTTTAATTATTTCTAATTACAGCCAAAATGGTCAATGGTCACAGACGATCAAGGCCAAGACCAGCTTAAGATTCTCTGTTGTTTTGGCCTCTTTTAAGATTTGCTGAATTTTATTTTAACAACTGACCTTGTGTTTTAAGCTGCCAATCATTTGATTCCAGACATAGCTTTTTTTTTTTTTTTTTTTTAACTTGGTTAATTTGATATTATAAGAAATTATGTCCCAAGAACTGCTGTTATTATTACACCCTGATATGTTGTTTATCCAAGAAGAATACTTTGGATAGACACGAGAAAGGAAAATATAACCTCACTTGCAGAGTTTGTAGGTTAGTTAGTCCAGATTTATGTGTTTGCTGAGCAAATAAAATAAGGAGTGAAGTAATGTAATTTAAGACTAAATGAAAATGACCAGGGTTTGGCTCTGAGTTATATGTGCAGAATAGGGAATGAGTCAGGACAGACTTCTCTGAATGAGCAGTGCATGCAACTGTTTACATAAATACAATTATGAAGAGGATTTCAAGAGGATCTGATAGTGTGCTGACTGATCAATGACACAAATATATCGTTAAGAATATGTTTGGAGAAATTCAATTGGGCTCAAGTAGTTAATATTGGCTGCAAATACTTGCAAACACAGACACACACACACACACAAACACACGTTATACATTTATGCATATGTATAGATATGTGAAGATTATATTCACTCAGGCCTCAAGTGTTCTCCATCTGTACCAGCAGTCCTTTGTCAGATAACCTCTTAATTGATCACAAATGTTTAATCAGAATCATTGTCCCTCATTTACTATAATTTCCTCCCCATTTTAAGTCCCTTTCTCTTCTTCCAGAACACCCGCCTCTCTTTAGTGTTTGTTGGGAATTGTCGCTGTAAACATGTTGACAAATGGCCCTTTGAAAGCCCAGATACAAATGACTTCTATTCGGCAACAAAGCAGTTATTTGAGTGGCCTCCCTGGGCTTGCTTTACATCCACTCTAGTGATCAGCTGTCCCATGGCCAAGCACCTCAGGCTCTCGGCCCACCCATGACGATGGTTTCATGAAGGACCTTATTTAAAAATGCAGCTGAGGTGAGCTTTTCAAGAAGCACTGCTCCCACATCCCTTTTCCTGCTAATTGCCGGTATTGGCTACTGTTCCACCATAACATGTAAATACAATTTGTCTTGGCGTTTCAAAGTATTTAAAACAAAAACAAAAAAACTTGAAATTGGCACAGCATGGAGTTGTTGTTTTTTTTTCATAAAAAAGGAAGGCTTGGAAGAAAAGTTATTGTTATTGTGTCTTTCTTTCTGGGTGAGTCGAGTTTAATTATTGATTGGCTTTTGAATTGATTTAGCAGTTAATCAGATCAGTTTTTCAGTTTTGTCTTTATAGCTACTTGTTTTGTTTGTTTGTGTGAGTGAGTTAAGGTAGTATCTGTAAAAAAAGACTACATTAAATATTTTGTATGCAACTCCATCCAAATGTGTGTTGAGACCAGCTTTGTCAGTCTGTTTGATGGAATCCAGTGTTGATAAAGACAGTAGTGTGTGTGTGTGTGTGTGTGTGTGTGTGTGTGGAAATTGGAGATTCAGTCGGTAAGTGTAAGTGTGTCTTAGAAGCTTCAGTGATTCAGTTTGTGTGTAGAGTGGATATACTTTCACTAAGTGTATGTGTGTGTGTGTGCTTGAGGAGATTTGGTGACTGTGTGAAGCCCCTCTTTAGTGGAGCATTGCCTGTGCGTGGAGTTTGGTCGTAGTGGATGGCTAGTCCGGGACAGAACAGCCTTTCATTCACACCCAGAGTGGGGCTCCAACCTGCAATAAATGAACATTCGATCTCCTTGAGTTTCTACTGCGCTCTCACTTTGATTTTCTTTCTCGCTCTCTCTCTCCAATTACCCACTTTGTTCAGGATACAGGTCAGATGTCCATGCATGACCTGACGTGTGGATGGAGAGAGAAGAACGAAAGGGAGGAGAAGGAAAGTGAGGAATTCAGAAAAAAGTGCATTCTGCAGAAAACCAACTAAATTTGGACTTTAAGCAAGCTTTTGAGTCAAGGGTACTTTTAAAAGTTTAATTGAAGCACAACTCTATTTGTTAGTTTTGTGTAGCGAGAGGGAGTAGCTTCAGAAGCCGTGAAAAACAGTGGCTTGTTTATCTCTGATTATCCTGCGTAGAACAAGCAAAAGTTTGTTTGGCCTGAGGCAGAATCATCCTGTATTTTTTCCTGGTGTGTGTGTGTTTGACACATTGCACTAAAGTAAGTTTGTCTCTGAGTGCCTCTTTTCTTCTCTGTTTACCGCTGGGTTCCCACTGTGATATTGTTTGTATAATTTCCAGCAAAAAGAAAGCAAAGCATGAAATGCAATTATTAAATCTAACAAGTATAACTAAAACTGGGAGAAAATGAAGCTTGTGTTTTTTACCTACTGATTAAGACGCTTTGTATTTATTCAATTAGAAGATGATTTTATCCAATATAATGTAAATTGAAAAAAGTGTAGAAGAAATATAGACAGACCATATTATTATAATTATCATACACGTGTTTTTCACAAATTAATATGACATATAGATAACTTAGCTATTATTATGCTTTAAAAATGGGGATGCATGGTGCTATAATGATATTTGGCCAATATTAGATTCTTTTCTTTATATATATATATATATATATATATATATATCTGTCAATATTATGTTTTATGTGCATGCTCTTTTTCACATTTAGATGACATTTTAGATTATCTAGAGAATCATTAACAAATCTTAAAATGAATATTCATTGTTCGTTACTGTACATTATATTTTGTAATGCCTAAATTCACTTGTAGCAGCATGAAAACTATTATTGGGTTATTGGCCAGAATTTTTGTCAAAAAAAAAAAATATATATATATATGTTTGCTGACAGATTTGATGAGCTTTGCTTTTTCATCATCCTGTTCTAACAGTGTGAGTCTGTGTAAGTGAAAGTCTGTGGCAGCTTTTTATGTTCCAGTCTTGTCCGTTCTTTCTCTTCCTATTCTTGGAACTGACATGATACTAGCATACAGCGATGCAGAAAGCGTATATAAGTGTTTATGCAAAGTGCACAAATGCACTCTGACAGGGAAAATGAAAGAGAATATTGATCCCATGCCAGCCTCAGTTGCCTGGCACCCTGTTGTGCTGCCTGTTAAGACCCTCTGTTCCCCTTTGACACTCAAGCAAAATGCTGGCAGGATGTTTGTTGAATACTGAGGAAACTGTTCTTGAGGTGGCCCCATTAAAAGTGTGTCAAACGAGTGTGTGTGTGTGAACAGAACCGGCTGTTCCCGTGGCAACGATCCTATTCGAGTCTGGCCTCCTGGTTTTTGGATCCGTACGTGGATGTTTCTTCCATGTTCTATGTTCCTTGATGGAATGCCAGGACTCACAAACATGCAGTCTGTGTCCCGGCTTGTTCAGGCCTCAGCCCAAATCTATCTGTTTGTTCGACTGGATAGGATCAAACTGCGGTCTCTCCATAATCAGCTGTTGACCAGTATTTATTTTTTTGTTATAATTTTTTTTTTCTCACAAGAGATGCACATCGAAAAGGGTTTCCCAGAAGAAACTTTACAGGACTAATTTCCTGTTATCACTGTCCTTGTTTGTTTCTGTTAAGCCCTATACTATAAAACTTCATTACAGCATCAGAAGTACATCAGACATTCACATTTACAAATGCCATTTTTTAACAAACTTTTTATTGGGATCAGTCGGCATCAGACCAGCCGACTGAGTCATATATCTTTGTATCGAAAATGGTGACTTAATTCGAATTTTGAAATTTTAATGTTTGGGTAAACCCTATAACCCTTGGGTAATCATCAATTCTGAGAACAGCCTGACCCAATCTTTTGAGGCCGTGACACACTTAGCAGACGTCAAAGAACTAGGGGTGAAGAAAGCCGAATGTGTTGTCGCCTTGCGTCGGCTGCGTCTGGGCCAAAAGGCTGAACTTCAACACACCGCAAAGACTACCAACCAGCACATGCATTCTGCATCTGTGTGTAATAAATAGCTGTCTGTATCAGCAGGTCCCAATAGTCTATTTTCATCATTCAAAAAGAGAAACCAAAACTAGGACTGCAGATATAGCTACAAACCATAAACAAAGCAGCGCTTGATTACAATTTTGAATATTTATCATGTTGATCACTTTTTTTCATTCCAGGCAACTCATGTTAAGAAATATTTGTGTATTGGAATGCTCAGGTAAGTGTAAAATTAGATCAGCCTTCTGTCTGAGCCAATCAGAGCGATTTCTCTCACCGACGGCCCCAATGCTCTTGTAGGGTCCATGATTTCCCAGCATTTTTGGAACACTGATGATAAGTTGATGGCAAAATGGAAGAAGACGATTAAATAGAGTTAAATAAGTTAATATTGTAACTTTTAGTTCCTTTTTTTTGTACCTCGCATAATTCATAGTTATGTGTAGAGCTGCATGATTAATCATAAAAAGGTCGCAATCTCGATCTCTTTCCTTAAAGGGATACTCCACTTTTTTTGGAAATAGGCTCATTTTACAACTCCCCCAGAGTTAAACAATTGAGTTTTACCGTTTTCGAATCCATTCAGCCGAACTCCGGGTCTGGCGGTACCACTTTTAGCATAGCTTAGCATAGATCATTGAATCGGACAAGAACATTAGCATCTCTCTCAAAAAAATGACCAGAGAGTTTCGATAACCAAAGAGTAACCTTTGACAAAAATCATTCCAGGACATTCAAATCTGCATTGGTGCTGTCATTCAAACATAATAATTGATTCAAACACTTTTAAATAGACTGCAGCAATTACATATTAATTTGGTTACTTGTCTTTCAGAATCGTGGGTGAATTGTATATTATTGTGGTGGTGAAGATTATTTTTATGGCTGTCTTTTTGTCAATTCAGTTGTTTAATTTCTATAGGTTTTGTAACATTCTAAAAGCTCTTTATTCCACAGATACTAGGCATGAAGTAGCCTATTGTAAGTAGTAGCTACATACAACAGTGCAACAATAATAAAACAATGCGTTAACATAAAAAAAGAAATGTACTTTTGATACTTAAGTAATTCTGTACTTTTACTCAAGTAAAAATATGTCTTTAAACCTTTCACTTGTAATGGAGTAATATTTGACCAGTAGTATCTGTACTTTCACTCTAGCAATAAAGCTGTGTACTTTTTCCGCCTCTGCAGATGCTCACCGACGGCCCGACATTGACCATCCGTCAATCCGTGGATGGTGTATCCGCTCGGGCCTTACATGAAAAATTGGGCTTCCAGAAGACCAACTGGAGAGGTGCCATAACTACATTTCTAAAAACAGTTCACTTAATGCACTGGCAACTGCATCTTGAATGGGTTCCTGCAAGATCTCTGTACTCCACGCTTGTCTCGCGACGTTTAACCGCTTTCTCACCATCAATCTTTTTAATATCTCTGTCCTTATCTCGGGATGAAGAGCTTTTGGATGTGCTCCTGTGTTGTTCTTGAGAAGTTAAAAGCTTTTAATATGGACTATGTTAAATTATCAGGTGAAGAAAGGTTGGAAGACTTGTGAAATGTATGAGAAATTAACTTGTGGATGCGGTTTGCACATCATCTGTCTGTCTGTCATGTTTACTGCAGTGTACAAGGTTTTATTGATAATTTACCTCACAATCACTGTTATTCAGCTTTAAGTGTTTTTCTAATGCCTTTCCTCAAAGAAGAGTTTAGAAATACACACTGATACACGGATTCTGGCAGTTGATTTGTCTTGCTTGTTTAGCTGTGTGGCAGGGTTCTTTCACAAGTTGTGACATTTCCTAAACAACATGCCAAAACTTCTAAATGACTGCTGACATATGGCTTTTTTGTTAACTTATAAATGTATTGCTGGGTAATTCGATATATTTTCTTTTTCCAAAAGGACACGTGGGATGTGTGTGTGTGTGTGTGTGTGTGTATTTTCGTAATTAGTCCAGTGGGCTGTTTTGAGGGCAGGCAAAGGTACCAGATGGACTTGGGGAGGGGGGACTGGCATTAAGACAAGCCAACAAAAAAAAGCAAAGACTGAGAAGGAAGAGAAGAAGTGTAGAGGGGACAAACAACCGATCGCATCACTGTCAGGACGCCCTCCTCCCTCCTCCCGTCTCCTCTCATCCTCTAATCCTTTATCACGTCATCACACTCGTTCAGATGAATCTGGATATCCAGCAGAAGAAATGCCAGTTACACTTGTGCTAAAGTCAGTTAGTGTTCTTTTGTGGGAGAGAGCCGTAATCCCCTATTAAGCCTGAGAGCCTGTGTTTGACCCAACTATAAACACCGCTCACACTCCCCCTCCAATAAACATCCAAGTAAAGAGGCTTAAGAAAGAATAAAGAAATGAATTACTTTGTGTCTTATGAACACATTTAATGTTGTTTTTTTAGTCCTCATATGCTGCTTGATTTGATTTGCCGCTGTTGTTATTTTTGCGCTTAATCTCCATGGATTTCAAGTCTTGAGGATAAATGTATTTTTGACTGTGACTATTTGGCTAAAGTACTTTGTGGCTACTTTGTTGTGGTGTAATCACAATATTACTTTTTTATTCCACTTGTTATTCTTATTTAAACTGCAGTTGTTTTTCTCAAAGACAAAGTAGCTTAAACTGTGAAAAATATTTTGGTCTTTTGGTCTCTAAACAGAATATGGAGTTCTGACATATTTTCGCAAGGTCTTGCATCTGTACAGCTGTCCTAACCTGCACTTCTGATCTGTGGTCTGGGAAATACAACTGAGAGTAAGATTAGGTTTTAAGCGGGCATGTTTTTCAGATGTGTTGAGAGACAGTGAGAAGAAGGGATAAAAAGCAGATTTCCTCCAGAGAGATGCTGTGGAAATGTAGGAAGGCGTAGTGAGAAACAGGCAGGGAAGAAAAGAAGAGATCAGCTTGCTAGAAAGAAAGAAAGAAAGGAAGGAAGAAAGCATATAGGAGGGGTTTAGCTCCCCAGAAGACACCAGACTTTGACTCCTGCTTGACAGGCTGCTGGGTCTCGGACCATACGGGCCTGTCTCTTCCACTATCAGCCCAGCTGCACTCCCCCTCTGTCCCCACACCTGACACTTTGACACGGGCACAGCAGTGACAAATAGCTGGAGCTTTCACCTTCTGTCACCCTGTCTGGACTGTGCTAAATCAGCCCAGTGATACTGTAGCCTGGCCCCACTGACAGGTCCTCTGTCACAACACGGCACTGATCGGGGTCTCTATGGGTGGCTTAGTCCTGCAGAGGAGGGGGCTCTTTCTTCTCTTCATAATGCACTGAGAGTCAGTTAAGCAGCTTGTCAGCTGGTGTGGTGTGGCATAGAACGGAGGCAAGAAAGAGAGAGAGAGAGAGAGAGTTTGCGTGATGTGGGTGCATTGAGTGGGCAAGAGTGTGTTTATGGGTTTACTTGGCTACATTTTGGGGACACAATTGTAAAATTATCCCTGGAAGTTAGCTTAATCTGACAAAACCTCCTAAACATTATTTCAGAGTAGACTTTGGGTTTATCTAAAACTATAATTCGCTTAATGTACTATAAACATCAAATAATAGATGTTTATATGGGGTAAATTTGTTTAGTTAGTTGGTAGATAACTCAACATGTTTGTGGAATGGGTGTGAACTGGTTGTATAAAATGTATAAACTGTGAAAAAAATATTTTTCTTTTTTATTATAAATGAGTTTTGACATGTTATCTATGCATATCATTTTTCTTAATTTTTTATTCAAGTGCTCTCGTAATATTTAATCAAAATTTCTTCTCTGATGATGTGTTTTTCGGCACGAGGCTGGGACAATAACCTCTCCCCTCTCACGTGAGATCCCATCCAGTCAATTCCCTATGGGCAAAATTAAGTCCCGTCCTACATTTTGTCTTGTTCGAGAAGCTGTTTCACTGGGATATACGTCAAAATGAGGAAGAAAAGACTATCACAACTTGTCATGCCAACATTAAGCATGGAGAATTGTCATTTTGAGATTATTGGCCTCCACTTTAATCCACTAGGGCGAATAACAGTTTTTATCTCCACACTTTGTCAGTTCCATATTCTGTCATGCAGCAGCTTTAATTTAATTTATTTAAAAAAAAAAAGTTTTCATGTCAGCAAGTTTGTGTACATCTCATTGTTAAACTGAGGCCTTTAAATCAGCCATCAGCCAAATAACTATTGCCTATAATTTCAAAACAGGAGTCAGGACACACAGGAATCCATATCTATCTTATTTTTCAATGGGGAGGTACAGTCCTTTAAGCTATTTCCTGTGCACCTGTGAGACTTCTGATTAATAAGCCACTATAGGCAAATAACTAAGTGCAGTAAACTTAGTTTACTAAAACATTTTTAGTACGTCTAAGCAGTGTGTTTATGATTATTTTAAGTTAATCATTATTGAAATTTGCATTTTAGTTTTATGTATGTCATACCACATAAAATCACAATGACGATGACAAAAAGGCATTTTTGGGTCTTTTGTATTTGTCATACTTTCAAAGCACTCCTACTGGAACTGCTCTAATTCTTTTTGTGTGTTTAAATGCCTTTTTGGGGTTTTCATCTGAAAGAATAAGTATAATATTTGAATAAGATTGACTTTATTATGCCAATAGCTTAAATAATGAACAATTGTGCTCACATTTAATCTTTATTTAAACTTGGCTTGAGACTACCTGTAAAAAAAGAGTCTGTAACGTGTGGTGAATCGTGCTACAGACATTATGATCAACCTGAAGACAGATAGAGAAACCAACAAATAATAGATTATTTAATATCTTCTGAATGTAGGGCCCACCATTGCCCGCAGCACACTTGTTAAATTCATGTCCCTGTTTCTCTTTCTTTCTTTCCTTGTTTCTTTCATATTTTTGCTGTCAGTCTGTCTCCCTCCCTCGATTCTTCTTCCTCCCCCCTCAGGCTTTCGGGGCCAGATGCGTCTAACAGCACATTTAGCTAAACTACAGTACGCTGAGTTTTTTTTTTTTCTTCCTTTCATTTGCTCCTCTTCTCTTTTCTCTTTTCCTCTTATAAATCCCATCCCCCTCTCCCTTTCCTCCTTCCCTATCTCCCACAGCTGAAATGGAATTGGATCAAAGAAGGGAGGAGGAAAGGGGGATAGAGAGAGAGAGAGAGAGAGAGAGAGAGAGAGAGAAAACGCTCTCATTGGGTTTTATTGAAATATTTATAGTTCAAGGTTGGCTGGCTAAATTGAATATCTATGCTGATCTCACTCGCCTGTTTAACTTGTGCTTAGGCAAATATGTTTCCTAGGTGATAACCTTTTATGTACAGGTCTGACTTCATTGAAATGCATGAAGATAAAAACGTGTCACACTTCAGAAAGGCTCGGGTCTGCCACGCTGCTGCCTCGATTATTCAAATGATAATTGACCCCCACCTGTAGCTGGCTTATTTTCTCTCCTCCATCACATCATTGACTTTTAAGATATGGAATAAAAACCATTTTTGTCATTTACATTACAAACCGCCACAGAATGTCAAGCACCTCTGGCAGGAGATGAGAAATATATGGGCAATTATTATTTCTAGTCGTGTTAATAATGTAACCAGTGCTGATACCGATGGTATATACCTTAAGCATTCAGTGTTGTGCGCCTTCAGTTTCTGCCACATAACAAATACGTTGATGCTTATCATCATTTATATGTATAATTATTCAGCTGGAATGCTGTACAGCGGCTGGCTGTCAGCAGTGATGAATTGACATCTAGTGTCAAGCCACTGAACTGTGTGATTTAAAAGAGCCGTGTTATAATATATCACCCACTTTCTCAGGCTGAAAGGAAAGCTGTCAATTATTTGAATGTATTTGTCAAAAGCGTGTGCGAACAACCACACCTTCGCGCTCACCAGTCTGACTTTTGCTTTGTAATTTGTGCCAAGCATAAAGCCCTCATTCTTACTAGGCCAAAAAAAGTGTTTACTTTATCACGCAGCATCCTCAAAGGACACTCGTTTTCAGATGAATTACATTTCGGATGATTTTGAATAACTCATTAAAGAGTAATACCTCCCCATTATTAAATGTGATTGACCGTACGCTTTGATAACCTTCTCCCTCTGCTGTACAAACAAATGGCCGCAGTTTAGCTCCTAATGAGCAGGGATGCTAAATGTCCTCTTGCTTCATTAGCGCATGCATTAACCAGAGCACTGATTTAAAAAGAGCTCTAATGAAAGGCGTCGAACGTTTCCCACTTCACTGCCGCTGCCTGTTTGCTCAGAGCCAACCAAAGCTCCAGAATTAGAAATGTTTAATTATGAAAATGGTTACTGTGGAGAATTTCAAATACACTGCCTCCCCAGATCATTAGTTATGGAGTGAGGTGAAAAGAATAATAAAAAAAGAAAAAGAAATAAAGGAGAGAGAGAGAGAGAGAGAGCGAGAGAGAGGGTAAAAATTGAGAAGAAATGCTCTCAGCAATGAAGGGTTCATATTTCAAGCTTATAGCTGCTAAAAGGGTGTACTCAGAAAATCAATTTTATGAAAGTCCGCTCAGCACTAAAGGGAGCTCTATGCAACCGAGCAATCTTAAACTAACGTCCAAAACGATGGCATAGGCTCTGATTCATGCTGGATATCATGAATGCATTCCCCTTGGCTTAGACATTATCCTCCAACTTGAGGTCAAAGGTTTCATCTTGGTTTAAATCAAGCCATGGTTTGTGTGTGAGTGTGTGTGTTTATTTAAATAATTGTATTATTTCTAGAATATTAATATTACATTTGTATGTTTTTATTTAATAAATGTATGTATGTATGTATGTATGTATGTATGTATGTATATATATATATATATATATATATATATATATATATATATATATATATATATATATCTGTCTGTCTGTCTGTCTGTTTTGAGACAATTCGCTCTGCCTCTATATATTAACTAACTTTAAACATTTCTAAAAGACAAACAAAGAGAGCGTGAATTAGATCAGCACACGTATTTTGCTAATATTGGTCTTGATTAAATAAAAGGACAGCTATAAATGACACTCCGTGTATACTGCAATCTGATTGGTTTCTGCCGTCAAAATGAAGACTAAACTGCCACTCTACACACACACACACACACACACACCACAGCTTTCTGTGGCTAAATGACATACGTCTGCTTTTTTATCTGTCTGTTTGATGGACCCCCTCTTGGAGAGAGTCCTCTAGGGTGGATAAATGTGGCAGGCACATGTGAAGACCTTAGCTGAAACACTGATGCTCAGAAACATTGATGCTCAGAAACATTGACACGTTGCATGTGTTACAGTAGGTCCTGCTATGCCGCTGGACATAATTGAGTATGTGTGTGTCTGTTGTGCAATTTTAAGTTTTTTTCTTTTCTTTTTCTTTTTTCTTTTTGGGGTTAAATAACATTGTCTGAGATGTCTAGTCCGTGCAGTGTTTTGCGGTATGTCGTAGGGGGCTACTTTGGTCGTAAACATGGTTATTGGGTGATTTGGTGTTTGTAAAGTTCTGTAATTATATATGTTTGTGTGTGTTTGTTTATGCAGGCATATGCTAGTATTTGTTATGTCATCAAGAATGAACTTTTGGACTTGTATATTTAGGCTGGGTGGGTGCATTTAGGTAAGATCTTGGGAAATTACTGTATATATGTGTGTGTTTAAGCTGGGAGGTCGCTGAGATTGTACAGCTGGGTAATTCTGCCCACACTCCTCACCAGGGATTCCCATTAGTTAGATTGATTGGTTCCTTTCCGTGCCCTTTGATTCATGCATTACACACGGCCCTAATCAGTACACTGCCTTATGGTGCCGTGCATCTGTGCATCTCTACATCTCTAAATTAACACACACACACACACACACACACACACACACACACACACACACACACACACACACACACACATTTACTTAGCCATCTAAATGAGGATGTAACATAAACTTGTTTTAATGGCTAATTACAATTTTTATAGAATAATATATATATATATATATATATATATATATATATATATAAATAAATAAATTCATTCATTCATTCATTCATTCATTCATTCATTCATTCATTCATTCATTCATTCATTCATTCATTCATTCATTCATTCATACAGACATACATACATACATACAGACATACATACAGACATACATACATACATACATACATACATACATACATATATATATATATATATATATATATATATATATATATATATATATATATATATATATATATATATATATATATATATATATATAGACAGCCATTAAATATGACGCATTAATCCTGCCCATTTGGTTTCTGTTAGCGTAATTTTTATGTGATTGATAGTCTTTATCTTGAAATCTCATATCAACAGAAAATGTAAAGCTCATATATTAAGGCCTGGTGAAATAGAGTTCTTGTGCCCTTCATATGGTTTAAACAGGCATAAGTCAGTACTTTAGCATGGAGTGTGTAAATTCATTTAAATGTATTTTATTGTGTTTCCACTGGGGGGTAAGACTTTACTGCTCCAGCTAAATTTGTCCTTCATGGCTCTAGACACTTATATGTTTCCCATCTTGTTTTATCACATATAAGGACTGATGATGATGATAGCAGCAATGGTGTGAAACTCTATAAAAAAAATGAAATACTTTAAAGTGATGAATAGTTTTGAATGAGATGCCACATGTTCCTCTGCAGACTAGGACTCTTGTGGAATATGTGATTTTAGAAGGCATTCTGGTTGGCAAATACACAAACCTACCATGAATTCAGTATGTATAATGCATATCATAATCAATTATATATATCAAGAAAAAGGCTGCCTTAAAATAATAATTTAACATACTTGAACAACCAGAACTAACATTTTTGTGCAATTTAATAGCATTTCCCTGAGCATGAGTAGAAAAGTTTACATGTTGGAAAAAGCTGGAAATGTCTGTATATCTATCAGCCTGCTAATCCAAATATGTCATGTTTACTCAAAGGAAAAGTAATATATGTATAATTTGGCTTCTCTCCTAGAATACTATAGGAATTCGTTGATTTTAACAGGCCCCTTCTGACATTAATATTTTGTATGAAAATATTTTGTTTCAGAGGGAAGAGTTTCTCCATGACTCATATTTTTTTAGTTGGATGGAGTTTTTATAAATGTCATGTTTTAAGAAAACCAACATGGTTACACATATAGGACAAATAAACTTTCATTTCATGCCAGGGAAACAAAATGATCTTTCGTCATATAAATTTACGAAGACAAATATACATGAATATGTACAGTAGTATCACACAAACACGCATTGCGGATGAACCGTTGATAACAATAAGTGAAAAAGGCATGCTAAACACATTAGACCAGCGATGGCTTTGTGCAGGGGTGAATTTCAGTGCAATATTTTGGGGTGGTCAGGACTCTCTCTCGCTCTCTCTCTCTCTCTCTCTCTCTCTCTGTGTGTGTGTGGGGAGAATGAATGAGACTAGCAGGTTTGTGCGGGACTGCAGGTTTACCTGCGCGTTTTCTCTCTGTCACTCTTATGGGCTGTTGCCAGAGCTGTCAGGGTAAGTGAAACTCCATGTTGTGCCTGGAGAGATCGGTCTCTAGAGGTCAGTGCAGTTCCACTAGTGACAGCTGCACTCACAGACCTGCTGTAGAGCCAATATGGCCGCCTAGACACTAGATGATCTTGGGGAGGGATGGGGGGAAGGGATGGGGGGGGAGCAAATAATTAAAGCAAGCATCAAATATGTTTCTATGACAAGCAGTTACATTCACACACAGATAGACACATACACAAACACACAGAGGAGTACAGCCCTCTAGGGTCCTTGACCTTGTCTCTAGAAATGTTGCTGTGTGTGATGGTGTAGAGCTCATGAATGAATGTAAATGAAGGACTGCTGTGTGGTTGATTCAAAGCTCTGGACGGCTCTGTCTGTTAATATTATATTATATTATATTATATTATATTATATTATATTATATTATATTATATTATATTATATTATATATATTATAAATATTTGAATAATTATATATATATAAGTTAAATATTTGTATATTGTTTTGTTGTTGTATAATTATTATTAATAATATTATTAATAATCACGCATACAAATATAGCCAATTAGTTCTACAACAACAACTACTACTGCTACTACTGATAATAATACATATTATATATTATATATAGCCTATATATATATAATTAATTGAATGACAATAATTATTTGGCTAAATTATTAGTGGTATGTATCTATCTATTTATTATTATTATTATTATTATTATTATTAAATAATAACTCATAATATAGCCCATTAATGCAACAACAACAACTAGCTACTACTGATAATAACAATAATAATAATACATAATACATAATACAACATATATAATACATTTAATTTAATGACAGTAACTATTTGTCTGTATTCATATTTTATTAATAGTTCAAGTGCAAGTTCATTTTATTTATACACACATTTAAAAACAGCCACAAGACTGACCAAAGTGCTATATCACATAAAATCTAGTACTGACAGAAAACCCAATTAGAAAGAGTAAAAAAAAAAAAAGTATCTACTTATTATTATTATTATTATTATTATTATTATTATTATTAACTGCATGTAAGAAATGGACATCCTACTTGGCAATTTTGAATTATAGTGTGTTTTGAACTAAGTCTTACAGAAGAGCACTGCGTGGATATTTCCACCACAGAGTTTGGCCACTCATTCCAAAGGACTGCACTCTTCTGTTTCTCTCTGACTTTTTAGCAGCACATTTCTTTCTGCTGTTGAGGTACAAGAGGAGAATAGGGCGAACGCACCTCCACCCCTTTAGAGCTCTGGTTTAGCGTAATGTTATTATGTCCAGTTAGTTTTAAAAAGCCCTTTTTCATAAACATTTACAGTGTGGGGCACAAAGGGAGCTGCTGTTCCGCTTGCTCTGTTTGTATTGTGGTTTTGGTCACATTGGGGTTCAACTGACGTGTCTACAGAAAACGGGTGGCAGAAACGTGGCCTGCTCTGCCAAGTTTTAAAATTAGTAACAAATTTAATATGTTCTACGCTAGCATCCCCTGCCACAGAGATTGCGAAAATGCGTTCCTAGTTTGTCGCGGGGACTCGATGAATGACCACAAAGAGGCAGAATCGGAGAGAAATGCATAACAGATGCGAGACGCATCAGAAGAGAGGAGACCGGCTAGATCTCAGGACCACCATATACGTGCTGCTCCTAGTGATCTAAACACTTCCCACTCCACCATTCTCAGACTCTTAGTGCGACCTAAATGACAGAACCATGCTCGCGTTAATGGCATAATAGTGATTTATCGCTCTCATTTTGAGGATTGCTATCCCCATAACTCCTAATACAGAGGGAAATATGTATTTTGGGTAATGCACCCTTGCCATAAGGCCTCATGGGCAGTTAAAGCATGGGAAGGAACATATTACTGTCATAAATCTACATCTCTAAACTGCTGCATGAGAAGACATGGAGATATTAGAATTAAGGATGACTGGGAATAAGAAAAATGAAATGCAGGAAATAGAGTTGACACATTAACATCAGGCCGCTAACTTTTATTTTAGAGCATTTAAATTGTGTTTTATTAATGGTGTTCTGATGATATTTTCTCATTTTCATGCTGCCATCCTTGCTTGCTATCCAACAGCTTTTTTTAATATGGGCTTTCCACTCAGCCTTGTGTTTGTCAGTATTAGAAATATAATTTACAGTTTTAAATATATTTTCATTGTTATTGTCCAACTGGTTGCCTAAAATATGTTAAATTACATGGGTATGCATGTCATTACTGATCATCATAATCACAATTTTTGGCTCCCCAGTATTAGGAATGACTACCTGTAGAAAGCAGAATATTGTTTAGAGAGGTTACTGTGATTGCAGTTATATCTTGAACCAGTAGAGGGAGTGAGCCGCTGATTTATTTCCAACCTTTTCTCAGAGCAAACAACCTTTGCTGATAACCCCTCATTATGTATGATGCTAAAGAAATGTGTCACTTATTATTTTTGGCCAGCCACATCAAGCGCTCGGGGCTTCTACGAGGAATCATTTATAATGTAAAAGATAAGTGTGTTCCAATAACCGATTCCTCTCAAACAGCTCATGAGAGCTGATTATATGTGACTTCACATCAGGTCGTAAATATTTGTCAGCCCACCTTTGAAACAGGCAAGCTGTGGCGCTGTCAGCCCGCCCACATGAAAGGGCGAATGGAAACGTTTAGGGTTGGGAGCCGAATCAGTCATAGCTAGAATGAGATGGCCAATAAAATGCATAATTATGATGCTCTGTCATTGGCCACAGCCCAGAGGGCTTTTTAACTGGGCGAAAAATCCCACACGCGCATAATGGGCCTTTTATATGATAGTCTAGTCTAAAAGTGAGCTGTGACAATGTGTGGTCTGCATTCAGTGCCCAAGGCTGCTGGAATATGCTGTTTACCTAGCTAGAACAGTATGCAGGCTTGTTGCAACGGCCCCTGTTGATTACACTGCGTTCTGGAATACATGGTTCTAAAGCAGTGTCATAACTGCCATGCTACCATGGTAACCCTTCACTCTCACCTGCCACCTTTGGAAGCCTTCCTTGCTGTGAGTTGCACATAATTGTCACGAGTTCATGATAAAGTTTCCAGAGGTTTTATGCAAATGAGGATGTCAAGAACTGTTTTATAACTTCACGAACTGTTACTTCCGCAGCAAGACAGACTGAATATCATTACTGCAAAGTTTTGGATTTCTTTAATAGAGCAGATTTGCTGTCGTTCTCAGCCTCTCCTAATAATAAAAGGTAATGGATGGGCAGAGATTCCTCTCTGTCAGAATATATTTGTGTTTGACAACTTTGCACAGTGTAGTGTAGAAGAGATTCCCACAGAGCTGCGGACCCCTAGCAAGGAGAGTGAAGGGTGGCATGTGTAACACAGACCTGCTAAACTAGCCCTGGTCTGTTCTCTCTAAAGGGTTCCTATCTGTTTTGACATTGTCGTTTCTCATTTCAACACACTAACTAATTACAATGGTGGGATTTTGAGGTTTCACATTTCTAGAATAAAGTTTGGTTTGAGTTATTTTGGGAAGTTATGTGCATGCTGCATATAACATATTCCAGGGAAAAGTTAAAAATCAACAGTCTGTGAATATCATCCATAAATTCTTTACTGTCTCACCCAGCTTTTTGGCAGCTAAATTAGTGCTAGGGGTTTAAGAGAGGGAGTGGCTTCCTTTCTCTCTAATCACATTATGTGCAGGCATACATACACATAAGATACAATTTCGTAAAGTACATTTCTTAGCAATTACAGTTCACGTGCCTTAAACTAAATATATATTTTGCAGTTGATCGAGACAATAAAGATATTTTAAAAAATTTAAATTTCTATTTCAAATAAATATTGTTCTTTTGAACCTACTTTTTAACAAAGAATCTTGAAAAAAGTATCATAATTTCAACAAAAATATTAAGCAAAACAACCGTTTTCAACATTGATAAAAATAATAAATGTTTCTTGAGCAGCAAATCAGCATATTAGAATGATTTCTGTAGAATCATGTGACACTGAAAACTGGATTAATGATGCTGAAAATTCAGCTTTGCCATCACAGTAATAAATTACATTTTAATTTATTTTAGATTATGATATTTCACAATATTACTGTTTTCACTGTATTTTGATCAAATAAATGCAGCCATGGTGATACAGTGTTGGGAAAGTTACTGTTAAAAGTACAACATTGTGTTAACCCCCCAAAAAATCGAATTGCGTAACTTAATGGAAAGTCATTTACGTTGTTAATTTTGCATTACTGTTTGTCAGCTGGACTAGGCTTGCTTGTTTGTTTTTAGTAACAAAAATAGTTATATTTTTGGCAAATGTAAAAGCCCTTTCCCATCAAAAGTGAAATGAATAAGCCTCAGGGTGAAGGAAATGCTAATTCACATCTGTACAGTAAAGGGTACAGCAATAAACAACAACAACAACAAAAATAAAACACAAATGTGATGTTTAATGTCATTTTTGCTTATGGTTGAATTGGATCATCGAAGGTCAGCAGCAAAGACGTAGGCTAATAAATTGAGATTAAACACATAAAGTATATTTGTATCATTTAACATATAATTATTGCAGGTTTGCATAATATTCTGAGTTTGCATTTGACTGTTTTTATTCATTTTGAGGAAAAATGAATCTGTTTTTGTGCAAGTGAGATGAGTAAATGCCTGCTCACATTTAGTCTAGACCTAATAACCGTCATGTTTACACACAACGCCTCTGCACCTCACTCACGATTTCTCTCAGCATGCGGACAGGAGAGATGTCTGTCAGTAAATGGGAAACCAACAACTTGCGTTACTTATTTGAAAAAAGTAACAGACATTTTATTGTACATTTAAAAGTAATGCATTACTTTACTCTTTACTTGAAAAAGTAATCTGATTGAGTAACTTCCGGTACTTGTAGTGAGTAATGCCCATAATAGAGGACATTTTACATTCAAACAGAACGACTAGAGATCTGAGGTGGTATTGAGTGAGCAGTGAGCTAATGACAAACCTTAAAAAGCAGAAAGGTGATTAGAAACCCAGGCAGATAACAGAGAAAGGAGAGAAAACAGAAGAGGAATAGCTAAGCAGGCATGATGACAGAACTTTGTATGAAGTTCATTAGCATCTTAGATCTTCTACCTTAGCTTAGAAGAAAAGAAGGACATGCGGCTGGGCCTACAGTCGCTTTCCTAATGGACAAAAATCGGGTCTCAGACAAGGTTTAGGCCTATGTGACCATCTGAACCTTGGTGAATGTGCAGGATGAAAGTCTCTTTGTGTCAGCATCTCAGTGAGGGTGAAGCTAAAGAAGAACAGAACATTCAGTCTCCATATTTGAATATTGTGTCTTGTCTCAAGCCAAGTCAATTTAAGGTATAAGCAGAAGTAATAGACTACAAGTGTAAGATTAGTCTAGTTAGTTGAGACCTGTGTTATGTCCTGTACAAGACTGGACTCCATCGTTGCAGGACAATGGCCCTCAGCCAGGAGAGGCAGGTCATTCGGGTCACTCAGAGTGCAAGGGGATGAAAATGCACTGTCCTCACACAAGGCACACAAAGCTAGCTTTTCATCAAGCTCTTCGGCCACCGAGAGGAGCCTGTAATTATCTTTGACAAAACTCATTAGCAAGGACCTTGTAGCAACATCGGCAACCAGGAATTCCATGAGGAGAGACATGCACAGAAACAAAGCCTTGCACACATTTCACTGCGCCCTTTGACAAAATTTAATGAAGTGTGTTCATTGTCCCCCTCATCAACATTTGAACCCTGAGCCATCATTACTGAGATCCTCTCTCATATGCCCTCTGTGGCACTGTGTGGGACACATCAAATGGCATCTTCACTTTACCTCTTTTGTCTGGATTCGGGCAAATTGTTGTAGGAGTTGTTGTTGTTGTTGTTATCCTGGGCTTTATTAGTATGAATTGAGCATTGCTATTCTGTCAGAACCAGTTAGCTGGTTTTACATCACAATCATATGCTCTGTGAGCAAATAGTCTGAGGTGACCCTCCAGAACCTAATTTTCAGTAGTTAACCCTCTGCTGACCTTTGACATTTAAATTGCGGTGTTGTCAATTATAGTCAGGTTCCTCTGTGATTCTTGTGATTCTTGAGTATAGGACAAGAACTAAAACAATAAATAATAATAAAAGTTTTTGTACCAAGGAGTTTGGATTTATCTGTTCAATGTGGTCAGTTATGTTTGGGTATCTCCTGCTTTCGTTTTCTCACAAAAAAAGTGTTTTCTTTACCACATTGTGTGAGCTGACATGTCTTTTTTCAATTAAAATGACTTTCAGGAGGACTTTGATTTTGCATGATTTTTTAAATTGGTTTCCTATATCTGACTGCTTCTGAAACTTAATAAAAGAGGTAGGCTATACATTTATTTTAAATTAACTTATTTCTTACGTCATGAAATAGTATCACTGTCTTCTTAAAGTTTTTCTTCAGTTTAACATTTAATCTATATGAAGTATTATGTTATGGTCTGAGGAGGTGGTTTTAGTAATAATGTGTCATTTTGACGAAGAATGTTGTTGTATTAAAAATTAGCAAGTAGATCATGTTGTGGCAGGTAAATCAGTGATACAATCATAAATCTTGCTCCAACCAAAAATATTCATCTGTGGGTTACAGCAGAGAAGCTGTGCCCCTTGGTCATGAAATATATCAATTTTGGGCATACGCACATCAGAATACTCTGATTGAAATCTTTGCCAAATCCCACATTGGCTGTGGACATCACCAGCTAAAAGCAGTAAAAATTGACTACGTTCCTTGAATTAACATTATAAAGATTAATACTGGCTCATCAGTCCACTTTATCAAAATCTAAACCATTTATGCCACATTTCCATAATCCATAAAACTGATTGCATCTTGCAAGAGTCATTCACAGGTCATAAGATGTAGCTACACTGACAAACTACAGTGTCATTTACAGTTTTGAGGCGTTTGTATACAGCTATAGCTATGAAGCCTTTTTATTAAAGGTCTTATCTTATTGATATTATAGATTTTACATAACGATTTGGTCATCTCAATGTTTTATTAAAACCAAACACCATGGTATGGTTTTGTATTCCTTAATCTCAGCTGGAAGCATTAACTCCTTACTGCGACAAAACTATATACTCACATTATAATACATTAACCTGTCATTTATATTACGTTGCAGTGTTAACAGCTTTATTGATTAGAATGCACGTGTTGTCGTTTTGTCGCGTCGCTCACCGCAGTGTAGCATACAGGACGCGAGGGCGACGGGACTGGAAAAGAGCTGAAGAGCAGAAGAAAGACTGTCAGCGGGAGGTTTGACTGCACACTTGCGGATCATAGCGGTGTCGTGTCCGGTCATGACAGGGGACGCGTCTCATCCACAAACACAAGCGCACTTCTTGGTAGGGCATTCCATTGACTTGTATTTGTAATTGAACTACAAATAGTTTTTCTATTCCTTAACCATTATTCCTTAAACCTCTCTGCAAGATGCTTATTAAGCAGCTTTCCTCGTTGTGATAGTTGGCTAGTCTCCGCATTTAGGGTAGGCCTATGTAGTAAGCAAAACCTTACCCACACACATTTCATCTTCACGGTTCAAGTGACCAGATTTAGTGGCTCGTTAAAAATGACCCTTAATGGCCGATTTTTTTGTTTATCCGTCATGCGGTGATGTTTATTTCTTGCATCTTTATTATTGGAGATTAGCGGAAATCTGTTTTGGATTAGGCAGCTATCGCAACAGCCCGTAATTAAACTAGCACACTATTGACATGACGATATGACACTGCTTTGTGTTTATTCATATATCTATCACAGAATAGATAGGTATCAATTCTGTGAATATTAAACAACTTTAATATTTTGTGTATTCTGCGTTTTCAGTATGGACCTTTATTGCAATGTCATTTACATTCAATGCACTCTGCATAATGCATGTGTCCCCATGCACCCATCCATTAGACTAATGCACAGTCTGAACAACAGCCATACCCACAGAATCAGGGATGCAGTCCTTTGAAGGGAATAACACATTGTAGGACATACAGGACACATTTCCACTGTCACCATTTTAACGCAAAAGCACACCTTAAGACTTATTCTGCCCTCGTTGGTCTAGATTTAATATGGTGTAAACCTGTTGTAAGACAGGTTCTTAATTGATCTATTAGTTGCAGTATGAGCCTGATGCTTTGTGGCAGGAATCCATGCTATTATTGCCGGCTCCCTCAGGTATAGCGCTACCGCACTAATCCCATTGCACATGCATCATTACCTCCAATAATGTTTGGCAGCTCTTCTTTACAGCTCCCATTTTAATTACCTTTGCTTTAAATATTTAACACACGGCAAACGTCTTTACGCGGCCGGCGCATAAGCATGTGTGGCACTTATCAATTCAAAATCAGCTTTTATACATAGAAAGACGCGGTGCAGATCCTAATTCACATTATTGTGAATACACACAATTTTTTTTTTTTCATGGATTCTTTGTTTCTTACAGTGTGAATTTGTGTGTCAGGTCAGATGTTTGATCATGGATATGCAGGACAGCAAACTGACCTTTGCTCTAAGCGTTACACAACGGTGTTTTGAAGCTTCCAAGTTACGCTCCATCATGCCAATGTCACTCCTTGTTTCCCCCCTTTTTTAATCAAAACAGTATTCAGAATAAGATTTTGAGAGATTATATTTAGTTAGATCTGTAGAAATAGATCTCGCCTGTTGGACAGATTGCTTGGTGGAGATCCTGAGGGATAATCCAAATGATAGTCCGATGACCTTTAATAAAACAAAACTATTGGACTAAGAGGGAAGCATGGCACCTGCATGGCCTCTGATATAAAAAAAATTACTACGTTTTTTCAGCAACAAATTTGTAGTCTACAGCTTTCAGAATCGTAAAAAAAAATGAAATGCAAACATTTATGTAATTTATGCCGCATTGTGGCGTATTTGACATAAATTATTATTATTATTAATAATAATACGTCATTATTAAAAACGTCATTATTTATAGCTAGCCATATATGGTATAATGGGCATATTTTTCTATATTTTCTAATGAAACTCTTATTAACTAAATGATTATTTATAGCAATAGTATGACCGTCTTTGTCATTAAGTTATGAATTATGCGCCCCAAACAAGTGACATCGACAGTCTGCGCGACCCCTTTTTCAGTTCGCCCACAAATTGACCACAGCGCCTTTGAATAGATCTAATACTCTTATTATTACATGCTTTAATCTTTAAATCCGTCCTGAAATAATGTCTCTTTCGACAGCTTAATTTACTGGACCCTGACCAGTAGGTCATCGCTCCAGTCTAGTTTTTATTTTTCTCGTTTGCATGATCATGTTTTTCTGACAAAAAAATAATAATAATAAAAAAAAAACATTCTAAAAAACCACAACAACACACGTTATCGAATCGAATTAAGCTAAATAAATGCACACTGTTTAACATTTGTCTACACTAGGAAATAGTCTAATAGGCTGTATAAATAAACGAAAAATACTTTTCTCTGTGCTTTTGAACCAGTCCAGCAATTGCTTTGTTATTTTAATTGGGTGCTTAAAGATCCCCAGGGATTGTTAGTTCGAGCAATTGACTGATCAACATCAAAACACTTGATGCGCGTTTCATGGTATGGATGCTCCCGCGTGACCTCGTTGTTAACACAAGAATTGGATGATGATGAACCTGCTCGCGCACAGTGGAGACAAAGCTGCATTCATAACCAATTCCTGCCTCACTCTGAGCCTGAACAGTAACAAAGTGTTTGATGCCAATTCCGATTAAATAATGACAATGGGAAACTGATGTACCCTTTCTTCACACCCTTGCTGAGTCCATTCACGTCTGCGTCTGAATTTATGACCCTCCGACAATGTCCCGGCTTCACGCATAGAGTCAAGAGGATGAACTGATCAGTGCAGAGCTATCTGATTCATTTATAAACAGAAATCATTAAACAAAAATGAGAAAATGTGTTCTTATAAAATATTTTATAAATTACATGACATTTACACACAGTTTATTGATATAAACTGCCTCAGGAGCACAGTATCACACCTCATTTATTTTTGATTAGTAAATAAAAGTAAAAAGACTGACTGTAAAGTTTACACCAGCTTCCAAAAAAAGTAAATCACATAACATTAAGTACATGACCACAGAGAAATAAATGTAACACACAACAAAACCTTGAGAGGACTCATGGTAACAGATAAATAAAGCTGATGGATAATCAAACAATAAATAGGTAAATAGAATTACTAAACTACGATTGCCAATGCAAACATAAGAAATCACAGTTCATTCTCATACATACACAAAACATTGCATAAAGTTATTGACACCATCAAATCATATTGTGCAAAATTATGGCTGCCTCCAGTTTTCACAGTTCCAGAAAGATACTCATTGCGCTATTATTTCAAGTGTCTGCTGCCATGGGCTTATAGTTCTTCACTGACTCCATTCCATAGTGCATAATGTAGATCATAAAAATGTCCCAGTGTTTATTGGTATTTCTTCAGTCCTAATTCAGAGGAAGAAGGGAAATATATAAATGTGAGCCAATACTGTGAAAGTTTGGCTATAGGTGAAAATGACAGGTAATATCGGATAACTGTGCGATTAAATCCTTGTGATGCAGAATTCTATTACCTCAAATCACACACACATACAGATACTAAATGGAAAGATACATCATTGTTTTTTAGTTGTGCAGTATAGCAGAAATAGCCAAAGCAATCCAATAATGTTCATCAGTTTCCCGATGGCTACGCAGCACAAATGTTTACTGATTTCAGAGATGCTTTACTAGTGAGTATGTGTAATGACATTACAGTCTGTGGCTGTGGGGTGACATATTATGTAATCCTAGATGATTGGATTTCTTTTTTATTTTTAGAAGAAGAAAAAAACTGTTACCAAACAATAGTTTGCAGATAAGTTTATGCATGCAGTCAATGTGTTAATCAGTTTCATTCCTGTCATTATGTGAGAAATATCAGTTATATAAAAACACCCGCATAATGGGTTCAAAAAAGTACATGTGTGAATGTGTGTGCGTTTTCACTCACCTGCCTCACCTCTTCATCACAGGTCTGAATGCAGTGGCCTTAGTGTTCTGGATTGTTGGACACGTGTCATTGTGCTCACTGGATTCTATCTCTGTCTTTCCTGCACTGGGGAAACCTGTAGTAGACACACAAGATCACACCATGGCTAGCTGTTAATAAACAGACTTAACATGTACACAAATGTTTTATTTTGCATATCTATATGTAATTTAGTTTAAAAAAAGTAAGGTATTTTAAATAGGTCAAATATTACACAGTATGTTGATGTTAAGCATTTAGAGTTACGAACAGCTAATAACCTATTCAAACTTTGTGATTTGTTATTTAGTTCATTTTAATAGTTCTGTAGTAAACACAGAGAAGCTGTACCTTCCATTGAGGAGTACTGGCAGGATTCTGTCAGTCCAGGATAGGATGAAGAGTGAAGTTGAAGGGTCTTGTAGCTCCCGCTACTGTATGCCTTGTGTATCCCCTGCAGTCCTTCTTGGTAAAGGCTTTCAGTATTGCTGAGGTTTGTAGGGTCCTGAAGGCCCTTCAGCTCCCCACACTGCACCCCTTCGACTGTGGGCAGCCTGAGTCCCTGCATCTGACAGTCCACGGGCCCAGTCCGTACATCCCCACCGTTCTGCGTGCCTAACACAACCCCTGCGACGGCTGTACGCGCCAGCGACCAGATCCGAGGCTTTTCCGTTGACTCAAAGTGAGAGAGTGTCACAGTGTTTATGGAGGTGGACTGAGGCGAGGGCTGTTGCTGCTGTTGTTTGGATCCCATAGGATCCAGGTAATCGGGGTTCAGAGGCCCCAAACTTTTTAGACCACAGGGAAAAGATGGGAAGTTCGAGTGGAGGGGGAGGTCAGGGTTACGGTCTCTCTTTGGAGGGGAGGAAGTCGGGAGGTCATCCTGACCTGATTTCTCACAGTCACTGTCCAGCTTGTCACAGTCCTCGTCCTCTATGTCATCCAGGTCACTGAACTGCAGGTCCTGCTCATCCTTACTGTCTTTGGAATCTATGCAAGAGGATTTACAAACAACAAACACAGTTTAATACTTTTTATTTTTATTTGCAGAATGTGTATTTAATTTTTTAACTGACGAGAGTTATGAGGTACCTTTGGTAATGTTGTCTGGGTCACTCTTATTAAGCTCTTCCTTCCTGTCATCGCCTGCTTTGTTTTTAGGGGACCAGGTCATTTTGTTCTCTTTTTTTAGTCTTCTTCTAGCATTGGCAAACCAGGTAGACACTTGCGTGAGAGTCATTTTGGTGATAATGGCCAGCATGATCTTCTCACCCTTTGTAGGGTATGGGTTCCTCCGGTGTTCATAAAGCCATGTTTTAAGAGTGCTCGTTGTCTCACGCGTGGCATTCTTTCTCCGTGTTGACCCATTAAAATCAACTGTCCCATACCTGGATCAAGTTCAAAAGCAGCATCTTTAGAATTTTTTACTTGTATTTTCAGCATGTTTAAATATATCATATTAGAGGTGGGACAGACATAAATCGCACCTGTCGTACTGGTACTGGCCAAGTGAGTGGTCATATGGATAGTAGGCGGCAGGTTGGGTTATAGTCCCATGAAGACTGCCTGACCCCTCTTTGATTTCATATTGTGGGTTCTAGAGACAAAAACAAACAAACAAACAAAAACTTTAATATGTGATATAGCTTTCATATATTGCTGGTACTGTACTTGGCGAAAAACATTTATTATTTAGAATGGAAGCAGCAATTTTATCTTCTTATCATCCCTAAAATATAACTTGCATGATAAGCTAAACACACTTTTCTGTTATTTATTTATTTATTTATTTATTTATTATTATTTATAAACCAAGTAGGCCATATTACATCAAGCAGACGACATGCTGTGTCGCTTAATTCATCTGTTTATTTCTTATGATTATTCAGAGTTATTTCACCAGACAGCTAGACAAGCCAAAATAATCAATAACAAGCCGTGACTTGAATGAGTCAATCGATTGAACGGAGGACGCGCGCTATATCTGATGAGATGATGCTACACGTACCAGGCTGGAGTAGATGGCAGAGGGGTCGGCGCTGTACGGAAAGTAGTTGGCGTAGTTCTGCCCGGCTGCCGCCGCTGCTGCTGCGTAAGGAGAGCCGTACATCCCGAGCGCGGCGTTGAGCTCTGTCCGCGTGCTCGCCAGCAGCCGGTTCTCATAGGAGGGACAGCAGAAGGAGGCTGCTGTCTGAGACGCGCTCGATCCTTCCGTCACCGATCTGGAAATCGAATCGCAGCAAGTCGTACTGGGGTTTGCCGACACGAAGAACTGCATGAAGAAAATTGTGGATAGACATGTCATTTTATATTTGCGTCACAAAACATGCGCGCAGTTTCCTTAGTTAAACAAAAGTAAGGTAAGATTACGCGAAGAAGCTTTGTGTAGAACTGAACTCTTCCTTTTGAAACTGTTTTTAAATTGATTCTCGTATGCGTTTTATTTATAAAGATAAGAAGTGCACTTTCATTTGATTTAAGACTTTATTGTGATTTTTGTTAACATATCAATAAACATATATATATATATATACTTTAAAAAAAGCGAACCTTATTTTTTTGTGAGCTGATTTACTTGTTTAGTGTAAAACCAACACCAACACCAACAGTGTTTTGTCAAAGCTGAAAGTAAAACTTTCTAAGTTGTGCGTCAGGGAAAGAAAGTTATCCACCAGCAAGCGCGGATTCTTTTGACAATATAGGCGTATTTTTACACTAAAATAAAACTATAAGTGGTTGTAAGTCATGATGTCAAAATTATCTATCCGTTATCTGTAAATGTAGGCTATAATTAGTTTAGTCACACAGACTGTAAAGGCTACCGGCAAAGGGAGGAGTCTCGCTTTCACTCCGAACAATTACACCGTAAAGGTAATTTACACGTTTACAACAACACGTGAGGTCATTTATAATTCAAATAACCCATTACTATAAATATTGACAAACCCCACGATATCGGCTAACTTTAGTTTAGGGCTTACTTAGTGACAGAACAATCTGCTGGTGCCTAATGTCAGTTACCGAGTACAGAGATCATGACAGAATGTGGAAAAAACACCCAATGCATGCGCGCTCATTAAGAACCTTCATGAGAAAAATATCTAATTGTCATGCTTACCTGAGAAGTTGCATTGTAAGGATATCCAAACTGAGAGAAAGACATAGCTGCTTCTTTTGTTACCATAAGCAATATTCTTCTCCTGCTGATCGATTGAAACCAAATCTACTTCAAATCCACCGTCTTACACACATTTCCACACTCGGCCTTTCGCTCAATAATAGATGACTGCACTTAACTGGGAAGCTCTGAGGATGTTTACGCCAGCCCTAGTTTTATATGTATAAGATAATCCCTTAAGAAATGAAATTAGAGTTAAGCTTCATCAAGTACAAACATATTGTTGTTAAACAGCTGTAGAAAGCTTAAAGGATAACGTAAGACTTGCAAGATATGAACTTGTGGTTGTGCTATTATTTGTGCCTCTATAGTTCTTTAGAATTCATCCATGCACGGGTATCAGTGTGACGTCATTCTAATCCCGGGACGGCGAGGATAGAATGATGTCTTTGCCAATCACGTCATGCTTCGCGCTTTTCTTGAGGTGTGTTTTGCACACCCCTGTCCCCTCTGTTTTCCCCCCTTTTCTTTTTAAACAGTAGTGTATTTTAAGACTTAGAGCGCAAAAAGTATCAATATTGGCTAAATATATAGGCCTAAACGTTTTTTTTTTTTTTGATAATGATAATATATTTGTTGTAAAAAATTGTAACTCAATCAACTTCAAGATTATTTTGGATGTATTTATATGGAAATTATGTTGTAATGCCATAACTCTTTATTACCTGTTAGATAGCCCCTGTGCTCTCTTTAATTCCGTCCATGTCAATATCTTAGTTATGCAAAATATTTTCAGGTTTATAAAGATTATATATCACAATATATCAGATTGAATAACTATAATTTATTTTTATCTATATAAAAGATCTAATAATATATTTATCTTTTATCCATCTTATCTATACAAATGCTCTCGATTACTCTCTTATTATTATTATTATTACATTTCAGACACTACCCTGATGATGAGCAAATGAACTGAAGAGGGATCCTTGCTCGCATCTGTCTGACCGATCAGAGGTCCGACCTGATGTTAATTGCGATGATGTTTCCATCTCTCTCTATTAGAGAGAGGGCCAGTCCCGGCAGACGTGAAGAGAACCTCTGGCAGGTCAACAGAAAACTGATTGATGCGTATCTCGGGACCTACGCGACCATTACGAGAAATGCGTAATTGCATCAATTAACAAATGGATATGGCCTTGTTTAACCAGCGAGTTACACCGTGAAAATATGCCTTTGAGGTGAAATTAGACGATCAGAATGGAACCGAGAGAGAGAGAGAGAGAAATTAGCTGAATCTCTCAAGTCTAATTATACGGCAGTAGTGGGAGGCGACGGGAACAGCATTCTAATTGAAGGATGCGTACTTGAAAGGTATGGTAGAAATAACGCTCCCTCACGCGGAATAAGTCTGGATAAAGCTTAATACATGCCGTTTTATTAAATGTTTTAGACAATATAATTAGAAGACCCCTCCCCCCTCTCTCTCACACACACGCACGCACGTTGGTTTTTCATGGTGGGAACATGATTTAGGCCTAGGTTGTTTTTACTCTGATATTATTATTTTTTGCATTTTAAATTACCATTAAGATATTATTTAGCCTTTTAATTAACCAGTTTTACTGGTGAAGAAATGTTGCTTTCATCGCTGTGGTTACATGTGGAGTGTAGTAAAGGCATTAAAACACCCCCGTCCTTATCCTACGACTTAAATTAGCCAATATCATCACCCTGTGAAATATTCATTTAATTTACTCTGGGATATCTGAAATAAAGGGACTGAGCAGACCAATTACATCGCCATTCCTCACGCGCAGCAGGCTACAGCGGTCACTTCGAAGCTCGTGACAATCAGCAACAATCTCTTCTTCTCTCATTTTTTAAAATAATTTTCAGGATAATATGAGATGAATAGTTCAATGACCCTGCTCAAAAAGGACTAGGACCGTGTCCACGGTGATCTTTTTGCGATTACAAGCTCAATCTTCGAGAGGCGCCAGAGAGCTGCGAGTAAGTGAACGGCCGTGATGGAGCTGGTAGGCTGTAACGACGGGAGCCTACAGGCCCATCAAGTGCCACGTTCAGTTCAACTCACCGCAGTCTCAACATATTCTGAGTCGAGCATTTGGTAAACAGAGAAGTATAAAAAAGAAACAATTTAGCAGATATGATCTAGTCTCATGAAGAAGAACTGTCAATTAAACGGACTGTTTAAAAATAAAACTTCTGTCATCATCTATTCTCTCTGTATGTCATTTCCAGGCCGACTTTCTTTCTTCTGCGGAACACAAAAGAAGATATTTTGAAGAATGTTAGTACAGCCAAACAGTTTTGTTGACCATTGGCTGCCATCGTATGGACAAAAACATTTCTCAAAATATATATTTTTTATGTTCCACAGAAGATAGGCTATATCAATATACTTTTGACTTTTGCCTCGAGATATAGCCCATGTGCTAACTAGCCAGGGTCTCTCCAATATGAGGTTTTACATTACCTTTCTAGTAATCAAATAGGAAAATAAATAAGTCTGATTATTGAGGATTTTCAAAAAGCAGTAGTCACACTCTAATTTAAATGCATTATCCCCACGTATCCCCATGTGTTATAGATCAGAGATTCTCTCCTGTTACGAGCACAATAAGAGGAAGAGGAAGGTCAGAATACCCTATGTAATAGTTTGCTGTAGTTTCTCTAAAGCCTTTTGCAAGGGCACGCATGATAGCCCAAGTGCATATTGGCAGCCTCATCCATAATGCATGTGGAGCAGCGCCTGATGATCAGTACTGGGGGTGGAGGGGGGTTGTAAGTTAAATCAACCTTAATTGAAGAGGTAGAGCGCACTGACCAGTCCTACACACCTATCACTTTTCATCCCTATTGGTCTCACTGCTTTCAGGATCTTATAAGCTCGTTTCTGAGATGAAACCATCACATCCATTCCTTAAAACATTCTTTCAAAGGGTATAGATGTATGGAAATAAGGATAGTTTTTAGGTTTCCCAAACTTTGAATTATAGCATTTTCTGTGACAAGGGAATTTAAAATGTGAATGGTCTCTTCGTTTACCTATGTATGTGTGTGTCTGTGTGTGTGTGTGTGTGTGTGTGTGTGTGTGTGTGTCTGGGCCTCTGTTAGCCTTGCATAGGGATTATGGAGGCGCAAAGCCTCACAGCAGAAAGGTTAAACCAACAGCCAGCTTCACCTTCTCATTTAATACATTTTTCAGGCTGCTTTAATGAATTTCACAAAGCTTTTCTGCTTTTTCATAAGACAGATCAGAGCTTTTTTATGAAATAATAATAAGGTACTGCTCAGAGAGGGGCAGAGTGAAGGGGAGGGGACACTAAGGATCGAAGCAGAGTGATATCTCATTAAACAAGTCTGATATTCCTGATATATTCAGATGAATCCCAGACATACAAGATCCTGAATTATTGCTCACTGTCTCTGCTTGCTTCATTGCTGGCCAGGTATTAACACTGCTAAATTATCCAAAAATTGAAAAGAAAGTAATAAATATTCTAATGAGAAGCCCTCAAATTATAATGGATGTGGCCATAACAGTGCCCAGCAAAATCCAAAACAAACTTCATATAAGCAGATGGATAAATTGACCAGAGTAAGGGAGACTTTATTCTTCAATTATCTTCATGAGGTAATAAAGTTATCAATCCAGCTATGTTAATAAAAGCTTTGCATTTCATGCAATAAAGTTGGAATTGCATCGACGTCTGTTCCCCAATGTCAAGCTTGAAATCATATAATTGCTCCATTTTCTGTAAATGGTTGATTACTCATTCTATTATTGTTTTAAAACATGGTACATATGCCTAAACCATTATTATGGAGTATATTACATTATTATTTAGAACTTGTGGTGGAAAACAAAAGACACTACACACTACTTTTGGAGATTTGTGTCCCTGGATGAATGTATGGGTGCATTATAGTTTATACTGTACATTTAAGTTTGTTCTTTGCTGTTTTCTTGAGTTTGTGTGAACAGGGCTGGTAGCACCTCTGAATGCCCCAATGTAATTGTATCAGTGTTTCTGTGCTGTCAGGGATTTGTAACTTGTTACACGGAGATTTAACTGGCAGATACTTGGATGACTCATTCAGTGTCTCTGTGTATTTCTAAAAATGCTCTCTAGTGAGTTTGTTGAATCTTTTGCATGTATGTGCACATGTATGCATGTTGTCTTCATATTATATATGCTATAGTTTAAATATATGTTGTGTAAAGCAGTACACTGTGTAAAGCAGAACACAGAAAAGGTACTGAAGAATATGCTAATTTGGTGCTCAAGAAACATTTCTTAATAACCATGTTGAAAACAGTTGTGCTGCTAATTTTTTTTGGTGTGGAAACTGTCATGCATTTATTTTGAAATATAAATATTTTCTAACACTATAATTGTCTTTACTGCCAGTAAAGTCTTTACTGACTTTTGATTAATTTACTGCATCCTTGCTGAATAAAATTATTCATTTGTAAAAACAAATCTTACTGACCTCAAACTGGAATGACATGACGGTGTATAATGATGACATTATTTATTTATTTATTTTAATAGGATGTAAATGCACAGCTCAGAGTATGGCAACTTGTGAAATATGTTCAAAGCACAGATCTGTTCATCTTGCCAGTAAACTGTGGGGACAAATAAGTCCAGTATTACATTAGTGTCTCAGTAATTATAACCATTCTTCATGATCTGTGTAGACGACAACATCTGCAACATCTTGTGTGGTTCTAAAACTTCTGTAACTCTAGTCATCTTCTCCTCTGTGACCCCTTTCTCTTCCTCTCCTTCTCTCTCTTCTCAATGCGCTTGTGGCCCCCTTGAAAAGGTCCCATCTGCAAATGCTTGTGGGTGGTTAACCAAATGCTGGTGCCAAGTCATACAAATAGCCATGCTTGGTGTTTGTTTGCATAAACACTTCTGAGAGGTTGCACTGTTTTGTAGCTGTTTCTTACAGTTGGTTGGAGGTTGAAGGGCTGCGACAGAAACACAGGGGATACGGTTCATTGCAAGGTCCCAATCTCCATTACTTGGGTCTGGATTCTGAAGACTGTAGTGCTTTTGGTGTGCAGGGCAGGATAGTATGGTTAAGTCAAATGTTTTTTCAAACATTAAAGTAATCCAGGATGTTGTGATGTCAAATTGACTTTTTCACTTGCTCTTACTTCAAAGCCTCGTCTTGGGTACCATGCAGTATTAGTCAGGAGAAGTCCAACTAATTGAGAAGTTTTCTTTCACTTTTGATTTTACTCCTCGATTGAAAGAACACCAGAAGGGGGAAAATGTTGAGCCGTGTAGGACGGGAGAATTAAAGATTAAGTTACATGTACAGGCAGAAAAGAACATTCGTTTATCCCGTATTATGACCGCACATTTAGTTTCAGGTTTTCATCCCTGGGATTTAGGAGCAACTGAAAATGACCAATTGGTAGTCATCATCACGTAACTGTTGTTATTCTGTAGGTTTAAGAAAATTGACCTGACTGCTTTTATCTTCAGGTGAGAGTGTGCCACACCAGAGGTAAGTGGGAACAGACAGGCACTGTTGAAGCCCACTCACATGCCCACAGACAAAAGTGCCTCTCCTGCAATGACAGTTCAATTGCTGAGGCCTCTGGTCCTCATTTGCAGGCCAGGCACTGGAGAGGTTTTACTTCTCCATGCTTGCTCTCAAACGCAAGCCAGATGGCTCTAAAAATATTTCCTCCACACATTTTATTTTCATCTTTCCAGTCAAAGCCTTGTCGTGTCAGTACTTAATGGTGCATTATTTCTGATGTGAAACCAATGTTCTCAACCTAGTAAAGAAAAACAAATCATTGTCCTAAACTAGCATTTCTTGTAATTTCTCTCTCTTTTCCATGGCCAAACATTGCTGTTCATGAAGCTAAAAATGATTTGTGATTGGCAAGACTAGATAAATAAATAAAGAAGTGCTAGATTTATGTATCTTTCATACTTTCTCTATTTCCTCTTCGATATAAACTTTAGCCTTTGGCAAAAAAAAAGACTGTTGTTTTATCCCAGACACAGCTTGGATTCACTTCACTCTCATGTAACACCCTAGGAATGTCAACCCGTACTCATTTTACTGTGTTGTGGATTTTCATTTCCAGGACACAATGCTGTTACCGTGGAGTGCCATTCAGACATGGCTATTTCATTTCATTTTTTCATTCAAATCACATGCATTATGTACCTCCTGAACCGACTGAGGTTATTTTCCCCAAACTGGAATCTGGTTTTCACTATAGCAGGCCTATTGGGAAAAAATTCCCTTTGCAGAACTTAAAAGCAGATGTTACATAGCTGCCAACATCAAACACTCTTGTTAACTGTACAGAAAGTGAAATTAAATACCTTTGATTGCAGAAGTAGCTGGTTATTGTAAACTAGTTCTCAACATGGCTCTTACATAGCCCTTGACCTTGGCTTGGCCGCACATGCCTCATCAAATTTCAAAACCAACTGCAGCTTTTCATTTTTACTGCTAATTCCTGATTAGCAGATTGCCAAGCTTACTTTGGGGACTGAGAAACTTATATCAACCCGTATTGGTGTTTCCTTTATTGTTTTAGAGTCAGTTTCTCTAAATAAACACAGATTAAAGCAGTGTTTTGGTGCTTGAAATGCAATATAGTGCCTTTAAGATTTTTGCCGGCCCAGCAATTTTCTCTGACATGGATATCAGGTTCAGTTGTTCTAGTCAACCATATTATCTTAAGAAATTAGTGCAGAACCGTTGGTAGTTACAATATTTATTTGTTTATTTATTGTATTCATTATTATTCTTTTCACCAAACTCTTGTTTAATCAGCAGAATTCTGAATTTAAGAATTGCCTTTAAGTTAATGGGTGTGAATTTTAATTAAATTTGCTCCACAACACCAGGGTGTTGAACTGGAATGACAGGAAGTGAAACTTGCTTTCAGATCATTTCAACAGATAATGGCATTCTGGAAAATTAAGTGTTTTCCCACCCTTCCGTAAATCTGTCTATAAGGCCTATACAACCTTCAAACTTTTTTTAATTTTTTTCATCTTTCAAACAAGGCTGTCAAGCCAAAGTTAAAGGGATATTCCCCCAAAACTGAAACTCCTGCCATTATTTACTCACCCTCATGTTGTTCCAAACCCATGAGACTTTGGTTAAACTTCAAAACACAAATTAAAGCTACAATATGTAAGATTTTTGTAATAAAATATCCAAAAATCACTTGCACAGCAGTGTGATATATTTCCTGCAGTTGTGTAGCCTACTTCCAATATCCCAAAAGTTTCCAAAGATTTTAAATTTTTAGAGAAATTCCAATTTTAAATAATGGCTGTCCCTGTCCCACTTGTCGCCTGTCAATGACGTAATATCCGCGTTATCCCTGGTTTTCGCATAGATATCATATATAAACGCTAGATGTCTTATGGCGCAGTCACTTCCGGCATCACCGTTCGGCCATCTTACGGCAGTGCTCTGTGCATTAAGGTGAATGATCAGCACGTCCACAAATCCTCATATCTCGATGAAATCTCGACGGATTTACAAACGGTTTGGTTTCTTACAAACGTTATTAACATGGCTATAATTCCGAATGCTTGAACATGCATGTTATAATTTTTCATATGTATGCAGTTTATGTATGCAGTGTCGTAACTACATCTCTGACGTTTATAACAAACCAAACCGTTTGAAAATCGGTAGAAAATTGAGCAAGTTATGGTTATTTTAAAGTACATGCACCATTAAACGAGTGAGCGAGCACCCTGTCGCAAGATGGCCGCCGTGTGCGGACGTCGACCTCCATTGGCCAACAGCGCGTACGAGGTATCTAGTGTTTATTTCGCTCGTACTGCCATAGTAACCATGGCGACAGACGTGGACAACTGCGTTAGCCTACGTCTCTAGTGGCACGCTCACGCTGTTGTTGTTGCGTTCAAACATCATGGACCTAGCAAGCAGACTTTGGGACAAAAGGAGAACTAAAACGAGGATCAATATCAGCTTGGCTTTTTCGAGATGCCAAGAGCTCCACGTCCGTGACAAACTTCGACTTGACAGAGACACCTCTCTTGCATGTAACAGTTAACGTTACTTAGACAGGTGAGCAAATGTACATAAAACTAATCAATGTTATATAGCTCAACATGATGAAATGTTAGAATATGATCAGTATGTTATTCTAATGTTGATCTAGCTTGCTAGTCTCATAGAGTCAAACTAACACATAGAATAACATTATAACTTTCAACACACTCAAATGCAGTTTAGTGTGATAGTGTAGACCAAGTGACACAGCGCTGCATTACCTCACAAGTTTCATTCGTCAAATAAACTGACCTGTGTGAGTATTAATTCAGCACTTGTGGGTAGTTCGGTTTATGAAATGTCCTTAGCTGCTATTCCTTTATATCCGCGGGACTCGCGTGCAGCGCTGATATCTGTCTCTCATTAGCAATCGCGACCTGCTTCATACCATAGTCATGTTAAAAACATCAGTGTATTCACTTATCCATAAACATTATTAGATCCTTCGGCATTACGTCAAGTTCCATAATTCCGCTTATGCGTCATCAACAACCGACACCTTTGTTATTATAAGAGGTAGCGTCCCCTAGCGGCGAAAAAAATTACACCTGAGAGGTTTCTATTCCTCCATTAAAAGTCCAGGTAACCAAAACTTAAAAGATCCCCCCCAAAAAAGGTTATACAACTAATAAAACTAATCCATATGAATATAGGCTAGTCGTTTAATCCAAGTCTTGTGTAGAGACACAATTTTACGCTTTAAATGATGAACAGACATAGGACCCTATCATACACCCGGCGCAATGCAAGTGTTTTTTGCTAGTTTCAGCCCGACACAGTTATCTTTTTCACGTCCTGTGCCATGTTGTTTAAATAACAAATGCATATTTTGCACCTATTTGTACGCCCATGGGCGTGCTGGTCTGAAAACGAGGTGTGTTCGGACGCATTGCTGGCGCATTGCTATTTTAAGGCAAGTGAAATAGACTGCGCCATTGACCAACTGAAACCTGGTCAAAAGTCAATGGCGCAGTATTTTAAATTTTTTTATTTAAAGGGGGCATCAGTAATATGCGCCTAGGCGGGTGCACAACACGCGTACACTCTGCTTATTACACACACAGGGACGTGCAGCAGCACACAAGCTAGCAAAATATTATTACATAAAGATATGGTGGAATCCGGCTTGTCCCGTAGATGGTCTGGTTGCGCGCTTTAACCTTGCGCATGAGCAGATCCGTTTCCTCTCTGGAGAAACGTTCAGTCTTTCCGCTTGCAAATTCCGCCATTTAAATAGCAACCCGCCATGGTGCAAATGCAACTGGCTTTTAAATGGATAGTTCACCCAAAAATGAAAATTAGCCTGGATGATTTACTAACCCTGAATCCATCCTAGTTGTACATGACATTCTTCTTTCAGATGAATATTCAGAGTTATTTTAATAATGTCCTGGCTCTTCCAAGCTTTATAATCGGAGTGAATAGGGATATTTTTTTGGAAGTCCATCAAAGCGCATCCATCCATGATAAAAGTGCTCCACACGGCTCTGGCGGGTTAATAAAGGCCCTAAAGGGGATGGGAAATGACACTCTGATTGGTTTATTGCATGTTATGCCCAAAACATACCCATTACTCATTAAGAGAATAGGGACAACCCTTTTAGACCATGCGCCGGGTGCTCCGACCATTTTTGCTGTCGTTAAACTAGCAAAAGTGGATTCAGACATGCCCTAAGTGCACTTGCACCGTGCGCTTTAGACCATGCGCTTTGATCGTTAAAATAGGGCTCTTAATGTAGGTATTTATATTTAAATCATGGTCTGTCTGAATACTCTATTCTGATTGGCTAGGAGGTGTACAATAAAACCATTTAAAGCACAGGCAGTTCCAAGTCAGTTTAATCACCGTTCTATATTAATGCGCTATTTTCATTGAAGTGCATACACACATGTCACTCGCACACACGGAAATCGCACTGCGCACACTAAGTATCACGTAGCCAGACCTCCAGACTGAAATTGGCCAAGGGCCGCCTAGGGACTTTCTGACTGACATGTAAAGCAATCAATCACGGTTCGTTTTGTTCTGCGTCATGTTTAGGGATGTGAAAAGTTTTACATAGACCAGTGTGTAAAACTCTTGGATGTAGTTTAAAGAGTCTATGCCCGGAACTTTACATACTTCACTTTTGAAAATCCAGCGTTTGGTTGATCCTGGTAAGTGCTCATTGTCACAAGTGTAAACACGACAGCATTCTTCTTCCATAAGGGGGTTTGGCGTCACGGCATCTTTGGTTTCAGGCGGACCGTTAAAGAACGTGACACACACGTCTCCCGAACATCCTGTAGAATTCAACCAATTAGATGGCGACTTTGAAAATCCTGAAGTGTTTCCAGTTAAGTGTGCCTTTTTTTATTGCAATTTTAACCAACAGAGGATACAATAACACACAAATAATTGACCTTCAGACAATAAACAATTTATGGCTCAATAGTCAATGAGAGAAATTAATTAACCTTTTGAAAAATATTTCCTAAGATATGGAAAAGAAAAATTAATAAAAGCATATTACGAAAGAATATTAAACTTAGCACAAATTCTAGATGTTTTATAGCTTTCTTAAACTGGGCATACACTGTATGATTTCAGAAATGTTTTTGTTAAAGCAACACCAAGTAACTTTTGGTCTCGGGGTCCCCCTACAGTTGGGAAACAGTATTGTCTTCTACTATTGTCGTAAAATCTGTCATGGTTACACCAGGGGATACACGTGCATTTGTTGACAAGCCGATACCCCAGAACTCTGCAGAAGGAGTTCTCACGTCTTGGGCAGACTGCCTTCGTTGCGTGTGAAATGTCTTCATCCCAGGTACAGTGGCATATATTTCAGCATGTCATATGAATATAATTTCATGGGTTTTATTTTTTTCAAACGCCAAAAGATCGCGTAGCTCACGTTTGCAAGCCAGCGTCATTAGTAGCCTATTGGCTACTGTTTTACAGAATGGATATGCTAATTCAATATAATGTTTGTGTGGTAGGTAATAGCCATATATCGTCAATATTATAATATCAAGCTACCATAGATGAATCTGCAAAGTTTAAAAATCGATTTGCATTATAGCCTGAGGCAAGACACTTTAACCAGAAAAATAAATAAACAAACATGACTATCAGCCTGCAGTCATTAGGCTAGTTAGCCTAAAAGATGATTTTGTCCGTCTAATCATCTATTATTTACTTGCAAGAATGTAGCCCCTACCAAACTTGTACACGCCGTTTAGACATAGGCTTACTTCTGACTTTTTTTTTGTCCGTTGCTGCTTTGGCCATGACAAAAACTTACGCATGAAAGCCGGAAAACAAACGCTGGTTGGCCTCTCACGTCCGAATTTGAGGAAGTGGTGGGGGAAGTGACGTATGCCGCAAAGCAGTCGAATTTTGTAGTTCTTTTTGTGCTCGGGTTACTACCCGAACCCCGAAGTTACGTAGTGCCAGTAAAAGCGATACAGACCACGTCAGGCTATGGCAGACGTGTCATTCAACCTATTGTAAGTCGATGTACCATCATAAGGGTCTTGGAAATATATTATGAAGGTTGAAAAAATACATAGTGTTGCTTTAAATATCAACTCACTGTGCATGTAAACCGCATGCGATGTAAAGCCAAAGCTCACGATTTATGTGCTCACTATATACGCTCCGATCGTTGCGCTGCGATTTGACTGCTTGCACTCCCACACAAAATGTTTCTCTGCCCCAAACTCATTTATAACCGTTGCACATGCACAAAACAGTCCCTGAAAGAGGCATACACCACTTCCGATGCATAAGTTCTGATTTTTATAAAAACAAACTTGACAGGAAAATTTGCACACATGCACCCAAACTCTGACCCATGCGTATGAACATTTTGGAGACGGATCAGTTTTGCGACACTGATGGTGAGCTGAGGGACTTACGGCAGATGAAGGAAAACCACTTTAAATCTTTATTATGAGTCCTAATCATAAATACAGTGCATGTTCACAATAACAGTTAGAATGATTTAAACTATGTTTTACATCTGATATACACATTTAGATTAAATATGCCATTCTCATTAAAGGTGACATATTATGCCCCTTTTCACAAGATGTAATATACATCTATGGTAAATACCCCCAGATAATTTATTATAGCTTGTCAAATTGGCCCCTTTTTGGATGTGAGCAAAAACTAACAGTTTGTGTGTTTGTCCCTTTAAATGAAAATGAGCTGCTCTCTGGCCCCTTGCTTTGGATACAATAACAAAACATGCAAATCTCACTCATCCAAAATCTCAGAAATAACCTGTAGCGGAGTGCAGCCTTACAAAGAGACTCAGGAAGAGATTGCAACTTGCAACTGTTAGACTGCACCTGGACGTTTCTGAATGGTTAGTGGATACATTTATGTAGTTGTGGAGTTACATTGATGCATCTCATCTTGCATGTACCATCAACATGTTTAACTTTTACACAAGTTGACAGTTCCCTGAGGTCTTTATAAGACAGCTGTCACAATCCCTGTACTGTATTGTGTTTTATAGGATTTTTATGCTGAAGTGTATTCTTAGTTCCCCATTGTTTCTGTGGTCACTTTCCGTGTTTGGTTCCAGTTTTGCGGAATCATATGGATTCGCTCTCTCTCCGCTTCGTCCCTGACTCCCTGCCTATACGTTACTACAGCTGTGACTTTTTTTTTGGTCAAATACTGTTCTGTGCTTGTCTGTGCACCCAACGACAGAACAGTTTGCATGCTTCGCTTGAACTTTTGCCATTGCGTTAGAACTGGTTACACTTCGCTACATCCTTCGCTTGCGAAAACCAAATGGCGTCGCCGTGGGTGGAAACGTGCAGATTAAGGGGCGGTAATATTATAATAAGATCCCCTTCCTACGTCAGAAGGGGAGCGAAATCTGATCGGCTTATTTTTTGACAGGCTTGTAGTTAAAGGCTTACCAATACAAAGTTACTGGTTTGTCACTTTCACATTTTCTGGGTTGGTAGATGCACCGGCGACCCGATTATAACACTTAAACACGGAATTTTTTTTTTTTTTTTTTTTACGGCACCCCAGAGAAATCTCATAAGCAGAGAAATCTCAAAAGAGTATAATGTCTGGATATCCGGCTCACGCCGATGGTGTTATAAGTGTAGAAAATGTGCCCACGTCCCAGTGTTCACCCCTACACACAAGCACGATCTCCCCGGTGTCTCTCACAGAGCTCACTCTCATAAAGCGGGCACGCGCCGCTTGAGTGTTAAGCGTAGGAAATGTGGCCACGATCCCGTGCCCACACCTACCCACTGCCCGCTCTGTCACACGGTTGTCCCGGGGTTCAGATCCTCTAAAACTCCCAAACACTGGCCGTGTTGCGAACGTAAGCCCTGTGCCCGCTCACGAGCGCGCGCACTTGCCAATAAACACGCTACCCCCGACGCTGCTTTCGCGTCACGGGTTTCTCGCCACAAAATGTTCTCCGTCCACAGCGACCGAGCCATTAAGTGCTGCCCAGCCAGTCACCGCTATCAGCGAGCCTCCGTATTCGAGCACCGGCGGCGCACGCGCCGCCCCATCTCCTCTGATACAGGTTCCCCATCCCGCGCAGTGCGGCGATCTGAACCCAGAGACCATTCGACCCCTAGCTATGCGTGCGAAAGCATGGGAAGCGATCCCGGGCGTGTCAGAATGGGTGCTGAATACTATAAAGCAGGGCTATCCGCTACAATTCGCTCGCCGTCCCCCGCGCTTCGAGCACGGACCGAGATGAGAGTGAATACAGAAGTAGCTCACCTACTTCAAGCAGGAATAGCAAAGCTGCTGTGCAAGGGAGCGATAGAACAGGTGCATCCTTCTCTGAGCGAGACGGGCTTTTACAGCCATTATTTCCTCGTGACCAAGAAGGACGGAGCTCTCAGACCTATCATTCACGAAGTGCATGGACGCGGCCCTCGCTCCCCTGAGAAGACAGGGTATGCGGATCTTGAACTATCTGGACGACTGGCTGATACTAGCACAGTCAGGGACAGAGCTTATGTCTCACAGAACAGCGCTTCTCAGCCATCTGGAAAGCCTGGGTCTCTCGGTCAACTGGACCAAGAGCTCATTACTGCGCCGTCAGTCAATTTCTTTTCTGGGAATAGAACTGGATTCGGTGGCTATGGCAGCCAGACTGTCAACGCTGCGCGTGTGCCGCATTCGACATCTCGCCACGTCTTTCCAGACGGGCAGTCGGGTTCCACTGAGAACGTCTCAGAAAATGTTGGGCCACATGGCCTCAGCTGCAGCTGTGCTCCAGCTGGGTTTACTGCGCATGCGCCCGCTACAACGCTGGCTGAAAGCGCGAGTGCCTCACCGAGCCTGGACTGCCGGCGGCTCGCGAATCAGTGTGAATCAGGGCTGCGTTTCAGCCCTGCAGCCCTGGCTGGCGGCCGAATGGTACCACACGGGAGTGACAATGGGAGTTGTCTCGCACCGGAAAGTGGTCTCGACAGACGCCTCCAACCTAGGTTGGGGGGCTCTCCTCGAGGGCAGACCGGTCTATGGCCTCTGGTCAGACCGGGAGAAACGCCTTCACATAAACTGTCTAGAGATGCTGGTGGTCGAGAATGCGCTGAAGCACTTCCTCCCATACCTGTGGTATCACCATGTACTAGTCCGCATGGACAATACGTCAGTGGTGTCCTACGTGAACCATCAGGGCGGTGTCAGATCCAAAATTCTCTAAGCCCTGGCGGAACGCCTCCTCGTTTGGGCTCAGCACTCACTGCGCTCGCTGAGAGCCGCGCACGTGCCCGGTCACCTGAACGATGACCCAGACAGACTGTCCAGAGGCAATGTTCCCCCGGGGGAATGGTCTTTGCATCCCCAGACAGTCCAGTTACTGTGGCGCCTTTTCGGCAAAGCGAAAGTCGACCTCTTTGCGTCAAAAGACAACGCTCACTGCCCAAGGTTCTTTTCAGAGAGCGAGGATGCGCTGGCCCAAGCCTGGCCCAGCGGCCCACTGTACGCTTTCCCCCCGGTCTCACTGTTGCCACAGGTCATCGGGAGAATCAGGGAAACGCGCCACTCGGTGCTCCTCATAGCCCCGCACTGGGAGAACCAAACGTGGTTCCCGGAGTTAACGCGGCTCGATCTGGCATCCTCATCCAGAGCGCTAGTCTCTGTATGCATGGATACTCAACGGATACCCATTGACCTGCCAAAAGGGGTTGTGAACACGATCACGCAGTCTAGAGCTCACTCTACGAGACGGCTCTACACGTCTAAATGGTCTGTGTTTAATAAATGGTGCACCGTCAAAAATTTAGACCCACAAACGTGTGGGGTCTCGTGGGTGCTTGCTTCCTTCAAGAGCTGCTGGACATGGGCAGGTCCCCCTCCACGCTCAAAGTGTATGTTGTGGCCATTTCAGCGTTCGCTGACTCGACGCATGGCCGCATTAGGAAGGAACGAGTTCATAATCCGCTTCCTCAGAGGAGCCAGGAGGATGAACCCCCCGCGGCCCCCGTCGGTTCCTATTTGGGATCTTTCTCTGGTCCTGGAGGCCTTGAAAGCGCATCCCTTCGAACCTATAGAAACTGTGGATTTGAAATACCTCACGCTCAAAAACAGTTTTTCTGATTGCTCTGTCGTCAGTCAAACGTGTGGGTGACTTACACGCGTTATCAGTTAACGCCGCGTGCCTCGAGTTCGGACCTAATGACTCAAAAGTCATTCTCAAACCGAGGCACGGTTACGTCCCCAAAGTGATGGGCACTCCTTTCAGAGCGCAGGTCATTTCTCTCTCAGCCTTGCCGGCATCCGGCAGCGAGGTTGATAATAACCTCCTCTGCCCTGTCAGAGCACTGAGAAATTACATCACGCGCTCCGCCGCTGTCAGGAGCAGCTTTTCGTTTCGTTTGGTAGGCGCACCAAGGGTCTCGCCGCCTCGAAACACAGTCTGTCCAGATGGATAGTGGACGCTATTGCGGCTGCGTACGCGTCTGAAAACCTGCAGTGCCCTTTGGGCATCAGAGCTCACTCCACTAGAGGCATAGCCTCATCGTGGGCTCGGTCCAGCGGGATTTCTATTCATGACATTTGTATGGCGGCAGGCTGGGCCTCCCCCTCTACATTTGTTAGGTTTTACCACAATTTTTCATGCGCGGGCTACTTCTACTCGATTTAGCTCTCCTGGTTGAGCTGCACTATAAGGGTTGTGTCAGTTCTGTACAGACCGGCTGGGCCGCTCTGCACTCCCTACTGTGTGCTTATGTACATGCGCTAGCCACTCTGTTGGCCGCCTGTTTCCCACTCATCGTGTTCCCCGGGCTTTCCCTGGGACTCATACAGTGGATGGTGGGCGCGCACGGCGTTGACAAGGGGGTTCCCGTAGCGTAAGCAACTTACGCAATACGAGAGAACCTCTCGTAAGAGAACGTAATCGGTTACCTAATGTAACCTATGTTCTCTCTAGAAGAGGGAACGAGTATTGCGTAACCCGCCGTGCTCGCGCCACGAGCTCATTTTGCTTCAGTCGACGAAAACCAGGGGAGCAGCCTCCGAGCCCTTCCTGATATACGCTAAACCACGCCCCTTCTGGCAGGCTGTGACGCTTGAGGGCACCAAGCGCCCTCATTGGCTCAGTGGTAGGCTGCTGCAGTTGCCGCAGGGCAGCCAATGAGCACGCTAGATAGCCTGCTCTAGGTCTGCGTGCTGCTGCACTGCGTTGACAAGATTATAAAAATTAAGGTAGCGTAAGCGTAGCGTAAGCAACTTATGCAATACTCGTTCCCTCTTCTAGAGAGAACAGAGGTTACATTAGGTAACCGATTACGTTTTAACCATTCATTAAATGGAATCGGTTCAAAGGAGTCATTAGTTCGCGAATCGGAAGTTTCATTAGCGGACTTGTACACGTTGTGTGATTATCCCGGCAGTTAGGACATCGCACAAAATTTGTGTCAACACAGAAAACATTTCATCATTGGATAGGTTTTGTTTTGTTTATTGAAAGTGTTTTTTATTTTATTTATTTTTTATGTCAGCTGAATGGGCAGAACGCTTTTAAGAGAAGATAAGGCAACGTAAAAAAAAGATCCGAATGCTCCACGACGTGAAACATCGGTCTTCCGATCTTTTACCATCGTGTCAATTCTCAATTGATTTTGATTAATATGCGCGAGGGAGCGAGAGAGAGCAACAGTTTCAAGACGCTCTCTCTCTGCTCGTTCTTTCAGTAATATGCGCCCTATCGCAAGCGCAGCAGTCATTTACATCACCCGCCGATCAAATAAGGCTTTGGCGAGACAAAAAATTCGCTTTGGCAGCCGCCAAAAAGTTTTCAATGCAGGAAAAACCCTGACCAAATAGGCCACGCTTCCAGGGATGATCTCGTTTTCATGGAGACAGACGCACGCGTGTGCACGGAGGGCAGGGGCTGTGTGTGAGAGAGACGGAGGGAGAGCAGGGAAAGGAAATGCATCTGAAAGAATACGCTGCGTGTTTTAAATGGCGTAAAAACTATTTTTTTATAACGAAACGCAATATGTGGCGGCCGGTGTTGATTCTGTGGCGCACCGCCACAAATTAGTCTATGTGTGGGAAACACTGGAGTTATATTAAAAAATGTCCTGGCTCTTCCAAGCTTGATAATGGGAGTGAATGGCTGTCTGTCTTTGGAAGTCCATCAAAGCGCATCTATTCATGATTAAAGTGCTCCACAGCTCTGCAGGGGTTAATTTAGGCCTTCTGAAGTGAAACGATGCGTTTGTGTAAGAAAAATATTCATATTTAAAACTTAATCAACTAAAATAACTAGCTTCCGGCAGACGGTGTTGTTATATTGTATATTTCTCTTATTTGCCATTGTTCGTTTTGTGTAATAATGTTTTGACAAAATTAGTGACCACAATGCTGCAGTGTGCATGTGAGACTTGATGAATAAGATCAGTATGAACCTTTATTTATTTGTATTAAATATTTTAATTGCATTAATTACATTTTTCATTGACAATTGACAATAATTCCAACATATGCCAAAATTCGTAATATTCGTATAGGCTAAGTAGTCGCACTGTCATGCGTTACTGTTTAAGATTAATTAAATGTTTAATATGGTTAAATTTCAGTTACCGCACATTCATTTGACTATTTTAAACACTGGTTATAAGAGCTCAAACGCAAGCAATACTGATCTTATGATAATTAACCATAATTTTACTACAAATAAAACCCAAAAAACATGGTTATTGTAGTTAAACCGTGGTTAGCACAAATTAACCATGATTTTGCAATACACTAACTATAATTCAACCATGCTATTTGTAGTAAATCTGGGGTGATGCAAATCAGTCCGCGAAAGAAACATGATTACTAAACTTTTACTATACTAAAGTATTTTGCAGTATAATATGAACACAATAGGTATATTTTACTTATTTTTTTTATGTAAGTACATAGTGAAGGATACCTAATATAAAGTGTGATCCAAATCTCATATGGTAACACTAGAACAAATCTCATTGGTTTTCGTGCAGCAGGCCGAATTAAACGACGTGAGGGTGAGCAAATGATGACAGAATTCCCTTTAAGTGAAGATTTTAAAATACATTTAATGGGGCTACATGATTTTATTCAATTCATTTTAATTCTTCTTCCATTAGTTACCTCAATTTAAATTCAGAAATTGAATTGGAATTTAAAATGCATTTTCATTTCAAAAACCTGAGTATTACACCTCAGTGTCTCTGTTTATTTGATTCTGGTATTCTTGCCACTACTGATCACAGGGTTTCATCTCGTGATTGCAGTGAGGAGAGATTCAATTTGAAATCCTATTATGTCTACAGTATCTGGTGTGCAGTGTGTATTGTGTGTGGTTCTCTGTCTGGTTGGGGAGTAAGATTTTGGGCCCACAGAGTACAGGCAGAGGATGAATAAGTGAAGAGTGGAGCTATTGCAGAGATGTAAAGATTTTCTTAGAGGACCGCGTTTCAAATCTCAGATTATTGAGCAGCTCTTTGTTTGGCGGACTGACACCCCAAATGAATGCTCTCAGTCCCATACAGTGAATATTTTACACCTTGGTGGATAGCATAAAACTCATCCAGCCTCAGAAAAAAGAGAGAAAGAGAAAGTAAACTCTCAATCCTTTTTAATTCATCAAAGCACCTTCTAAATGAGGGGCTCAGTTAAACTTTCATACCACACGAACAAGGCAAACAGCAGAGACAAGTTTGGGGGATTTTTTTTTTTCGATCTTTGGTATGCCCGTCTGAGATTCATTAGGTTTTGAAGGCATGGGCTGAAATGGGTGATAGGTAAAAAAAAAAAAAAAATTGAGAGAACAGAAGAGGGAGAAATAAAGAATGATGACCGTTGCATCTTTTGACAGATGGTAAGGCAACACCATCATTTCCTAAGGTTATTGTCATTCACTGTATGATTGGAAGCTTTTGTGAGCTCTCACTTTCTGCTTGGTTGTTTTTTAAATACTTTGCTGACAGACTCTCCTCCAAAGCCTGTCAGATCCACCTCCAGCAGACAGTCTGTTTATTTCCTTTCTACAAACATGTTTTTATACTGATTGTATAATTACATCAATCCATTGCTCAATGTGACATTTGTATTACTGTGTTTAGGAAGTCTTGGAACATCCATCGGACAATCCAGACAGGTATTTTTACCCAAAAGAACATTTTTAAAGGCAGTCATATATGGAATGCTGTTTCCACCTTAGAGTAAAAATAAAAAGTATGTTTGTGAGCTTATTTTAAAATAAGAAATACAATCATATTGCGAGATGATAATAGAAAAAGCATGTTTTTCTCAATTCCTGTAGCTCAAAAAGAAGAGCATGGGACTAGCAATGCTGAGATCATGGTTTGAATCTCAGAGAATGCATTAACTGATCAAATGTACATTATACCTTGACTGCAGTGTAAGTTGCTAGGATATAAGCATCTGCCAAATGTGTAAATGTACAGTTGTGTGATATGCAAATTTAACAGTGAATGTCTGAAAAATAAAGTCACATTGTGGGGTATAAAATTGAATTAAATCAAGCTGCAATTGTGAGGTATTAATTCACAAGAGGAAAACAAGTTACAGCTGTGAGATAAGAAGTCACATTTAAGAGAAATAGCTCTGCAATATGAGAATTTAAAGAGACATTCCCTCAGTTTCACAAACAAGGCAGACTAAACTGCATGTTTGAGCTGGTTTAATTGAAAGCAACTTTGCTCTGACATATCTTAAAATATGTCAGTGCCATTGTTTGTCTCAAGATATTGTAACACCAGTAATGTTTTATTCTAAGGCATTTTTACCTAAATGTCCTAATTGAACTAAGGGCTAATCCTGGCTTAATCTAAGCCCCCCTGGTGGAAAAAAAATATGCTAAGTATACTTGCAGCCAGACTAATAATCAGGATACTTCAACTGTGTGAATGATTAGTTATCTTGAAGTGTGCTATTTTGAAACAACTACTTTTTTACTAAGTATATTTTAGTTGTAATTAAATTGTAGTAAAGCATAACTTTAAGTGTGCTTTTGTGTACTAAATTGGACCAACTTCAAGTATACTTTAAGTAAGTGTCTGTGTAGGGAGGGACTAATTACATGCTTGATTAGTGATATTTAAGTGTACTTTATTTGTGTTACAAGTACATTACAAATTCATTACGAGTGTCTTCGAAACATTCAAGCAATATACCATAAGTGTATTTATATATATATTTTTTGAAAAAGAAATATTTTTTGCCGTTCACACCTTTTATTATCTTATGGGATAGGACAGCCAGACAGGAAGTGAGGTGGGGGAGAGAGAGGAGGGACGGGATCAGGAAAGGTCCACAAACCGGGACTCGAACTCAGGTCTCCCGAAGCACATGTCAGCGCACTTGCCCACGAGGCTATTGTGGTGTGATATATGTGAGTAAAAAGAATACTACAAATTGCATACTTTCTCTTCAAGAAAAAAAAAAAAAGTACATTATTAGACAAATTAAACCTAGCTATACTTTGTACAAAATACTATTGTATACTATAATGTATTTTGAAAGTATACTTTCAATGCATTGTTACAATGATCATTTCCAGTACACAGTTAAAATATACCTAATATATATTTTTTATAAAGTGCAAATAAATACACTTTAAAAAAAAAACTTTTTCAAATATATTTTTAGAAAATATACTAAAGTACAATTATTTTAAAGTGTGTTAAAAGTTGTATTGTGAAAATAGGTAAAAGCACGATACTAATATACTTTTAATATATTTAAAGATAGTACAATTTTTGTTAGTATATTTGCAATGTACTACTGAAAAAGGGAATATATTTCAAATACAATAAAGTATACTTTTTTTTCACTAGGGCATACTCATGTAAATTTGTTGTTTGAAGAAAATATTCATGACTTATAGTCAAGCAAATCTTGTGCTGATATGCACAGAAACTGTCTCACTATGCCAAACCAGATCATGTACTTGAAGAGAGGAGCCTTATCTAACCTGTTACGGAAAGGTTACATCCTAACAAACAAATCTGAAAAAAAAAAGAAGATAAAAATGTGGTTGTTAACCAGGCACAAGATAGTCCCATCTTCCTTTAGGAAGCCCCCACCTCTTTTCCTCTTTTCTCGGTCGCTCTTCTTGTCACATTTCCTGCTGCTGTCTGAGTGTGAGTGGGGCGCAGGGGTCAGGTAGCTCAGCTCCATGATAACCCCTCATAAGAGCCGCCAGCACGGCTGACACTCACCATATGGCCCTCTGACCCTGTCTCCTTGGGAACAGGACATGGCACAGGAAGGAGAACACTGCTGAAGAGATTAGTACTCGGTGGAAAGGGATGGAAAAGATATGTATGGATAACTTGGAAAAACTGGGAACATGACGATAAGCGCTTTCGTAAAGCAACGTGAATTGTGTTAATGTAGTTCACAGCTGAAATGCTTGTTGACTGACGATAAGGACTTTAAACATGGCTACTCAAGGCTGCTGTTTGCAAATGCATGGAGCTATGATGTTCATTATGGGAATTAGTCTTTTATCTCTGGAATTGCAATCAATAGTTGCACACGTGCACACATGCGCATACGTACGGACTATCTGGACGGTTCCCTGGGGTTGAGGGCGTGAGGAGGGGAATGTGCAGTCTGGCCTTATTAGAATGCTCCATGTGTGATGAGAAGAGAGGAGCAGCAGCTTTCCCAATGCAGACCCCACGTCACATGCAGGCAGCGCCGCTAGACAGGGGCCACTGCCCCCTAACCCCCCCCCTTCCTCTTGGGAGATAGTCCAGGTCTGCTTTCTGTCACAGTGTCTTCCACACCACACCCCAGGGGGCTGCGCGGTGTGGGAACCCGGTGTTTTAAATCCCATCATTCTACGAGGGAAAGAGTGATATTTACCCTGAATCAGAGGCTCTTTCCTTTTTGTCAGTTTACCATTGTCTATCTCAGCCTTCTCCGGTATGTGCCTCATCTCCCTCTTTCCTTCGGATCAATAGTGTTAATTGGTGTGCTCTGTCAGTCCTGCATTGATTGTGACCACTAATAAAAGAGATATTGATTGGCAGTTTGTTTAACATTGGCCTGCGCACTGCGCACTGCCCTCTAATGCTATTCCTACAGCAACCTTTCCTGTTTCCAGCACTTCTTAATGTCATAAATTAAGCTGGTCGATTAGGCATTTTTTTGTTCCTTTTTTTTGTAGACTCAAAAAAGAGAGAATTTGGATGGCAGCCTTATTTTTTATATGAGGATTTTTCTTTTCTAAAATATGTTTGTATACATTGTAAGTAATGCATTGTTTATGAGGGGGAGAACAATTTAAAAAGCCTGTTAATTGTAAGTGACATTTTCTTTATAGAGTAAAAAAAAATGTAAACTGGTTTAACATTAGTTAAGACCAAATTTTCAGACAGGAATGTTGTTCCAGGATCAACTAAATATGTTGATCAAGGAACATGTCTTACTTGGCAAAATCACGGTGACCATGCACCATCACGAGGATTGGCCTTTATGGTAAGGCCACTTACGATGAACTCATCATGTGGTTCTACAGGCGGTTGTACCACCTGTATTATTATGGTTGTTACTAGTACTTTTAAAGGTAAAAATCTAATTTTGGTTGTTCAAGTAGATTGGTAAACTAACATTCTATCACTTAATGAATATGGTTATAAGTTGTAAAATACACAGGCACCAATAAGCTATCCTGTAATTCGTACTAACACTAATTTATACTCTGTGAGGGCATGGTGAAAGTGAAAGTCCTCTGTGTGTCCCCTGAGTCTGTGTGAGGACTTCAGAAACAGTCTTAAGTACTGTACTTCATAGATTTAATTATCTCCATTAACTATTCAGTGATCAATAGAGTTAGTTTTATCCAATCGATAGGTGCCCAACCACCAGAAGGACAATGTGCATAAGTTAATATTTGCATTTGAAAGTGGCTGATGTCACATCCCCCATTGGAAATCCATAGCGTTTTGTGCAGCTGTATCTTATGTGTCTGTGTTTATGGCTGGCCGCTATTGATTCAGCACACTGTATTTACTGCCGGGACGGTGCCGTAGGTTTTAATTGTCAGAATGTTTTAGACCCATCACATATTCTCTGCTCCTCTTACCTCACTCCTCACACCTCTGTCATCTACGCCCTCTCGCTTTCTCTCACTTCTGCCAATTTCCTATCTCTCTTTCTATGTCTTACTCCCAATCTGTTATTCTTTACTTTTTTCGTTTTAATCCCTGTGGTACGGAGAAACTGATTTCTAAGCAGAATTCTCCTCATTTGCTTACTGTGTGTGTGTCAGTGTGCATGTGAAGAAGAGGATTTGTGAGTTTAATTTAAATGGATACCTCTACGAACCCCAGGGAACAGCTCCAGTCACTTCTAAGTGTGTACAGCTGCTTATTGAGGCCTGTTCCCGATGGATTTCTGTTTGTTTACTAACTCATTTTCTGATGTAATATGTTTTTTTTTCTTTTTTTTTCTGATCTCTCAGACCGGCAGCCCTTGCTTCACATTTGACATTTCAGCATATGCAGGCAAAGCTATTGCTTTGATTTTATAGCCATACATTTCTTAAATCTTTTGATCTTTGTACAGTCAGGTTCATCCAATTTTAAAATATAATGGTCCCACTTTATATTAGGTATTTTGAACTATATACATCAGTAAAAATAAATAAAAATAATAATAATTAAAAGTTGATGCTTTATTTTACAGTGTCCTTGTTGCAAATTACACGTTACTGTAGTAATTACAGTAAATTATGCATAATTACATGCAACTAACACTAAACCAAAACCTAATCCTAACCCTAACCCTATATCGTAAGTATATGTAGTTAATTATTATTAGTCAATAATTAAATGTATATTTACACTGTAACAAGGGCACCTTAAAAGAAAGTGTAACCAATAATTAATAATTGTAATAATTATAACTGTTACAATACTGGTACAATATTGTGTTCATGTTGTATTGCGAAACCATGTTGCTGCTATTGAGGTGAATATGGGTAAGGTTTGGGACAGGTTTCATGGTATAGTTAGGTTTAAGGTTGGGTTAAGGGGTAAGAGAGTGGTCAACAGTGTAATTATAGATGTGCTTACAGAAATGAATTACAGCTGTAATTACATGCAGGAATTTAAACAATATATAAGTACAAGGTAAAAACTTATGTGCACAATAAGTGCATTGTATCAAATGATTAATTTAAATGTTGCATAGTAGTTAAAGGCACTTAATATAAAGTGGGACCTTATAATTTAATATTTGTATTTCATTTTTAAAATATTTACAATATTCTATATTCATATTCTATATTCAATAGACCAACCTTATTGCACAGGCGACAATTAAAGTCATTTTTCAGTGTCAGATCAGGTAGAAATAGATATCTGCATAATGAAAAATAAATCAAAAATGAAAAAATAAAATAAAAGATTTTATTCTTGTTTCTTGTGGATGAAGCAATGTTCTGTATTGATGTAGAAAGTATTGATGCGCAGGTAATGGATTATACAAAGTCATAAATTCATCTGTCTTATTGACTAATTACAGTTTATGATGGTGGCATCATAATGTATTGATTAGAAATGAAGTTAAATGACCCCCCACTGTAATTTCCTAAATTGTGTAATGATATTAAGGAAATACATTTAGTCCAAAACTATTACTGGTACAAAACTGGTATTGACATTTTTTGCGGAAAGTGACAATCTGTCTCTCACAACCCCTTAAACTCTTGTTTTGAAACATGTAACATGGAAAATGTTTTCACAAACTAACTAACATCTCCCACAAAGTACTTTGATAATGGCATATATATATATATATATATATATATATATATATATATATTTGTGTTGGTCAGAATGATTCTCAGATATGATTATGTTGCGGGAATAACATTAGTCGGAGTGGCTAAAGACACTTTGAAAAGTGAGTCTAGTTTAAATTGCTCCCTGCTGTCTTTTTAATTTGCTAAAAATCAATAGAGCTTTTACTGTCACTCTGAATGGGAGGCAACGTGTATTGATGTCCAGATGTCATTCGGAAAGGATTTGAAGCCTCTATTTCTCCTCCTCTCACAGGGAATGGTGTGATATATCAGTTCATTCTATCGTTTATTTTTAAGAGAGTTAGTAAAGCTTTCTGCTGTGTGCTGCAGAGTGCAGGATGTTGGGCCTTGCTAGCGTCTCTTTAACGTGCCTGGTTTACACAACAGGGCTTATTTTAAAGCCTTTTATTGATGTCCGTCTCAAAGAAAGCTCTTTAAATGAATACAGTCTTAATGGGTTATCACTGTAAGCTCTTACACATAGCTTGGCTCGCACAGGGCGAAGGCAATTTATTTGGCAATTCAATCAGAGGAGAGAAAGTTTTACATGATTCAATAAGGCTTTCTGGCTGGCAAGTCTCTCCGAAGGAGTAGGGTAGAGGAGAAAGACATGGGAAGGAGACAGAAAAGGAGGAAGAAGGGAAGAGGAATGAATGTAGGAAGGACAGATGGACAGTAGGCAGGACAAGAATAGGCATTTACATGCACTTTAAAAGTTTAATTTCAGACTAAAGCAATAATTCATCTTTCTTAAAATGTCATGTAAATGCTTCAGTCCGACTGAAATTGTACCAGTCCAGTTTTGTGAAGTTGGACTAACAGACCTAGATAATGTTGACTTGCTGAACGAAGCCAAGCTACAATCGTGTTGGATCCTCTGTTGGATCATTCTTAAGCGATCCTGCGTCCTTGTGTTCTTGTACATCATCAGCCATCAAACTGGGTTCCAATACTCAAGATCGAAAGTACATAGAATGCATGGATGTACCCGGATGTGTTGATATCGAGAATGAATCCTGTAAGCTTTAAACTTCTCTTGATCTCGCTCAAGAGATTCCCGCTGAATGCTCCCAAATATGTGACGGCTCTTGAAAGTAAACATTCGCCGTTTTGTTTGGCATACTTTTAATAAAGTTATGAATACCTGGAGAAAGCCTGCAGTACATTTTAATTGGCGTATTTAAAATAATCTTAACATTGAATTTACATACTCAAAATAAAAAGATATCAAATAATAACAATAATGTAAGAAATATTTAAATAGGTTATGACATCTGTGATGTTATGTTTTATTTACAGTGTGTGCAGAATTATTAGGCACGTTGATTTTCTGATCATATTTTATTTCCAGGAACATTTTGCCAATTCCAAACCATATTAATCTTAATAACTACTATTAATTTTGTATTTAATCATGTATAAGTGATATATAATTGTTCATGAAGGCTGGAAATGAAACATTTCTTATTTTCAGGTGTGCAGAATTATTAGGCAAGTTTTCTTTTACAGATAAAATAAGCCAAAAAAGAGATTTAACAAAGACTGAAAAGTCAAAAATATTAAATCCCCATGAGAAGAATGCAATACTAATGCAATACTAGAGATTGCAGTTAAAGCATGACCATTGGACAGTGAAATGCTCATTGGGTCAGCAGGGTCAGACAAAAACAGATGGAGAAGAAAAAACACATGTTAACTGCAAAAGAATGAAGAATTAAGGTGAAGAATTAAGTGTGAAACCATTCTGAACCCTTTAGTCTCCAGCACCACCATTTTCCAGAACTGCAACCTACCTGGAGTCTCCAGAAGAGCAAGGTGTCAGGATATCAGAGACTTGGGTTAGGCAAAGAATCCTAAAAAATGACCCTCTCTTAATAAGAGTCACAAGCTGAAGTGTTGTTAAATACATGAAGACTGTTTTTTTTATAGGCTTTATAGACAGACAGATTGAGAGTGACTCTTGAAGGACCAGCACCAGATCCTCTTCTACCACTGTTTGAAGAATTCATCTTCCAGAATACGTTTTAATACGTTTTGTGAGTTTATTTTTAGTCCATCTCCTACCCTGAAGTCCGTTTTGCAGAGATGGACTAAAAATTAACTCCCAAAACGTATTAAAATGTATTCTGGAAGATGAATTCTTCAAACAGTGGTAGAAGAGGATGTGTTGCTGGTCCTTCAAGAGTCACTCTCAATCTGTCTGTCTATAAAGCCTATAAAAAAACAGTCTTCATGTATTTTACTACTCTTCAGCTTGTGATTCTTATTAAGAGGGGGTCATTTTTTAGGATTCTTTGCCTAACCCAAGTCTCTGATATCCTGACACCTTGCTCTTCTGGAGACTCCAGGTAGGTTGCAGTTCTGGAAAATGGTGGCGCTGGAGACTAAAGGGTTCCCGATGGTTTCACACTTAATTCTTCACCTTAATTCTTCATTCTTTTGCAGTTAACATGTGTTTTTTCTTCTCCACCTGTTTTTGTCTGACCCTGCTGACCCAATGAGCATTTCACTGTCCAATGGTCATGCCTTAACTGTAATCTCTAGTATTGCATTAGTTTTGCATTCTTCTCATGGGGATTTAATAATTTTTGACTTTTCAGTCTTTGTTAAATCTCTTTTTTGGCTTATTTTATCTGTAAAAGAAAACTTGCCTAATAATTCTGCACACCTGAAAATAAGACATTTTTCATTTCCAGCCTTCATGAACAATTTTAAATCACTTATACATGATTAAATACAAAATTAATAGTAGTTATTAAGATTAATATGGTTTGGAATTGGCAAAATGTTCCTGGAAATAAAATATGATCAGAAAATCAACGTGCTTAATAATTCTGCACACACTGTATTGTCCATTGGATAGTGCTTTCCCACTGCCTTAAATGTGCTGAACGGTCAGTTGAGCAACAAGATCATGCACATTTCAATTCTCACAAAGATGCGTTCTGTGTCCACGTGTCCTTCTGAGTTCGTTCTTTCAAGGATAGATAGATCCACGAGAACGCAAGCCCTTTGTCTGTGTTCTTAGAATTGAGAAACAGCCCATAACTGGACTTTGCAAAATCCCGCTGTAGATTGATTTGAACTGTTAATGTTAAGGGGAAAGCGGGGACTAACTGGATGGCATGAAGGTATATAGACAAAATGAAACAGGATAGACCCGTTCGCTCTTGTGTATGAGGCTTTCATTACTGATCTATCTCACTTTGTTCTTTCAATTCTCTCATTTTTGACTCTTCCAGAGCCCAGAGTATCATTGCATAGGCTGGGTGGGTACTTGGAGGCCTATAAAACTGTAAGTCTGCCTGGATGGGTTTGGCCTGTGGGACTCTGCTGGTGGCCCTCTGTTTCTCTCTCTCTCTCTCTCTCTCTCTCTCTCTCTCTCTCTCTCTCTCTCTCTCTCTCTGCTCCACTGAGCCCACTGCCTTTGTCATTATTTATTTAGCCCTTAAGTGTTTAAAACGGAGAGGTCTGGGGGGACCAGGAATAGCTGATGAAAATATTCTCTGATACACTGCAGGGCAAGAGGGAATCATTTATTTTATTTTCTTACTTGAATCTCAGCTAAATAACCAATGTGAATGAAGCATGGTTATAGATATAATAATGCTGTGTATTAATGTAGTGATGTGTCATAAAGAAGCTAATATGACAGGAGAAGGAGATGAGGGGTCGAGAGAGTATCATATTGTCTGAGTGTCTGTGTAATGGGAGATCCACATGAATAACTGATCTTTGACTGGAGGGTCCCCATAGGGGCATCACTGGCCTGAAGCGATTGGCCTTTGAGATAACATCGTCATCAGACACCCTCAGGTCAAAGTTCACCCCAGGGACCACCGAATAGGCCACTGCTTTTGTTAACCAGCTTGAGTTTGGATGTCTTATAGAAAGGTCTTATCAGTCTTATCAGAGCTGTGCAATGATTTATTGTCTGTTTATGTCGGAACATCTAATATCATTATTCTGTTACCAGTGCTGCACTGTCAGTTATTGAATTTTGCAATCAAAGGTGTCACACCTTTAACATTTTGCTAACACTTTACAATACGGTTCAACTTGTTAACAGTAGTTCCCTTTCAGTCACTTACGTTCGACGTAGTCGCAGGTCTACCAGGCCAAGGCACTCATGGACATGCACGAGGGTAGCCCGGACCGTGCGCTCATAGGTGAGCTCCGCACCGCAACTGACCCCGCGGCTCTGCTCCCGCTAGGCCACCGCAGCAGCCTCCAACCAGGCCTCAGCGTGGAGCCGGCCACAGGCAGGCAGGCAGCGCCAGCACCTGCCTATCGGTAAACCCGGACCTGGTCTCCGCACAGCGGGCCGCCCAGCCCGTCTTGGGCACTGCCAAACAGACCAAGCGTCCCTGAGACAGGCCACCCAGGGATTGGGGAACGAGCTCTTCAGATGGTTACCGTTCCGCTGCTGGCTCCCCGGAGTTCAGCGGTTCCCGAACTGTCAAAGAAAGAGCAAATTCCTCTGTTCCTGGGTCCCAAGAGGGCCAGACTGGCGGTGTGCGACCCTGTAAAGCCTTGCCCCCCTCAGCCACCACTTGTATCGCCAGCCGGCAGTTGGGTGTGATTCGAGGACATGGTCATGCCTTCTCATGCACTCACTGCCATTATGTAGAGACAGGTAAATGTTGCACCACACACTCAGACCACGCTACGGGCCGCCTTCGGGCCTTCCGAGCCTGGTCCCTGTCCTCTACCTCGCTCCCTCGTCCCGGGTACGTCTGTGGTACCTTTGGTACCCCTGGGCCGGATTGTAGAAGGCTAGAAAGTGCTCCCAACCGATCCAGCTGGCTCCTCTGTACCAGCAGACTTGGCTATACGATTCAGTTCGGCCAGCGTCCGCCATGCTCAGCGCTATTTGTTACACTTCGGTGTTCAGCGAATGTGCTTCTGTCAAAGAAGTGCTTCTGGCGAAGGATGCGATTGAGCCGGTCCCTCCAGCCGATTTGAAGACCGGCTTCTACAGCCCGTACTTCATTGTACTCAAGAAAGGTGGTGAGTTACGGCCAATCTTGGACCTGCGTATCTTGAGTCGGGCCCTTTACAAGCTTCCGTTCAAGTTTCAAACTCAGAAACGCATTTTTGAGTGCTCCGTCCCCGAGATTGGTCTGCAGCATTCGACCTGAAGGAAGCGTACTTCAGATCTCTACCCTTACGCAATGCAGGCCATGCCTGTGTTCTTGCGTTCGTGGGGTCAAAGTCTCATTACAATGTCCCACCCTTCGAGTGCTACATAGCCAGTTGGGTCTTCAGGTCAACTGCGAAAAGAGTAAACTCATCCACGGACTGAGGATCTCTTTTCCCGGTATCAAGATGGACTCAGTCCAACACGTCCCTCAAGAGGAACGTGTCCGGTCGATGCTATACAGAAGTGAGAAAGGGTCCCACTGAAACTTTTCAAAGGCTCCTGGGGCATATGGCAGACGAAGCCGCGAATAGATCGGCTTCCTCCATATGAAGACCACTTCAGCACTGGCTTCATGGCCGAGTCCCGAGGTGGCCGTGGCCGAGCGGCACGCTCCGTGTCTGCCGCCAAACTCTTAGCCCGTGTTCAGACCTTTTGTGTCTCCGGGCCAAACGCCCCTAGAACAAGTGTCCACTAACACCGGCTGAGGGGCCACGTATAACTGGCATGCAGTAGAGATGTGACGGTGATAATATTCTCCCACCGGTTAATCGACTTGTGACAACACCGGTATTACCGGTTTCATCTTGGGGGTGGGGGGTGTTAGAGTGATGTAATTTTTTTTTAACATGCCGTCAATTCATCATTCGTATTGAGTTTGATTGACATGCGATCTGACCAATCAGTCTCGCATTCGTTTAGAGCTCGAACAACGAGTTAACGAACAACCTCGTTCCATCAGGAAACGCCACATGAATTTCACTGCGCTTTATGAAGAGTTTTTCTTTTGCGTGAAGAAGCCGTTCGCCGGAGATGTGTTAAAAGATTCATTCATGCACACAAGAGAGTGCATTCATGATTATTAGGCTACTGGTATACTAATCCTCCTGGTGCCGTGAGTAGTGAGTAGAGAGTGAGTAGGCCTAATTTACTCTCTTACCTTTGTTCTTTGATTAACATTAATGACACTCCATCTGACACGCGTCCCATTTTCTCACAAATCTCTACATTCATTTATGATATTATTTAAATAATTTGCTCTTATGAGGACACTCGACAAAACGGACATTTTGGCATAATTTGTGTGTGTTATGTTTTGTTCAAGGCCGAAAAGAGAACTCGATACTGACGCGCGTCTTTTCTGTGTGTGTGTGTGTGTGTGTGTGTGTGTGTGTGTGTGTGTGCGTGTGTGTAATAGGCAGGACTTACAGCGCGGTCTCTTGTTTTGTCGCGCTTGAATGGTTGAGTGTGATCATACAACGCTAGTCAACTGGTGACAGAAAATACGGATACTGTGTAATTGCTTTAAAAAAAAATGTTTGTGATGCTGTGGTGGGCAAGTGATGAAACCGGTGTTGCGACTGAACACCGTGTAACACCGGTAACACCGACTATCGTGCCAAGCCTAGCATGCAGTAACGGGGGTCTGGGCGAGCCTCCAACTGCATTGGTATCCATTGCCTCGAGTTGCTAGCAGTACAGCTTGCTTGATGCCTCTGCTCAGCAAGTCTGTACTGCTCAGTACAGAGACCATTGTGCTACGCTACACAACAGCCTGTGGCCTAGGGAGAGTGGAGACTCCATCCCCATGAGGTCCAGCTGTTCTGGGATCACTTCAGGGCCGCACAGTTACATCTGTTTGCCTCTCCGAATTCGTCCCATTGTCAGTTGTTTCTCCCCGACCGAGCGGAAGACCCTCGGCTCGCAGGCACTGGCACACAGCTGGCCCTGGGGCCTACGCAAAGATGCGTTTCCCCAGTGAGCATTCTTGCACAACACTGTGCTAAGTCAGCAAGGAGAAGGAGCAGGTCTTCCTAGTTGCCCCTTAATGGCCCAACTGGACCTAGTTTTCCAAACTTAGGCTCCTCTCGACAGCCCCTTCTTGACCCATTCCTCTGAGACATCTCAGGGACGGGGCACCGTTGGCACCCGTGCCAGACATCTGGAAACTCCATGTCTCGAAGCGGAGGTTCTAGGTGATCTACCTCAAAATGATCGTAGATACCATCACTTCTGCAAGAGCACCCTCTAAAAAATGAGACTTGCTTACGACCTGAAGTGTTCGTTGAGTGGTGTTCTTGTTCGATCACTTCTGTACTTTCTTTCCTGCAAGATGGGTCAGAGCGAGGGCTGTCTCCCTCCACCCTCAAAATGTATGTTGCCTTTATATTAACGCACATCATAATGCAGTGGATCCAAATCTGTGGGGAAGCACGACTTGATCATCTGGTTTCTGAGGGGAGCAAGGAGACTGAATCCGCCTTGTGCTCCCTCTATACCTTCTTGGGACTTATCTCTGGTGCTACTGCACTCAGAGACCTCCCCTTGAGCCTGCTGGCAGCTGACACAGTTGAAACAGTTCTCCTGCTTGCTTGTCTCTATCAAGAAGGTAGGGGACCTGCACGCATTTTCGGTCGTCAAATCGTGCCTGGAATTCGTGCCGGCCAACTCTCACGATATCCTGAGACCCCGGCCTGGATATGTGCCCAAAGTTCCTACCTCTCCCTTAAAACAGGACCAGGTGGTGAGCCTGCAACCGCTGCGCCGGGAAGAAGGCAGACCCAGCCCTGGCTTTTCTCTGTCCCTTCTGCTCCTTACGGTTATAACAGGACAGAATGCAAAGCCCCAGGACCTCAGACCATCTCTTGTCTGTTACAGAGACCAGCAGAAGGGAAGGCTGTTTCCAAGCTGAGGTTGGCCCACTGGATAGTGGTTGCCATCATCTTGGTGTGTTTTCCCAAGGTGCACCTTGCCCACCTGGGTAGCGAGCCTCTCCAAAGAGAGAGTGTAGCTCCTTCCTGGGCGTTGACACAGGGTGCCTCGCTGACAGATGTTTTTAGAGCTGTGGGCTGGGCGACACCAACACATTCGCTAGAAAAATAGCCTATGTGTCGAGCTGGTTGCTTCCCATGGGCTCCCTTCACATGAAGCCAGTTTCACTGTAAGCCTGGTTCGAAGTGCCAGCTTGCTGCGCCATTCCCCTCCTATGGACTGGATACGTGCGCCATTCTTGCTCCATGTATGCACTGGTGGAACCTGTGCTAGGCTTGGTCCATATGTTGTGATCCCTACAGTGATCTCATATGTTTATTCATCCACGCTACGACTCCCTGCGGCGAACCCGCATCTTCCCTTGGCCCCCTGTTATAGGCTGGAGCCACCTCAGTGACATTCCATATGTTTTGCTGCCCGGTAAATTGCCCAATCCATATGTGTTATTCCCCACATGTTACCTCCCTACGGGCAGGCTTTCGCAGTGTATTCCTTCCAACGAAAGGGCACGCTTTCCCAGTGTTAACAAGTCTGACTGAGTAGGTCTTGCGGAACAGCAGTGACTTCCCTGGCCTAAGCCCTGTCCTATCTCCGCCTCAATAATGCGGGGGGATCAGGAGGCTGGAAGGTGGCAGCACTAGTGGCGTTTTAATAGGGATCCCGATCAGTCGACTTCGACTAACGTGAGCGACTGGAAGGGAACATCCCTCGTTCCCTGAAGGAGGGAACAGAGACGTAGTCCCGTCGCCACTATTGCGGGACCACTGCTGACTTCAGGCTCCGCTCGAAAACAAGTGTGCATGCATCCACTTCCATATTTATACCCACGCTGCGGGCAGAGCGTGGATGCAAAGCTCGCACACCAATGTGTGCATTGGCTCGTTTTATCAATACTCGAAGATGACAGGCTCCCTGCGTGTCCCCTGCGTGTAATCCCGATCAGTCGACACAACGACTACATTTCCGTTCCCTCCTTCAGGGAATGAAGGTTACATACGTAACTGAGACGTTATTGCATTAGGTATCATGATCTAAAAATTAACTGCATTTTTACAGCATTCATTAATCTATATTAATGATAATTATAAATATTTGTGTTGTTAATTCATGTTTGCTCATAATATATTAGTTAATTTATGCAAGTTAAAATTTTACAAATGTATTTATATATGTAGTAGAGATGCGCGGATGGGCTATTATTTCATCCGCAACCGCATCACAAAAATCATCATCCGTCCACCATCCAGCCGCACCAACGTTTTTGACCAATTTTCAAAACCGCACCCGCCCGCCATCCGTTGATTTGTGTATACATATATTTTTCATTTGATTGGTTCAACCGCCCGCCACCCGCCCGAATTTAATTAAAATATTATTTTTCATCACGTCATCCGCCCAATCAGTCCGCGGCTGTAACTGCCAACCGCGCATCTCTAATATGTAGATAAGAACATAGACATTGACCAAGATAATAAATAATAATAATAAATGCGATAAAATGATAAATTCAACAAAGACATAATGCAAATAATGTTAGTTGAACCTACTGTAAAGTGTTACTAATATTTTGGTTACACACCGTGCACCTTTAAAACGTTTGGGGCCGGAAAGATTTTATGCTCTTAAGACTTATGCTCACCAAGGCTGGATTTATTTGATCAAAAATGAAACATAGCGTCCGTTCTGGCAGGTCACGTTAGTCAAGCTCACATCAGCTGACTCTCAGCTGATCCACGTCTACCTATAGGAATCCGACGCCTATCACTGTATACATATATAAGCTCCTTAAGTATTATCAGCAGCTGTCGCGTTTCTCGGGAGCTCATTACCCTCCTCCATCCCCAGCTCCTCCTCTCGTCAGTCAGTATGGCATTCTGATTCTCCTTGAATCAGAATATATTTTGAATTATGTTGTACTTTAAAATCTTGAATTATTGATATCTGCAATACATTCATGTTGGTTCTGTTCTGTTTACCCTAAGGGGGGTTATTGCTGCTCTCCCTGCTCTTATCCATGCTAGGCTGCATGGATGCGCAGGGAGTTCTTGCCCAGAACAGAACCATACCGCCAATCCTAACTGCATGTCAATCGTATTTGACGATAGTGGTCCTGACAGAAATACAGTAATATTGTTAAATATAACTGCAATTAAATGTTATTATTTTAGCAGTTATTACTCCAGCCTTCAGTCACATGAGTGCTATTCAATATTTTTCAGCACACTCACAAATGGGTCACACACCCTATAGGGACCCTGCTGGTTTCCCCCTTCCCCCAGTCTCAATTTTTTTGTTTGGTCTTTTACTTTATATTGATTTTGTATTGTCCAATTTTGGTTCTCTTGCTCTCTCCCACTCTCTCTTTCTCTCTTGCCTTCTCCTCTCAAGTTTACAAAATCTGGGCCTCAGTAAGAGCATCTGTGAGAATAAAGTGCTCCATCAGGGAATCATACTCACTCATGAAACACATCAAAAAAATGATGACACAAACCTGTACTGATCAAAAGAGGTTTGAAGTAGTCTGGCCTTTGTGTGTGCAAGGATGCCAGCTGAGATTCTGGTGCATTCCCTCCACTCCGATTAGACAGAAATAAAATGTACTTAACACTGATTAAAATGCATTTTTATTGACTGTTGCTTATGGTTTGGCATGCAAACAGGCCAGGGTTTTAGTAGACAAGTCTGTGAAACAATATTAACAACTGAGAGCTCTCACTTTTTATTGCATTCTAGAGCAGAGCTGACAACGTTCACTTCCACTGCAGCATTTCATGAAACACACATCCAGTCAATAGCCTTAAATCTGTGGAGAATTTAAGCTGAAAATTAAAGGAAGTCAATAAACTGCATTGCAGATGGGATATTTAGATTAAACTACACTTAATGTCATTTCTACACGATACAGTGTTGCGAAGCCCCTTATGAATTGCCCATTTTTCCAGTTCTATATTCTAGGCTAAATGGCTTCTGTCATATCCTGCTAAGCCTAACCTGGTAAAGGTTATTAATGGGAGCAATAAAGGGCAAATTATACTGTGAAAGCAATGAAAAAATAAATATCTAGAGTCATAATGTGCATTTGTTTGTTTACCTTTAGTGGTTATTGCTTGTGCTGTGTGCTATTGGTAACTGTCTGAGATGTGACAGCAATGTTGTTGTCTTACTCTTGAAAGGCAAAAGCTAATTTCCATTATCTTCTATTACTTTTTACAGGATCCCTGGTGGAGGTACAATTAGCACACCAGAAGCGACTAGCCAAACATTAGAATTATTTATCTCCTCCATTATATCCTGTAATTCCCGCATTGGTTTTTTATAAAGTATTAGTCTTCTGTAAACTAGCACCTGAAACTTCTCAGCTGTCAAAGACACTCATGCAGTACACTATACTCTGAACTGGCCCTTAATCATATCCTCCCTCTCTCTTATAGTGAATGAACCTTATCAACTGCCGTTCTTCAGGGCAGACACAGCAGTGTGTATTGATTCACCTCCTTCTCCATAATGAACTACTCAGCACAGCTTTATCACAGGGCTGTGCTGCCATTGGCTGATGGTAATATGAAATTAGGCAGCATGCAACCAGCCTGTCAGTATCGATTTCCCCACCCAGATAACTTGTTATAAAAGAATAGAGCTGTCTGTGGCATAATTGAACAAGTTAACTCCTTGTCTCATAAAATGTAAGCTAGCATTGATTCATAGGGACTTCTGTGTTTTCAGGCTGGATAAAAAGAAAACACCTCCGTGTTTTATCTTGATGAGATGTTCATAGAATGTGTTTTCTTTTCTCTGTCCTATGTTCCTTCATACTGGCTTTCGGTGTTTTTCTTGCTGAATTGCAAGAAAAGTAAATGGGATTTTGTTTGATGCTGTAGGTTTTTTCCTGAGCGAGCCCTCAGCCCATATTCTCTGTTGTATTTGTTTTTTTGATAATGTTATTTACTGGTGTAACAATTAGCTTAATCAAGAAACTCTGTGTGTAAGAGGAAAGAACTACACAGATACTGTACATATTCAGACATACATTCTATCTATCTATCTATCTGTCTGTCTGTCTGTCTGTCTGTCTGTCTGTCTGTCTGTCTATCTATCTATCTATCTATCTATCTATCTATCTATCTATCTATCTATCTATCTATCTATCTTTTTCTAGTTAAGAATTATTGGTATTCTTTTTTTGAATTTCAATTAATTTTCATTCCACTTCCCTACATTCAAATTTGAATTCTGCATCTGTTTGCTCAGTTCAATTAAATTCTTAATGTCCACACACAACTCTTATATGAAGTGGAGCACCGGAAGGAAGGAGAGGATACTGAAACACACACACACACACACACACACACACACACACACACACACACACACACACACACACACACACACACACACACACACACACACACACACACACACACACACACACACACACACACACACACACACACACACACAGGGAGAGAAAGAGAGCTGCACCCCATAAAGCAGCTCTAAGCAGGTGAAGACTTTTTCCACACTGTTACTCCTGCTAATTACAGAACGGTGCTCAGTCAAGGGGAAAAAATGCAGTCTATCTGAACAAACACTCCAGAATCAGCCTTTCAGGCCTCGCACTAAACCACTCCTTTTTGTACAGTGTGGGGGGTCAGCGGGCAGGTTGGGAGGGGGGGATGTAAATTGTTTGATGAGCGTATGTAGCTCTTGTCGTAAGTCCAGATGCAGGCTAGATACAGTGTTTTCCCTCAGCGGGGTTAAGGGTTAATGAAACGCTCCCTCGCTCCCTGATTCTCCTCTTCTCCTCCCGGCACAGTGATAAGTAGCTAACCAACGGTGCCTGTAATTACAATCTTACAGAAACTGGCCAGATCTGTATATAAATCTCACCATCCAATTACAATGTGTAATAACTTTGCACTCAAGCTGGTAATGAGCTCTAATACTGCAGCATGTGATAATCCCCTCTGGATGCTGGCTTGATCAGATGTTGGCTTTGTAATTAGACTGGCAGAAAATCATTATTTCGTGTTCAGGAAAAAATGAGGTTGGTGGGAAGTTAATTTTGCTAGCGTTCTCTGAAGCGTAGACAAGAATTTAATGATTTAATCATGATTGTTAGCTATTTTGCAATCAATTTGTAATGATTGTGTCAAAACAGAGGGCTTTGCTAGGGAGAAAGACCTGCAAAGTGTCGCTGATATGGCATGTTAGTGATTGTGTGTGTGTGTGTGTGTGTGATCATATGCTAGTTATAAATAAATGGCTCACTGTGATTTTTACATAATACAAAAAAATGTGTTGTTAGTAAATACATATTTGATCTCTAGAATTTGAAATAAATTAACATTTTTAAAAATCAGTGAAATAAAAAGTGAGGGGAAAGCCATTTATATAAAATAAAATAAGAAGGAAATAAGAAAAAAATAACATATATATATATATATTTAAGTTTATTATTTAATCTGTAATTTTTAGACAATACCGTAGCCTGAGATTGCTGGGAGCATGTGATTTCTTTGCTCTTTGAAGCAGTGTGATGTGAGCTTGTAAATATATTTACTCGCTCTGTGCTTCTTCTGAGGGACTATGCGTGTGTGTGTGTGTGTGTGTGTGTGTGTGTGTGTCGATGTGAGATAGGACTAGATTAAACTATCCACTGCTGTTATACTCTCTCCTCATCCTGATAATCTCGGGTGATTTCCACTGAAAAGCATATCGATGCAGGACTTGCTGCTTTCCTCAGAGACTCTACTCCATAATTGATACTGTTTTGAAGTCTTCTCCAGAGACCCATATCTTTTCAGCGAGTTGGTGCTTTTTGATCAATTATTATAAAGTGCTATCCTCAAATGTTTGAGTGCACCCAAAATTTTATCCTGTCCGTTTAGAGTGCTCTATATTCAGAAACGCACTGCCTGCGCTGACCAAACTTTCGGCGAATCACATTTCAGATGAATTGATTTGGTTAAAATTAATCATAAATCATTTGTTCAGTTTAGATTTTGGTTGCACAACTTTTTATGTCTGTGCATGTGCATTAAATGTTTTAAACACAGATCGTAGAGTATCACTTTTCAAGGTCAGCTATAGCTGCTCTACCTTCTCCCCAGGATAGACTCTCCTAAGAAAGCAGGAATGAAACAGAGAGTAGGCGCGAGAGGCCCTTGGGTTTTTCCAATGAATTGAGAGCGATCTAGATCTCAGTCCGCTCCTCCTCTCCAGCTCCTCACACCCCACTGCCCACCTGCTCAATACTGCTCAATACCCAGAACAGCTTTCAATTGTTCTTTGAAAAAAAAAAGAAAAAAAAAATCAGCTTGTCTTCCTCTCGTTTCTCTATAGCTCCTTCCTCTCACACACTCTTTTGCTCTCTGTTCTTACAGGAAACACATCCTAGTTGTGACTCCTGAGGTATCAAAAGTTCAGCATTAGATTAATCATTAGGCTATGGCTCTTGTATTTGGCTATTTCAACACAATGAATAAATAAAATCTCTGTTAGCTCTGTCGGTCTAGAGACAGCAGAAATTGCTGTGGGCACATGACCTGGCACAGATCCACTCCTCATAAATCTCCCCAAATCATACCCGCCAGGCATACTGGCATGGGCCCTCACCCAACTTACATGAAATATTACTGTCAACCTATAAAGATAATTAGGCCGGTCTCATCTTCTATCCCCTTACAATTAAATATGACCCCCTTGTGTTTTATGAGCTTTTGAATAAACCTCATACCCACCCAGGACTCTCCAAAGAATGTAGGGATAGCTTTGTGCCAGAGACAAATTATATCACACAATAGATTGTATAATGTTTGCATTTGCCTTTACTGTGTTGCAGATAAGTGTATGTGCATTTGCATATACACCTGACCCACAATTAAAAATTAAGTATCACACTTCTATCTATCTGTCTGTCTGTCTGTCTGTCTGTCTAGGGAAAAAGGGGGCAACATGAAAGAGTCAACGATGTGCGAGGAATTAGAACAAAAGTTATTTATTTTCTTAATTTGGGACATATGATTCAGGAGCTGACAAAGCCAAAATAACAAACAAAACAACCTTAAATTTAAACCTCTTTCCTAAACCTTAACCCAAAAGAAAAGAAAATGAAAATACAATCGGTAAACCTATCTCCCTAACCAAAAACAGAGATTAAACAGTTTACAATAAAGAAAAGATTGGCGTCAAACTCCCTACTTTCCCAAAAATAAATCAGTATTTACAATATGTACAACCAGGCAAACAAACTGAAAAGGGCAGTCCAAATCAGTGTCAGTAAACAGGCAAAGGGGTCAAATGTGCCAACAGGGCCAATGAGATATTTAGGTACAAACAGCTTTCAAATCAAACAAACAAACAAACGGTACTCACAGTCTCAATAACTCTTAACACTCAATAACTTTTAACACTCAAATACTCTTTAAGGCCCGTTCACACCAAGCACGATAACTATAAAGATAACGATAAAGATAACTATATATGCGTCCACACCAACGAACGATAACGGTCTTTTTATTCTAAGCACGCGCGCGCCCGCCCCATTTTAAATGCGCGAGACCTTTAAATTAGAATGGATTCTGATTGACTGTCAGTGTTTTATCGTTTGACAGCTGGAAAAAAATCGTTCTGAAAGTGATCCCAACGATATCGTTCCTCATATCTTTATCGTTATAGTTGTGGTGTGAACTCTGTTATTCTTTAATATGGAGAACGATTTTTAGAATTATATCTTTATCGTTATCTTTATAGTTATCGTGCTTGGTGTGAACGGGCCTTTACACTCAAATAACAAGCTCTCTGCTCAAACACAAAACTCACTCCTTCCTTTCTCTAGAGCAGTGGTTCCCAAACCTGTCCTGGAGGCCCCCCAACACTGCACGTTTTCTTTGTCTCCCTAATCAAACACACCTGATTCAACTCATCAGCTCATTAACCCATGTGATAATGAGCTGATGAGTTGAATCAGGTGTGTTTGATTAGGGAGACAAAGAAAACGTGCAGTGTTGGGGGTCCTCCAGGAGCAGGGTTGGGAACCACTGCTCTAGAGGAAGTGATGACGTGTCTTTTTAAAACACGCTGCACCAATCAGGATCGAGCAGCAATCATCGTGCAGGAACCAATCAGATGACGTTCCAATCATCCTGCAGGAATCCATCAGATGATGTTCCTAGACAGACACAGTGAGAGACTGACAAAACAACAGAGAGGCAGCAAAATACAAACCATAGGGTCGTAACAACGTAACATACAGAAACATTTCAAAGGAAGCAAATTTGCTTCATATAATAAAATGAATAACATTATATTATATTATATTACATTGTAATATAACTTAAAATGAAGAGAAAATGTATTTAGATACTTTCTTTTAAACTTCACCAAGTTAAATTAGTTCTGAGAAATGTCTAAAAGCATTATTTTTTTATATTTTTTACTTACTGTAATGCAATAAATAATTCAGATTTTTTATTTAAGTACAGAACACCTCCTCAGAGGAGAAAAAAAGGGTTAGCTATTAATGACACTGACATTTAAATTCAATCATTAAGTGTGACTTACAGTTTTTCTCAGTCGCTTTGGGGCATATCTCACATCACTATTTACATTTGCACAACAGTTAGTTCAACCTCCACAACATTTAGTCATTTGTGCACATCATAGTAGCAGTTTCTCATTCCTTCCAACAAATTGCAAATGCTTTTGGACATGCATCAGTTGCTTTCATACAACTCTCTGCTGTTTTATAACATTATCATTTGCTTATGTCATGTCAGTCAAAATTAACTATACATGTGAATGCTGAATAGTCATTCCATATAAAACTAATAGTCCTCATTTCATTGCTTGAGTCATTACATACAAAAATGTTGAACTAGTTGTCAAAATCTGTCAAGCTAATTTTTTTAAATCTTTTTTTTTTCCTGAAAATGTCTCCTAAATTGAACAATTTCTCTCAGGTGAATCTCAGCTTTCACTGATGAGGAACGTCTGGATGTGCATGAATGATTACAGTACTATGTATGTTGTATGTTCAGTTCCAATATGTACTGCAATATTGTTTACAGTTGTGCACAGCTCTACCCAAAGGGAGTTTATGTTTGTTGTAAATAAGGGTGTATTTTTTCTTTTGCACAATGCTGTGAACAAATTAGAATTGCAAAGAGCATATGCAGTAAAAATGTGAAACATATATATTCAGTGTCTTGTACTCAGTTACCTCACTAAATACAGTAATGTGTAACTTTACTGAATTTTTCAAATGGCTGTGCAAATAGTATGTAGTGCTGTCTTGAGCATTTTCAGGTTGTGTCACCAAGATCTGACTTTTTTGCATTGGAAAACATTTACAGAGTAAACTGTCATAATGAAAACGTGACAAAGCCATTTGACTAACTTGTTCATAAACAATGGTGTCAGGACTTTTCATCTTGATGACACTGACACTTTCATTGACATGAATACTTGCTTTTGAGGAATGAGCTATCCATTTTGAGCAAGTGACACGCTTTTGCAGGTTATCAACTAGGTTTTGCAGTTTGTACTAATTGTTTTGAGAACTGCATTAACTGTTGTGCAAATGTAAATAGTGATGTGAGAAATGCACCAAAGCGACTGAGAAAAACTGTAATTGTCTAAATTCTTTTAGGGGACATTATACACGCGTAAACACTGTACTCTCATTAATTCATAAACTCTGTTAAGTCATTATCCACATCTTTTTGATATGACAGTTACGGTACATCAAGTGAATTTATTGTCCAGCAGATAATCCTCACACAATACACGCAACAATGACACCGCTTACTGTATTTGCTGACAACTGTTTTGCCATTACAATATTGTGGCTATACAATACCTATTGTTTAGACACATTTACCAGTGTAAAGTGATTCATTTTTTCTGCTCCGTTCCATTTTGAGTTTAGAAGGCCTTTGGAAAGCACTGATTCATCTCTTTTGCCCGAGGCCTCTAATACTCCGATTTAGCTCACACATTCTGCTCTCCTCACTCTCACCATGACATATCAGACTGTCATTTCTGTTTTAGACTCTCTTATCTACTAGCACACTATCAGGGCAGAAGTAGGTCAGGACTCAATTTTCCCATAATCCCCATTATTTACCCTTGTATGAAACATATGCCCACTCTGCAACGATAGAAAGACTTAAAATATGCTTGTAAAATGGAGATAAATGTGATGAAATTACTGAATTGGCCCAGGACAATGTGACAGAGTGAACATTGGATACAGTTTTAACCGTTTTATCTCATCACGCCAGTTTTTCAACTTTTTTCAACTTTCACGTTGACAACAATGGCAGCATAAAGCAATGCCAAAGTCACACTCCAACACGTCTGTGTGTGTGTGTGGTCAGTGAAGTAAATATGGTTATTCCCTTGCAGAAAAGTATAAAACAGAACAACATAAGTATGTTGTGGGTTTTCTTGACAGCATCAACAACAGGACCAGGCCTATTTCTGCTCTCAGACATCTTATTTAGTCCAAGCTGCACATTAGCGTTGGGTGTGCACCATTAAATGCTTCCAGTTTGCTGTTTATGATGGTTCAGCCACACAGTGGAGTTGCCCTGTCTGAATGTGTCTGGATTTATAAATGTATATGCAATTTTGCCATTTCTTTTGCATTTTGTCCTGGTGTTTCTGTGCATTTCCTCTCATTGAGTGTCCAGAACATTCTCTATACTGGTAGAATGTTGTTGGCATGATCATATAAACAAAGTCTACCTAAATTTCAGTTTGAAGCTTAATTCATCAACCATGCAAGAAATTATATAAAAAGAGTTTTAAATGAAGACTTGGAAATAATGACAGAGAGTGATTTTGAGTGAGAAGACTGAGGAGAGCAAGACTGAGACTGCGAGAGAAAGAGAGAGCAGAGGAGAGATCAGTTGAAGGTCAGAAGCAGGCAGTCTTCCATTAGCAGAGTCTCTGTTTACTCTCTGCTAGACCTCACTAGGGATTTGGTGGCATATGCTTGTGCCCCCGGCATCCCAGAAACGGCCCATTTAGCCAGGGAAAGGCAGGGGGCAGGCTGGGGCCATGTCCCAGGGCACTGCTCCTGGGCAGCGTCATTTATCTAAAACCCTCCCTCACTGCCAAACACCTAGCAGAGCCTGCGGGATTCTCCTCTGCCCTCTGTTTAAGTACCATTACTGTCTGAATGTGTGTGTGCTTGTGCGCCATCAGTTTTTTCAAAGTTGTTATTTACTTGATCTGTTTGTTTGTTTTCTTGTTTTTAAGGAGTATTGTCTATTTCCAATACTTAATTTTCCTCTGAGAATGACAGAATAATGCAAAACCAATTGGCTCTTTTTCAATTAAAAGGAAGTGATGCACATCACTGGGGGAGAGAGGTACAATTCCACTCTTCTTGCAGATGTTTTAGTCTGCTTTTTTATCAAATTGATATTGTCCTATACATATACAATTATATTTACCTTTTAAGGAAGGACATGTTCACGAGACAAATCTTAAAGTTTGTCTTTTATGATACCGTCTCATCCTTAAGTCTAATTGATGAAAATGCTTCTTAAGAGGAGTACTGTGTATCAATCATGTCATCTATTGGACTGTTGGTTATTAAGGAACAGAACAAGCTGTTTTAAGTCATATCGGAGAGATCTTCATTAGCCTGTTAGTGAGTTCTATCTAATTTAATGCTTTCGGTCCACCTGACCCCTTGGAGAACCCTTAAAGAGAGCTCAAGACTTCATGACAGGACACTAGGGATGCTCAGATGTTTCTCTAGAGGCGCAGCTATATCTGTGTTTACTGTATTTTTGCTGAGGCTGTTAGCTGCAGCTAGGCTGTTTATTGGTACTGTTTGGCCTGTAACGCTGTCACTTTTTATTAAGGCCTTAATGGGCATGTTTTGTTGACATGTTTGTTCAGCTGCACAGCTTTCACAGTAGTATCTGTAGTAAGTCTTTGTTGGCGATGTGATACATTTTTTTACTTCGTTATCCATTCTTAGATCCAAAAGAAGCAGATACAAACAAACAGAAGAAAACAAAGTTTTCACAAAATAAAAGCGGCCATACTGCTTGTCAAGTGACTCAAGTGATAATGACATTTTATCAGACTATATTCAGCACTAGTTCATGTTCACCCTGGTGCCATTCCATTTGACTTTCTTTCTTTTGTGGAACACAAATGAAGATATTTTGAAACATGTTTCTCATTAACTCACAAACAATATGATTGACTTTCCTTGACATTTGACAGTATACATTTGACTTCTTTTGTGTTCCACAGGCGACATAATTCAAATTTTTGTATGAACTATCCCTTTAAGAGCATATCAGGAATCAATAGAGACTTAACTGCAGTCTTCTCATTTGTGTGTGTCTCTGACCACAAACACACACACACACCATGGGGATGGTTTGATTGAATTCTTAGGATGATTTCTCCAGACGGTGCATCTTTTTTGACATACAATAAGTCAGGCTGCATTAAGTAGTGTGTAGTATTAAAATAAGTATTTTATTTGTTTCCATCAATTATCTGTTTTATATGTCATTTCTTTTAGTAACAAAAAGAAAAAAAAGAAACCTGATGTATATCTGATGAAGCTTTCATAATTTGATGTAGGTTGTTGTGACATTTTGTGTTTACTGTAATTCCTGTGTGAATATTTTGAGAAGTGTACATGCAATTACTGTGAAATGGCAGGCTAGATGCTAATGGTTGGGCACTATGAAGATATTTGAGAGAAGGTATTTTAACTCATTTTCACAGTTTAGTTTCCTTGGAGCTGAAAATGGAATATGTGGGGAATCAATATCCATAATGCCTTACTTTTGTTCCTTGGTCCTCTCTTGAGTGTGTAGTGTTGTAAAGAGGTTACTGGGCAGCATAGGCTGGATTGGCAGGCACAGATGAGTCAGTTTGTTTCTGCAGGATGTCTGATGTTGAGGGGTTTGGATCCCAAGTCTCAAAGTGGCCTCTCTGGAGGGAGAATTTGAGACCATAACCCTCAATTCTCAATTTAGAGTGATGCACTCTGGGAAACAGCTAAGTCCCTGTCTTCCTCTCATAACCTTTCTTTCTATCAGAAAATGAGTGCTTTTTACAGCCCTCCTCAAATAACAGTTTTCATATTGGCAGCTTTCAAAACACCTGAATCAGCCGTGCTTATAGCAGTGCAGCGGGTGGACATAGAGGTTAAGTAGATTGGGATGTTTTCGGATGACTCACAAGTACAGCACGAGTCATCAAACAGACAACTATAAAGCTAACTTGAGTGTGTGAATATAGATATATAAATATAGATATAGATATATCTGACAACCACTTTGTTTGCTTTCAAACTTTTACAAATGGCTTTTAAAGTATACCTTATGTGGACTGATGTACAGATATAGAATACCGTTCAACAGTTTTGGGTCAGAGAGAAAAAAAAGTTATTTTTATTTGCAAGGATGCATTAATTAGATCAAAAGTTACAGCAAAGAACTTTACATGGTTACAAAAGATTCTTATTTCAAAGAAATCTTGTTATTTTGAACTTTCTATTTATCAAATAATCTTGAAAAAAGTATCACAGCATCCACAAAAATTTTAAGCAGCACAACTGTTTTCAACATTGATCATAATAAATGTTTCTTGAGCAGCAAATCAGCATAGTGATTTCTGAAGGATCATGTGACTCTGCCATAACAGGAGTAAATTACTTTCTAAACTATATTAAAAAAGAAAACAGTTCCTTCTCCAATTAAATGAGAGTTTTGATTGTACGCTCTCCCATGTCACCTATCTTGAAGACATGGGCGTCAGTTTGGTTTGAAATGTGCTGGGGACAGAGACGCATTCGGAAGTGCATTTTCAGAAGCGCTGGGTACAATGACGCATTCATTTTTTTCTCTCTTTCGCGCAGTTATGTTTTGGAAGACGATGTCCTGTAGCTCAGGCACGGCCCCACTTTTCAACAGGCCCACCCAAAAAAAAAAAAAAAAAAAAAAAACTTTTACTATATTCTAATTTTGTCAATAATTATAAAAAAATCGCCAATGAGCTCATAATTTGTGCTAAAATAGTGTTTAGTTTAAAAAAAAACATTTTAAAAAGCTGGTTATATTTTGATGTTTCTGCGCAAGTTCAGCAGACAGTGAGGTTCGGGTTTGTTCCGAATCCGATCAGAGCTCGTGAGTGGAGAGCGCATTTCTGAATATTCCGCTCCGCTCGTCCACTTCGTAAAAGTAATGATTATGAATGATTGTTAATAGGCTATATCTTCATAGAGATATAATTAAACAAAAACTAGTCAAAACACATCTAACAGAACATAGCCTAAGTTGTTTATTTTTTACACCTTGTGTTTTTATTTTGTTTAATTAACGAAATGTCAATCTTCGTGTTTATAACAGAAGATACAATACAATACAAAAATCTTCAAGATGTATAACGGATTGTCACCTTATAAACAGTCCCTTTTTTAATGGAATAATACACCCTTATAATAAAGAAAAAGCTTCAGTGATAAAGAATATGAACGCAATGCATTTAATTATACATTAAGCGTTTTCCTTTCGTAGAAACCCTTTATTATAAGGAAAATAGGTGGCTCTTAACGTGTCTTTCTATGGGAGGATGGCATAGCAAATATTCAATGCATTCAATGAAAATATGCAATGGTATTCAATGCAAAACAAATAAAATAAATAAATTATTGTGGCATTAATTAGCCCATAAACAATATTTATTTTAAAGCCTAAACGAATTTGTTTAAAGAAAAACACCAGCGTTGGGCGTTTATCTGTATAGGCTAAGTGTTTCAGCCGCCCTTTTCAAACTGGCTCAATAAAATGCAACAGAATTTGATTAGTTAAACATGAAGAGGATTATCCGTCTGGCATGGCCGCTCGCTCTAACGTTAACCTAAATAAATGTTTGCTATTAGGAAGCGCATATCCAAGTGTTTGTGCGGAGTATGGAGCGCGCACTATAGCCTATGTGGATGGAGGCGCCGGTGCCATCACTCGCATTTTCCTATCAACAGTGGAAACAACTTAAAATACTCCATTTCTGGTCATACAGAATATAATAATACATCAGTCGCAACTACTTTTATTTGTGTAAACTCACAACAACAAGAAAACGGTGTGCCTTTGTAAAATAAAAGAAAACGAACAGGGCGCGCTTTCATGATCTCTGTGAATTGGAGCGCGCCTCAAAAATGAACTGACAAACAGTGTATAGACAAGCCTCACAGACATGAGAAATATAACTATAAAGTTACTAAAAAAAACGTCCACCAACGAAAAAAAAATCCAATCGAAAGCAAATACGGTAGCTACCATCTGATTATGTAATCCTGTCCGTATGAAAGGCGCATCTAGGCTACATTACAGCGGAGATGTGGAGATAAGTATGCAGGCAGCCTACACTGATTTAGAAAAGACTAGTTCATTAATAAACAATTAAAATGCATCGTTATTTTAAAACGACATAAGATCTCGTTAGTAGACATAATTGAGGGGAAAAAATAATATGTATGTGGCAGCAATGCTTGTATGATTCTGCTATATTTACTATATTAAATCCATTGGTTCATGAAACATTGATTAAAATTAAGATATAATTAATACAAAACGAAATTCACTTTAAAGAAAGGCAGCTGTTCTGTTTGAGGTCTCTGTGAAAGTTTTAAAGCAGTCTTTTAGTGGCGCTTTTCAGAGCGCTCTGGTCCGTAACCTAAACTGGCACGTTGTTTTTTCCCTCATAAATGCGAACACGGAAAATAAAATAAAATGAATATTATAATGTTTTTTTTGTTGGGTCAGACAATGATTACCAAATTTCTCTCTCATATTGCTCCTCACAACCACTGAAAACGGTAAAAAAAATCGAACCAAAAGTCAAATTAATATGGACGGAAGTTAAAAGTGGTGGGTACAAAATGACTCATGACGAAATCTGGGGGGTACGCGTCCCCCCCGTCCCCCCCGAAATCGACGCCTATGCTTGAAGATCATATGAAGAGTTTAGGGGTAATTATGGACTCATCACCAAACTTTAATAAACAGATTGCCGTTGTTAAAGGTAGCTTTTTTATTCTGAGATCAATTGCTAAATTACAGCACTTTCTTTTTCCAGGAAGGATTTGGAAATTATGGTTCATTCCCTTTTCTCATCAAGGATAGACTACAGTAATTCTTTATATAACGGTCTACCCCAGATTGTGTTAGCCCGCCTGCAGTTAGTGCAAAATGCAGCAGCAAGGCTTTTAACAGGAGTGAGAAAGAGGGACCTATCCTTACATTGGCTTCCTGTTAAATTCAGGAATGATTTTAAAAATATCCTGTTTGTTTACAAGGCACTGTCAGGTCTTGCCCCCCAGTACATTAGTGATCTTCTTATTCCCTACTCTCCTAGAGTTCTCTTGTCTTCAGATCAACAGCTTTTAATGGTCCCTCACTGTAATTTGGAAGGAGATCGTGCTTTTTCCGTGGTAGGTCCCAAACTCTGGAATAGTCTCCCATTCCAAGTGAGGTGAGCTCCATCAATTGCCACTTTTAAGTCTTATTTAAAAACCTATTTATTTTCTTTAGCTTTTGAAAAAGTTGTTTTTGCTGTGTTGTATGTAATATTAGATGTTGCTTTTATTGTCATCATTGTTGCAAATCACTTTGGGGCATCGTCTGTTGTTTGAAAATGTGCTATCTAAATAAAGTTGCTTGCTTGCTTTCTAAATTTCTATTTAAACAGTAAAATACACTCTAATAAAAGATGGTTCTTTAAAGGTTCTTTACACGCAGTAACAGTTCTATTTAGTACCGTATCGTCCTGAAGAACCCTTTGCATGCTGAAATGGTTCTTTGTGTTAGAGTTTAGGGTTCTTTATTCCTGCCTTTTTTGTTTTTCAAATCTGTAAATGTCAAAGCCTCCTCATTGATTTTCTGGAGCTCAGCTAACTAGTTACTACACAGACTGTCAACATACTCTCAACAGGTAAATGATTTCTTTCTTAAAATGTCTATAAATAATAACTTTAAAAATTGTAATAATCATCTCCTAAAAAAACTTGTCTTTTTAGTGTGAGCAGCTCTGTTCAGTTAAAGGATAGGCTACTCATCTTCTCTTCTCCACAAAGTAACAGAGATATGGAATTTATGATCCATATTGTTTGATTTTTTTAAATTATGACTTTATGCCTAAACATACCCAGTCACAAAAAAAACATTAAAGCTATACCATGACTTTATATCACTTTTTTCCTTTTACTGTGGTAAAGGGCTCATTCTGTCCATTTTGCTAATTGTGGGCATAAGAAACTTCAAAAACATAAAAAAAATCTTACCATCCGCAAACGTTTGAATGGTAGAGTACATTTAAAACTTTCTTTCATCATATCATATAATACATGCCACACAGGCTTTCAGGTTCTTGAGACAAGAAGACTTAGAGTTGCATTAAAATCCTTATCTATTTTATAAGCATTGTATTATGTATATTACTGTAAAGAGGTTTGTTGATAAGGGAAGAATGAGGTAAAGTGAAACGGCAGCCACTCACTGACGACTGCCATATAAACAAAACACAACGTAAATGTCCCATGCCTGGTTCTCTCTCATCCTTCACTGTCGTCGCTCCTCCTTTTATGGTCCCGGAGCTCCTTCTTGAGAACTCGAAGCCGATGCGGCGATTAACACTTGCGCCACCGGCCTCGGTCCGTTCTCACGGTTCTCAGCCTCGTCCAGTTTGCCAATGACTAATTATGCTTATTTAAAATAATTATTTACGGAGCAATGATTTTGTGTGATCTACAATATAGCCTAGCCCCAAATGGATCTGGACTTGCAGCCTTTGCTTATGTGTCCATGAAGTCCACAAGATAGTAGGACAGGGTTCCTCAAATCCAGCCCTGAAGAGCCACTGCCCTGCAGATTTTAGCTCCAACCCTAATCAAATACACCTGTACCAGCTCATCAAGGTCTTCAGGGTTACAGGTAGGTGAGTTAGATCAGAGTTTGAGCAATAAGGATGTCCCTTCTGTTGTTTTATAATTCAGAAGGGTGCCCAGGAGATGCGCAATCAACACTTTTGCATTCTTCACAGTGACGACTACCCAACAGTCTGCGCGACGTTACTTCATCACAGTCTAGACTTGGACAATGAACGCAAGGGCTGAGGGTGTCATTTGGGACAGGGCATATCCGATTTTCACAATAGATGCAATGTGATTAAACACTGCTATTTGCTGATTGCTCCATTTTAACTATGATAATTTAACAACAATGACCGTTCCATTGTCTTTCTTAATAATCCCTCTTGTTCAAACCCACATCTTTTTAAAATCACTTCATTCTTTTCTCTTTATGGCTGCTTTCCATTTGAATCTACATCTGTCAGCAGAAAGGTAAATTTTGTTGACCTTTTGGACAGCTCATTTTCCTGTTAAATGCCCTTTTAGTCTGCATGAAAGAGGAAGAGATGGTCCCAGTGAGGTTGTGAATTTGAGGCCGACTCTTTTGCCTGCCTATGTGCCTGTGTTTTGTCTCTGGCCTTTTCTGGAACCTTCATCTGGCTTCTTCTGCTTTGCACTGTAGTATTTTATGTGTTAAGGTAAAAGTCAGTGTTTGGTTTTGATGTACAAATCTGTAGTCTTCTGGAGGCTCACAAGTGACTGTCATTTTCTCCGGCATACAAATAAAAGGCTGTCTATCACGAGTAATTCAATACGACCATAACTCAAGTCTTTTATTGCATTTAAAAATTCATAAGTTTGCATTCCCAACTTTATCGCTTGTTACTTTATTGCTTGTTACCCCAGGCAAAACAAAATATGCACCACTGATCTCAGACACTTTAACACTACTTTGAACTGAGCTTGAAATATGACTTATGGACAATACTGATGTATTTGAGCACTATGAAAGAGAATGTTGAAAAATACTGCAAGAAATGTCTGAATTATGAATTCTTGTTTTGACTTGTTTCAGATGATCACTTCAAACTCAGTCTAAAGAACATGCTCGAACTTGAGCCAAGGTTGAATGTACCACAGCAACATAAAACAGTGGAGTGATCCCTGTGCTTGTGAGTAACTGCGGTATCACTCTCCTTTGTTTTTATTGAGTTTGCTTTTGTCGGGCCTTCTAGAGTTTCACCGGAGAGAATCAGCACGATCAAAAATGGATTCCCTTTATACTTTCAGCTGCTCCTCGAAGACTTGAGGCCTGTCAGTCAGACAGACACAGAAAGAAAGAAAGAAAGAAAGAAAGAAAGAAAGAAAGAAAGAAAGAAAGAAAGAAAGAAAGAAAGAAAGAAAGAAAGAAAGGTTTGAGGCCTGTTGAACAGATGGAAGTTAGATCTGTCTGGCTGTGTTCCCAAAGGTTTGATGTTGTCAGGACTCTCTCTCTCTCTCTCCTGTCTGGCTCACTAACACACAGTTGCCCCTGTTTATAGGGATATTATCATGTGTGATGCGTTAGGAAGTTGGAACTTAACTCAGGTGGCCCTGTGGAAATGTTTTACCAATGTGGTGCAGGGAGAATATTAAAGTGAGACTAAGAGAAAAAGATAGTATCAAGATTCCCAAAGAAATTTAAGAATTTGTCTCTCTTTTTTTGTGTTCTCCCTCAAGGGCTGTAACAGACTCATTCACACACCCCCTTGTGGCAGGCAGAGTCATTACACTCTCCTCCCCTCCCCTCACATTGTCCCAGTCTCTGCCTAGAACACATTATGTTCGGACACTGTGCCAAAATACTGCTTCTGGTGTCTTGTCTAGCTATAAATCATGCAGCTATCAGTGTTTAAAGAAGGTACAGGCCAAAGAGATGCAGGCTGTGAGGGCATCTGTACTGGCTGGCACGCTCTCTTTGAGATGGACAACCACAGCAGATCCGCAAAATATATCACTTTGACAGGAAATTAAGGCAAATCAGCTGGTTGAGTTATGTGTTAAATGCATGAGGATCGGTAAGGCATAAAAGTGAATTAGTACTTAAAATCAGGACTTTCCTCAAGCCCGCACTTCCTGATTTTGGCGAGTTATGTTCATGGGTCAACATATTTTGTTGTTCCTGGAACAACATTCCTGTCTGAAAATGTTGTCTTAATATAACTACCCCTAAACCTAAAGGTGATGATACACAGGGCAACTTTTTTGAGCAATGTTGCCAGGCAATCTTGCCGAGCGGTTGTTGCTTGGGCGCTTTCCCATTGAAAATGGGCAATACATTTATATCTGGATAATTTAGATCGGTCGTGGCCCCTGTGTCTAATCTGGTTGCCCGTTGACAGCATCATTGCCCAGCAACATTGCCCAAAAAGTTGCCCTGTATATCATCACCTTAACACTGCCCATAACTTATCCCTGAAATCAGAGGGAAGTGATTGGTGAATAGCACTGATGTAGAAGCATCTAACCCTAGTTGTAAGCCTAAACTTGTCCCTCTGATCTTATTGGTTGATTGGGATGTTGTTCCAGGATCAACAAAAATGATGTTCCAGGAACATGTTGCACTTGGTGAAATCAGGTTCTGCCTCAAGCCCAGTGTTACCTAAAAAGTGATCAGTTGACTTAACTTAAAAAAGTGAGGAAACTCATTGCCTTAACATTATTAAGTAAATAACCTCATGCATATTGAACAAACATGACAATTCCACATAACTTATTTAGTTCAATTACGCATGAAGTTTATGTACACAACCATTTTAAGGCAACAGGTTTCCTCACTTTTTTTAGTGATCACTTTTTACAGTGTACCTTCTTGTCCAGGCTGTAGTCATTACAACTTGATTAGATTAACACTACTAAACACTGCTTAGTGTTATTCACAACTTGTTGACTGCACATCTGCACATCTAACATGAAATTAGCAGAAAGCTTTATATTTGCTTTCGTAATGTTCTTGTAATATTTCTCTCTTCTTGACATATAACATCTACCTTCAGTACAACCTTTATTCTTAACTACCGAATTAACTAAAGCCAAGCTGACATTTTTTGAGGAAGTTAGTCTTAAAACACAAATAACAAAACAACAATAACACCCCCAAAAAACAATAACACCCCAAAATGTGGATCATTTCCCTTAGAAATACATTGGGTATTTTGGTGTTTGTATTCACAGTAAAAAATATTACATGATATTATGAATCCATGATAAGACTGACTGTGTTATGTGGCTATTCATTTCTTTTATAATCAAAATTAATTTTAAGTTTGAAGATTTTGTAGAACAGTGCTTAAGAGTTATATTATTATTTGTTAGCCATGTCATAATTGCATTTAAATTCAATTTACATTTACACTGCATTAATTTAGGCAGACCCTTATTCAAGGTACACATTTTATTAAGTTTTTTTATCAAATTAATTATTCCTCCAAAAATTGACACTGTTTTGACAGAAATTTGTATATATTCAATTCTGCTGGAAAATCCTTACCCCTGTATCAATATAACTTACTGTATATGCCAATATTTGTCAGGAGAATGAAATAGTCTTTTCTATACAGGTCAGTATATATTCTTGAATTGAAGTCAGATTGAACAGACGGACCTTTCTAAGACAATCTTATTGTATGCAGAAAGATTGAATCAGATCTGTTCTGCTTGAAGGCAGGATACTTTTTCAGCAGCAACTACAACATGCACACACATCCTCATGTGTACGTATGCATAATGATAAAACAAAGTAAAACATTCTGATTAATTTTTACTTTTACATATAGAAGAATACATATTTTGAATAGAAGATGCACCCAGAATAGTCACCTTTTGAATGGTATAAACTATATTTATGTTCATTCCATAAAATTTATGAAAGTAGCTAGCCTGATTGTCCAAAAATTGAGTATACCTGCACTCGGTTTGAGTGGCTTTGCATTGTTCTGACGCAGCTCAGGTACTTTTGCTCCACGCGAGCCATGTGGATTTCAGCCTATTAAAAGCATGGCAAGAAAGAAAAAAGAAAGAAAAAAACACACACAGATGTTTCGAGTTGGCCAGCAGCCCATGTCTGCGTCTGTGGAACTGTATTTGACAGTTTTTGATTCATCCTGTTCACCCTATAGGTCAGGGTGAACAGATATCTGTGTATGTCCGTGTAGGGAAATGTTAGCGTTATGCAGTGGGATCTGTTTGGAGCAGAGCGAAGTGCTTCCTGATGTGGGCTGCCCTGTCAGAGGTTAAAAGCTAGCAACAGTTTGCGCTTGGACTTGGACTTGAATGTGGATTTCTTTCTCTATTTTGATTTTTCTGCCTCTCGATCTCAGTCTCTATTCTTCTTCTTTTATCGCTCTCGCTATAAAATGTCTAATCCATCTGGGTCTAATGTGCGGCCAAAGCATCAGTATTCATCTTGCTCTCTCTTCTCTTTCCACCTCTTCCCCTTGTGTTTGTTTTTATACTATGGGGGTATGATAGCCATTTAATAATTCATTTTTAGAGTGTATACCCTTGCAATGAGAAATTCTGATTCATCCTTAGAGTTGCCGGCTGCCCGCTTCTTGCATCATTTAGGCTCGAGAATAAGCCGTGGTTTGCTAGCGCTCTTTGGAGTTTAGCCGTCTCCATTTTGTTTGCTGGAAAGTTTGCTGTGGACAAGCGGCTAGCAGAGTCAGGGGTTTTCCTTCCTTTCTCTGACGACATGGCATTTTAAAAACAGACGAGACCACAACGGCCCCTTTGATCTGTTCTAACTCAGAAGGAAAGAGAGGGAGAGATGGAGCGAAAGAGAAAGAGAGAGCACTGACCAATACCAGCCTTCTCCCAACTGTGGTCTTAAAGATTAAAGAGGAATATTCTGTGTGTGTGTGTGTGTGTGTGTGTGTGTGTTTGAGGTAAACTTGTGGACTATGGCTAAATGTGTCTGTGTAATTGAACAGTTTTCCTGGTTGTGCTGTGCTGTGGTCGCAGTAGCTCTTTTGAAGCGTTGGCTAGCTTATTTCCTACTTGTTTCATTCCCCTAATCCTAAACCTTAAACATCACACATAACCAGCTTCACTCAGCAAACACTCATGAATTGCCGCTATCCATCATCTTTACATATTACTCTGTTCAGTTTCCAACAGCGAACCAATTAGCAAGACACATACATTTTTAATACGTTCTACTGTTACGTTTGTAACAGGAGGTATTGATTGTGAATCAGGAAAAAATAAAAACATACAAAAGACAAAACATTTCAAATGAAAGTTTACAGACACTTACAATGGTTGTAAATGGGGCCAATTTGTGGATGATTTAAAAGCAGAAATCAGAAGGTTTTTTTATTTTATTTTAATTTGTATTCATTTGTTTACAAAAAAAATACATTATTCTATTAAAACTTGTTTATTTGAGCTGTAAAGTTCTCCTAATTTTTATGTTTCTATGTTTTATATTTTTAGGGTTTTAGGTATTGCGTTATGGAAACAAAGTTGTGAAACTGGATATGACAACACTGAAAAGGTTAGTAATTTTTTAACACTAAAATTGTGTCAATACATATTGTTTACGTTTTGTGGAATTGAGAAACAGTGTTTATGGAATATTTTTGTTTACATTCACTTCCATTCTAAGTGCCTCTCTGTAACCCTGACTTTTTCTGAAGAAAAAAGTCTGAATACAATTTTTGTGGTAATTAACAGTATGTCTCGAGGGCTGTCGTTAGAGCTTAATTTAAATTGAACGCGGATTATTCCTTTATGTAATATAAATGATTCTGTTTACAGTGTTGGGAAGTACAAATTCTTTAATTTGATCTTATTTATAAATGTGCATCTGTGTTTAGAATCTGGGTGTGTTTTAATGGCAGGCCTGAATGTAGTGTAATATTTAATCCTAAAACCGTTCTCTGTATTGTCCACCTCTTTTAGTTTTGGTGTGATCAGTCCATGTTTCTTGGGTGGCTTCTGTCAGAGAGAGAGTAAATATAGCCTCGGAATAAACCATGAATACATGGTTGGGTACAGAAAATCACAGTGGCACAATGCCACAGAGAGGGACATGGCCTTGTGTGGGTCTCTGACAAACAGCACATGCCTCAGAGTGGAAACAGCAGCTCACACACAAACATACACCGCTGCATGAGTGCATTACCCAAACAGCCCAGAAAATAGCGGCTCCCTGCTTCCACTGAGGGAAAAATTGCTTACTCACCCTCCCACATGCCTCATTTCCTGTTCTTATTATGGAAAGTAATGGTGGAAGTGGGCCTCTGCTGGCTAAACTGTGATCAGTGTTGTTTTTGTATCTGATGCTTGAATGCTGATTGAAATAAGGAGATGTGCACAAATTAGAAAGTGTGGATGTGTACAGTAGGACTACAAATTGATGAATTTTTTTATTATGAACATGTATGCAAAACGTTAACATTATTTAGCTATCATAATAAATAAATTAAGGCCTATGCAAAAAAGGATCTGGATTTGACAAATACCATATTGACAAAGAGCATGGGAAATTTTTGATCATGCAATTATAGAATGGGTTTTAATCAGGGGTGCACATAACTGTTGCGCAGGTGCGCATGTGTGGTAAAAATAAATGATGCGCAGATGAAAATGTGGAGGAAGCGCTTTTGAGTACCAACATTTTTGGGGACAGGGACACGTTTACTTACTGGAGTATCTCTGGTAAGAAAGCAATCATGATGATAAGTGTGTTCATTAATTATTAGTTGTTAATAGGGGTGCAATTGATCCGTGATCTGTACGGACCAGGGCCCATGGTCCGACACGCATGATTTGCGGATTACCTGCTAAGTTTAACCATCATATAGTAAAAGTTTACCATTTGGACGTGTTTTGTCACGCCAATTTACACATTCAAACGATTTGAAATGCAAAAGATGAGGCGGAAATTGGGACTTGCACACCGGAAACAGAGAAAGAGAGAGAGAGGAGCGTTTCAGACAGCGCATGAGCACCGAACTGATTCCTCTTTCTCGTTTCCTTGTGCTTTAACGGACACATACGCACAACATTATGTCAAATTCTCTCGGTTGTGTCATAAGTGAACAGTTGACAGAGAAACTGGATGTGTGTCAGTATGTTCAGTCTGTGCATTTGGTCTTAAAGTGACAGCAGCCTAATATTCCTGCTGTTTTCTGTGTCATTAATGTTAATAAAATAAAATAAAAATACAGAGATGAACCTATATTTAATTTTTACAGTGAACAAATACTGTTATAGTGAGGAGAGCAGTCAGGAGGAAAGTGATGACGACAGATTATAGGATAAGTGTGCCGCGTAAAGTGTGAGTACCAAAACAGCTTCTCCAGGCACTCCCTTGAGAAACAGACCAAAAAAGTTATGTGCACCCCTGGTTATAATTGTCATCATGATATGCTGGGGTATAATTTGAACAGCCACAATAACTTTAGTTACATTACATTATTATATAAATAATTTTGAGCTCCTAAACTGGCCTCTACCCTAACCACTGTATGTTTAGATGCTTTGGGATGCCATGCTGTCTAAAGGAGCCGCCTCAGCCTTATGTCCAGGGCCGCAAGGCAAGTGTATGTGACTGCTTGATCCCACCTGGATCAACCCCCATTTTTTTTAAATTAAAATACTAAAAGTAAATTATCCACTTCAATATACTTTAAAATGTCATTTATTCATGTGATGGAAAAGCTCAATTCACAAGAACAGCATTTATTTGAAATATTAATAATTTGTAATGATGTAAAAGTCTTTACTGATCCATTTAATGTTTCCTTGCCGAATGAAAGTATTCTCTCCCTCTCCTTCTCTCTCTCTCTCTCTCTCTCAAAACCAAAAATTACTGACGCCAGCCTTTTGAATGGTAGTGTATATGTACCTTTATTTTAAAACTAAAACACAATTGTGTGTAACTGTGAATTTGTGGTTTAGATTGTCAAGAAAGGACAGGGAAAATACAAACAGTAATACAATAAAAAATTTTTTATATGATGACAGACTTTCACTTTTGGGTGAACTAACCGTTTAAGTCAGGAAAGCAGGTCTGCAGTGTGAGTGATTTGAATGTAGGGCAAACACACAATCTAGCAGTTAGTGAGGTTTAGGATATGAACACATACACACACACACTGCACGCATACAACTTCAATGGCATAGTCTCTTAGTAGAGTGAGAGCTTTATCATCATCAGTGTCCTGTGAATGAGCTCAGTGCTTAAAGTGTATCGATGGGAGATCGCCTCTCTAGCTCATAACACACAGCTTTGACCCTCTGCCCTCACACACACACAACACTGGGCAAACCTACAGTCTTTCAACAGGCCATAACAGTGTGTTTGCTGGTATGGAGTCATCTGTGTGTGTGAGAAACAGATAAATTCCTGCATGTGTGCGGAAATGTTCATAATCTGTGAAGTGTGTGTGGATTGGGTGTCAGTGAAAGTATTCCCTTCGCTTGGTGCCGAGCTCCGAAGCACCTGGTTGCTGACGGCTGATATCTTTCACTTTCCCCTGTGAATGTTTATGTGTCGACTGACAAAATTCCAGTCCTCATGGAAACTCCTTGGGTGTTGGTGCTCTGAATGGCTCCTTTGTTTTTGCATTCCCGCGTTGTGTGAACAGTGTTTTGGTTTCCCGAGGCTGATAATTGCTGAAGCGACGGCAGGCTCTGCTGCTTTCCTGTGCCGGCTGCTGGGCTTCACCCTCTCAGCCGCAGACCAGACACTGATGCTAACTCCTCCTGACAAACACTTAAGCGCACTTCAAACACACCTATGGTCAAATTTGTCAAACTTTTAACCGCTTTGACTGTGAGAAGGGAGAAGAAAAGCAACAAAATCTGTAGACGTTTTTCTTTTGTTTTGTTTTCAGATAATTGAAGGTGTCCATGTGCGTTTTTGAAGGCCCTGTATTTTGAGGTTGTTATTTTACCGTCAGCTGTTGCAGACAGTTTGATGGGATATTTACACAGTGCGAAGTTCAGCCAAAGTGTGAGTATTCCATACTAAATTAGAGTAATTAGCATGGTTGTTGTTCTTGCGTTCAGCCATAATGGTGAAGATGAGAAACACTCTCTGAAAGCTAGAAATATCAGCATGTTGTGGTCAAAATTCATACGTGATTACAAATTTAGTTTACATGTGATTTTCCTAATTATGCTATTAATAAATATAAATATAAATATAAATATCTATTAAAATATTATATAGTATACACTACTGTTTCAAAGATTTGGGATTTGTATGATTTTTTTAAAAAAATGTTTTTGAAAGAAGTGCTGCATTTATTTGATCAAAAATAAAGTAAAAACAGTAATTTTATGAAATAGTATTTACAATTTACTGTTTTCTATTTTAATATTTTAAAATGTAATTTATTCCTGTGATGGTAAAGCTGAATTTTCAGCATCACTACTCCAGTCTTCAGTGTCACATGATCATTCAGAAATCATTTTGATTTGGTGCTCAATAAATATTTCCTATTATTATCAATGTTGAAAACTCTTGTACAGCTTAATATTTTTGAAGAAACTACAATAATTGAAACCAATTGTAACAATGTAAAAGTCTGTCACTTTTGATCAATTCACTGCTGTCAGGGATCAATCAAGCTCGTTTCAATCCAACACTCAAAGATCACTCTCTCCAGAGTATTAATCCCACACACCTGTTCATCATCAATTACCTCATCAGCCAACTCATAAAACTCTCATTGTGATTTCAGTCTTTGTCAAGCCTCCAACAGGAACTGACCGTTCTTCCTGTATCCTGAAGACCCTGATATCTCTGAGCCGCCTGAGAATTCTGTCTACTTACCTGACTCAAACTAACCTTTGTGATATTGTTCTGCTGTCTCCAATCTACCAGCCGATTCCTGAGATCCTGTTCTCTCATGAGCTTCCATGTCCACGATTTGATCCAGTTGCCCCGATCATACCTAAAAGAGAGAAGAGAAAAAGATTAGAGAACTGAGACTGAGTGATTACCCTACTCTTGAAATTATCTGGATTACCTGTTGTCCACCATGCACCGAGTGATCTTCACAGTATCTGCACCTGAAATCACCGTATACTCACCTTGCACTATTGCCACCTGTAAATAAAGCTGTATTTGAATCACTTACTTCCGATCTCCTTGTCTCTATCCTGACAGAAGGCTTGACCTACAAAAAGAAGAAACAGCGCGATGGAATCTGCTATTGATGTTGATAATCCTGTACAACCTACAGCCGCCGCTGTGAATCCCAGTCAGCCAGCACCCAGTACTTCCGCAAACTCCGCTTCCTCTCTGGTTTGCTTCGCAAATCCAACTTCCCGACCAGCGCCGTTCTCCGGCCGGGTGGAGGATTGCAACGGGTTCCTATTACAGTGTTCACTCGCTCTGGAACAACAAGTCCAGTTATATCCCACTGAGAAGTCGAAGGTTGCTTTTATTATTCAACAGTTATCAGGAGCTGCATTAAGATGGGCTGAAACGTTGTGGCTGCAAGAATCTACCGTTACTTCTTCGGTACAGGAGTTTGTAAACCATTTCAAGGAAGTTTTCGGGCGTCCAGTAGAAGATTCATCCATCAGTAATTCTGCGGTTACAAATGCTGTAGGTAAGGTTTTCAGGGGAATTAATTTGCAAGCTTTAGAAAAGCGATCAATGGCCACCAGGATACACGTATTCTCGTCTGAGGGAGGAAGGTCTGTTACAAAGTCGACTCCAATGTGCGACCAGGGTCGTTGCGGAACAGGTAAAGGCATGAGTTTCCCAGTTGGTAAGTGACAGGGATTTTTGTTCATGGCACAAAGAATGCATCCCTGGATAAAGGTCCTTGATATCTTGCAACATGTTGGGCCACCAGTAGCGAGTCTGGAGAGTGAAACAGGTTTTGTTTATTCCAGGATGACCAGTGCCAACAGATGAAAGTGCTGAGGAGATTAGAGAGGTACGAAACTCTTCGGGTACGTAAATCTTCCCGGCTGGACACTCTGGAGGACTGGGTTGGTGTTGGGACAATTCAAACAGTTGTTCATTTAAATCCCACTGAATGGGATTGACAAACATCTTTTCAGGTAGGATATTCTCAGGTTCTTCGTGGGAAATTTCGGGAGCACGTCTTCCGGAACTTCGGCATCCCGGAGGATATTGTGTCGGACAGGGGACTGCAGTTTATCTCCAAGGTGTGGCGAGCATTCTTTGCTTTAATGAATGTAACAGTGAGTTTAACTTCAGGGTATCACCCACAATCGAACGGTCAGGCAGAACGGAAAATCCAAGATGTCAGTCGTTTCCTTCGTACCTTCTGCCATTCTAATCAACATCTCTGGAGACGATATCTCGTGTGGGCAGAATACACTCAAAACTCTCTTCGACAAACCTCCACAAATCTAACGCCGTTCCAATGTGTACTGGGTTACCAACCACCATTGTTCCCATGGTCCGGTGAGCCATCAGAAGTCCCTGCAGTCAACACCTGGTTCCAAGAAAGTGAGAGGGTATGGAACCAAGCTCATCATCATCTCCAGCAAGCCCTGAACCGGCAACAACGCTTTGCAGACGTTCATCGTCGTAACGCTCCCGAATATCAGCCTGGACAACTGGTTTGGCTTTCGACCAGAGACATTAGTTTAAGACTACCTTGTCGCAAACTGAGTCCAAGATACATTGGTCCATTTCCCATCGTAAGACAAATTAATCCAGTTACCTACCAGCTCCGTCTACCGGCCCAGTATCGCATCCACCCCTCATTTCACATCTCTCTTCTGAAGTCCCATCATCCACCTGTTCATGTTCCCTCTACAGACCTAGTTCATGATGACAATCCCCCAGTACCCCCCATTGAAGCCGTTTCAATCCACCACTCAAAGATCACTCTCTCCAGAGTATTAATCCCACACACCTGTTCATCATCAATTACCTCATCAGCCAACTCATAAAACTCTCATTGTGATTTCAGTCTTTGTCAAGCCTCCAACAGGAACTGACCGTTCTTCCTGTATCCTGAAGACCCTGATATCTCTGAGCCGCCTGAGAATTCTGTCTACTTACCTGACTCAAACTAACCTTTGTGATATTGTTCTGCTGTCTCCAATCTACCAGCCGATTCCTGAGATCCTGTTCTCTCATGAGCTTCCATGTCCACGATTTGATCCAGTTGCCCCGATCATACCTAAAAGAGAGAAGAGAAAAAGATTAGAGAACTGAGACTGAGTGATTACCCTACTCTTGAAATTATTTGGATTACCTGTTGTCCACCATGCACCGAGTGATCTTCACAGTATCTGCACCTGAAATCACCGTGTACTCACCTTGCACTATTGCCACCTGTAAATAAAGCTGTATTTGAATCACTTACCTCCGATCTCCTTGTCTCTATCCTGACAACTGCATCTTTGCTAAATAGATGTATTGATTTATTTATTTAAAAGAAAAGAAGAAAAAAAAAAAGGCTTGGCCCACCGATTTTCCATTTCAACCAAAAATGTTCATGTCTGTGCATCACTAATAAAACGCACACTGAAGAATATTACTCAATTTGTAGTGCACAACCAGGATGACATTTGTCCTCTCTTAACTATTCTGTTTATATTTTGATAATATATTTATCCGTCTTAATTTGTCTGCTCTTTTTTTTTTCTTTTTTTTTTTTACCATAAACATCCCAAAAAACATAGCCACTGCACCCTTCATGAGAACTCAGTGTGCGTGCGTGTGTGTGTGTGTGTGCGTAGCAGATCCTAGGATTGTTGAGCTGCACAGTGAGAATTGATCCCCTGTCTTTGATGTCTGTGAGGGCAGGCTTAGCCACCCTCTCCCAGTGTTTGCTTTGGCCCGTGCACCAGCACAGCAGCATTGGGCCCTGGTAGCTCCCTTTAATATGATCAGTGGGCCAGTTCTTTTCATCAGTCTGGAGGTCTAATGCCTTTAACTGGCTTACGCTGACCTCTTCTATCCCCCCTTAACACAAACACTCACACACATAAACCCACCCACTAACACATACACAGACATCACTTCATCCCCATCCTCTGTTCCTGCCCTAACGGCCTCTGGGAGTCACTGTGTCACTGGGGCGTGACGGTGGCAGAGGCTTCTGGGTAACAGATGCATGGATCACCAGAGGGCTTGTGCTGTACATGTCAATGCACCTGCCGTGAAATGACTACATGGGAAAACATGAGCATTAAGGAGGAGATTATACTTCGCAAATTATTATTCATGCTATAGGAACACTGGTAACTGAATTAATCTCATATTGAAACGTCTTTCAGTTTAGATGGCATACCAGCCAGTAAGGTGCTCAAAGGTCAAACCAAAATGCAAATAAAAACATTATACAGTATTTAGTGACCACCAATAATTAATCATTTGAGTAGTTTAAAAATATCAGTGAAGTGGTCCAGATCTATAGTGAGAGTTAGTGAAGTCAGAAAGACAAGAAGAGAAGGGGAAAATGGTCGCAAAAAAACAAAAAGTCCAGCAGGCAGTAGATGAGTGCTCTGCTCCATAAGTGTTTTTAGGAAGACGGATGTGATATGAGGGTGTTATTTTAGCCAAGCTTTTATCACAACGGTCAGACTGTCGTCATGGAAAGGACCAGTGAACATAAAGCAGTTCAGCCTGCACTGTGCTGATGGAGTATCGTTCCATCGTTCCATCCATCCAATTCCTTCTATTGTCCTATCATTCCATCTATTGTTCAATACGCTGGACAAATTGGTGCCCTATGTGAAAAATCTGTGTTACCAATTCCCGATTGATTGAAATTGCTGTCCAGGGATTTAGGTATTATTTTTATCTTTCATTCTATCTATCATTATATTATTCCATCTATAGTGCTATCTGTCGTTCTATATATTATTCTATCATTATATCTATTGTTCTATAGTTCTGTATACCATTATGTCTATTATTCTATCTCATACTGTAATCCTATCTATTTATCTTATAGTTCTATATCTATTTAAATATAGTTATTTCTAACTATTGTTCCATCGGTTTCTTTGTCTCTTTGTAATTTCCAGACTATGATTCTGCAGAAAGAAAAGTCTCACGCTTGCATGTAAAACTGCATTATGTATTCTTGCAATGCTAATTTCAAAACATAAAAATATCATTTAAATATATATGCAGTATATATTTTATTTATATACCTTTATACTTCATTTCTCATTTAGGCTATTTTATTTTAGGTATGTTAATGTTGTTTTGTTCAATGTAAGAAAAGTGCAGAACTATTTTTTATCACCTTCATTGCAATCCCTCTGCCATTGCAAAGAGTGTCTTCCTTGTCTGGCGAAATTTAAATATGGTTTCCAAATTCTGCATTCATAAGGCCAAAAAAATCTTTTCATAAGTTGTTTTGAATTGCAAATTTGTCAAAATCAGCCGTCGCAGAGGAGGCCAGGCCCATGGCGCTTATCCTCCAAACCAGTAAGCCTGGCGACGTTGGCAGCAGCGCACTCATACACGCATACACACAAACACAAACTGTCATGGCATAATTATGTAACCCAAACCTCGGCAGATTATTTAAATGTGTGCTGGAGGTGTCATCCTCAGTGTGCCCATGGCAGGTGAGTGGTGTCACATCTCAGAAGTGGAACGGGTGAAACGGACCCCCACCCCCCACCCCCAACAAGAATGCACAGAACTCTGCCATGCCGGTCTAATCCAGGAGCTGCGTATGCGTGTGTATATTTTAGCAGATGTGTGTTAGCATGTTACCTTTGATGGGTTGGATTAAAGCAAATCTCCACTCCTTTGGTGCAGTTCAAACACTCAGGGACAATACTGCACACCACAGCCCAGCTAATGAGAGATAAACCTGAGCCCAGGAAAGTGAGCGACGACACATCAACCTGATTAAAGACCAAGTCTCTTGCGTTCCCTCCTTCCCCAACTCTTTCTCCCATCACGCATGCATCTAATTCCATCCCTCTCTTCACCTTATTCTTTGTTTGTTCCCCTTTCTTTTGGAGAGCATGGCTTGACAAAGAGGCCAGCTTGACTTTATTGCTGTGATGGGCTGTGAATGTCTTTCACTGCATGTAAATGAAGAGCTTTACATCTTTCTATGTGTCTCTACTCACTTAGAGAAGGGGCTGTGTGTTATTACAGAGGTTGTTGACTCTGCAGATTTAGAGCTGAGCTCTCTGCTTTGTGATTTGATAGCTTAATTAAACATGCAAATCTGCTATCTTTATACATCACGCTCAAAGTGCCCCATTCACAAGCACCTCTTTCATCTAATAAATAAGGCTCTGGATATGCAGAATTGGCCAAGACGAACATAATAGCTATGCCATGTGAGTGTATGTTTGCACGTACATATATATATATATATATATATATATATATATATATATACACACACACACACACACACACACACACGACACAGCTGTTATGTTCGTTATATTTTAAATATTTTAATTTAGCTTTTATTTTTATAGTTTCAATTTTTGTTAGCATTTAATTTTACAGTCCTGTTCCTCGTGTACTTACTATGTAAGTACACGAGGAACAGGACTGTAAAATTTAATTTATTTATTTAAACTTATTGTAGTAATTGCAATAACTGGGTAATTACTATGTACTAACCCTGAACCTACCCTTAAATCTAACCTTAACCCATGTAGTCACCTTATATTACCCAGTACGTTCTTAGGTAAGCACACTGTACACGTGAGTGCACGTACTGTAGAATAAATAAATATATTGTTGTGATTTTTTTTATTAATATCTTTTTATTTGTTTATTTATTTTTGTCATTTTATTATTTTTGTTTAGCTTTCATTTATTTTCATTTCAGTTTTAGTAATTGTTGTGCTTCAACTTACATTTTTTTTATTTGAGTTATTTGAGTTATTTTTATTTCTAATTGTCTACGTTTTTTTTAAAGTTTGAGTTTTTCATCTAATATTTATATTTTATTTCAGCTTTCTTTCAATTAATGAATTAATTGAATAAATCAATACATTTTAATAGTTTCATTTTAGTTAACAATAACACTATTCTAATCATAATTTGATGTTTTCAATAATATATAATATGTATATATGTATAATTTAATATGCTATTAATCATTTTTATTATTCCAGGGCTTATTTATGCTCACTGACTGTACGTTAAGATAACAGGAACTATTGATGTCAGTAAAGTGAACATTTTATGACATTGATTGGAGATTTTGCTTTTAGAAGGAAAGCCTTACAGCTAGTCTTACAAATGACCCCTCTATCTCTGATACTGACACACCGCTGAGTTGCTTGTGTTGACACAGCTCCGTATGTTCTGGGCAGGATGATGAAGCTGTCCGGCGGATTTGAGATGTGGTAATCCGCTGCTGAATTAGCTCAGGAGGATGTCTCAAGGCGGTGGCGGTGTGGTGCCACTTATGTAGGATTGAGTAAGTACCCTCTGGTCCTCTCGCCTCCCGTCAGAGGAGCCACCCCTGGGCCAGGGAACAGATCTCAGCCTCCTGTCTCTCAGACTCCTCACAAAAGAAAACAGAGTACTGACACAAAGAGACACTCTGACATGATCTGATTTTAATAAGCTCAGTGTGCTGAGTGTGACTTGTTTGCGAGGGAGGTGAATGGAAGAGTGTTTGGTAATGTATGTGCGTATGTCGAGGGGGGTCAGCGGTCGGAGAGACCGAGGTTGATTGCGTTTGGGTGTGTGCGTATGCGATTGGTTTCGGGGTGAGGGTTAGACTCCTGTGTGCGGCGTGATCCCGGTGAATCTCCTCTTTGAAGCGGAACAGATGTGGATTTGCATATGTGCGGGTCCCAGGCTTCAGTGGAGATTAGCGGCTGGTTTTGTGGAAGGTGCATATTTAATAAAGGCCTGAAGCTACGCCGAGCGCAGAGCAGACCCCAACAGACACGCAGGACAAAAGCCGAGGAGGGAGAGGAGGGCCGGTGACAGGCAGAAACAGACCTTAGACCAGATTGGACCGGCCTTTTAGTGGGGCTGTGACAAGACTTTAAGGGTTTACAGACAGAGAGTAAGAGAACGGAAGAAAGGGAAAAGTTCATATAAGAGGGTTTATAACTTGTTCAGTTCAGTTTATTTGTTTGTTTGCACGCTTTGTCTTTTGATGTAAGGTTGAGCTTTTTCTCCTTTGTTCATGCTCATGATCTTTTTCTGTTGTAATTTGGGATAAGGGGGTGGGATGGGAAGCAGAAATAAGGGATTTAGTGGAGAATATTTGGAGATGAAAATAACTCCACATGTTTCGAAACCATAGGAGTTTGAGATGCAGCAAAAATCTGATCAATGGATGTGAGTCAGTTTCATCAGTAATGAAATCTATAAAAAAAAAGTTTTTTTTTTACTATTAGTTAAACTCTTTAATAAGTCTAATTATGGAATTCAAATAATATTATAATGTGTATTTATAAATTATGTACACACAAATTTGGAAACAAATTTTGGAATCATTAATAATTGATCCAAACACATCAATTTATGATGATTAATTGACCTGTTTTTTTGTTTTGTATTTTTTTACTTTTTTTTCAGTCAGTAAGGAACCAAGAGGCACATAATTCATAGTCTTTTTGATCTGTTTCTCAGTGAGTTGTTCTTTATTCATCCACTGAGATATGTTCCACTGTTTATTTTCAGGAACTGAGAATCAAGTATAGTTTTTAGAAGCACTGATTTTCTTTTCCTCTCTCTTGTGTCTTCTCTCCTCTTTCTCTTTCCTTCTTTGCCTGAACTAACCCACTGAGCTGTATCTCTACTACAGGTAGACAGTGAAAGTGTTTTTTTTTGTGTGTGTGTTTTTTGCGCTTCATTGGTTAAGGGAGAAATATGGTAGATAAGAGAGTTCTTAAAAACTATACTGTTCAAAAGTTTGGGGGTTGTAAGATTTTTTTTTAATGTTTTTATAAGAAGTCTCTTAAGCTCACCAAAGTCTGTATTTATTTGATCAAAATACAGTAATGCTGTGAAATATTATTACATTTTTAAATAAATGTGATTATAAATCTGAATTTTCAGCATTGTTACTCCAGTCTTCAGTGTCACATGATTCTTCAGAAATTATTCTAATATGATGATTTGCAGCTCAAGAAACATTTCTTATTATTATCAATGTTGAAAAATATCAAGTCAAGTCACCTTTATTTATGTAGTGCTTTTTACAATACATATTGTTGTATAAAGCAGATTTACAGTGATAAGAGGAAATTAATGCAACAAAGATTGTTTTGGATGTACAGCAGCTCTAGAAGAAAGTCAGTGTCCAGTTTAAGTAAGTTCAGCGTTGATTCATTTGTGTTGTAAAAATCATTAGTTATTAATTTAGGGACCGTTTACATGACACCATTTTCAACTGAAAACAAAACTTTTTATGCATTCCGGCCATTTGCACAACAATGGCATTTTGGTGGCCTGAGAATGCAAACTTTGAAGCAGGTTTCAAAGTGCAAGTTTTTGAAAACAAGTTTTTGAAAATGATATCGTTATCATGCACGTGGGTGTTATGTGTTTAGTAATAGGCATGCATACAAAAATAAAAAAAAGTTCAAAAGAAAAAACATTTATTTAAGATATAAATCTTTTGTTATATTTTAGAAGTTTTTACTGTCACTTTTAATGAATTTAATTCATACTCAATAAAAATTCATACTATTAAAAAAAATAATCATACTGACCCCCATTTTAAAGCAGTCAGCATGATCAAGACATAAAGACAGGACAAAAGATGAGGTGGACTCTTACCGACATAATATGTGAAATGCTGAAATAATCATTCACAACAGGAAGGAAACAACACAAGAGGTGATGGAAATGAAAAGATTGTGTATTTTTGTGTTTCTAATGAGTTAAAGAGAGAGTGAAGTTGCTTGGGAAGTCAGGAACGCGCTGGTTCTGGATTGTGTCTCCATGGAGTGGATGAGATGATGTCTGTCTATGTGTGTGTGGCAGGTCTGTGAGTCTCAGTGGTGGCCCTGTGCCTCAGTGGGGTTAATCCACCCTCAGAAATCCTCCTAATGAAGCAGATCACACCCCAGCATCGCGGCACACTCAAGTCAGTCTATCTGCATACAGCAGAACAAAGTCATAACACCAACATAAATATTTCAGCCTGCTTTTTATCTCAGTGCTAACATGATAACACCACTCAGTGGTTTGGGTCAGGCGTGAAGAAGAAAAGAGGAAAGAGAAGAAAAGAAAGAGAAAATTTGATCTAGAAGATAAAATGAATGATCAAAGTTCACCTTCAATCACTCGTCTAGATGAGCAAGAAAGGTAAAGAATGACGAAAACCACCTCAAAATCTCTTTTTAATCGAATTATCACACATTTTTCCCTCTCTGAGCATCCTAACGAACGAGAGCGAGGCCATCCATATGGAAGAACAGGAAGAGAGACACTTAGTGATGCCTATTACAATCACAGACATTTAATGCATTTAATATCTCATTTGAGATGAAATGTGTTATTTTAAACCTCCCGGCGGGATTGGCGTAATCACCTCACATGTATCGTGCACATTACAGTAATTAAACTATTACAAAGGGGCAGTTTCTGATCAGGCGAAACACAGGAGGGCCCCGGACACAATAGCAGGGGCCTCCCTTAACATGTCGGCTCTCGGACGGACATTAATTGATTCTTTGTAGAAGGAAATGAGGAGAGGAAGAGTTACCTGCGTTCCGCACACACCAGATTAAACCCCGTGATGGGGTCGTCAATGTGATGGTGTGTGTTTGCATTTGATGTGCCTAAAGGAGTTTAGGAGGCGCGTGAGTGTGTGTTTGTGGTGAAGAGGTGTGTGTGTGAGGGCACTGGTCTGTGAAGAACCACAGAGAGGGAAAACGCAGGGCATCCTTTATTTATTTGTGTGTGAAATATTTATCTGTCACAGTGACGTGGAAGAATGGGGCTGTCAGTCTCCTCTGCGCAGTCAAGAGTGTCGACAAGCTGGCGGCGGAGCCCGGACCAATCTCCTGTGAATAATTGCTGGAATTTCACTTTTGGGAACACCGACTCTCTCTGTGTGTGTTTGTGTGTGTGTGTGTGTGTGTGTGTGTGTGAGTTGCAATGTGTCTCTTTTGCATCGAGAAAAAAATAAATCCTTCAGGACATCTACCTTCAAAAAACGGACAGATATGTAAGACCTCCAATAAATTATTCATATCATTACTAAACAATGAAAAGCCAATCAAGCTGAAAACCAAATCAAGCATTAAATGTGCACACAAACACACACTGTTGCGTGTGTGGACACTCCTGAGTTCTAGTAGTGTGTGCGTGTGTGTGTGCGCGTGTGTGTGTGCACGTGTTTGTGTGTGTGGTCTTGGATCAGAGGAGGGAGATGTAATTCGGAGTGAGCAGCGTTTAATTGTTTTAGCACTCCTGTCTCTTCAGGGAACTCTTCCGAGTCCTCTCATGCAGATAAACACACCGCGTAAACAATAACAGGCCTAACGTGTTGGCTTACAGCACTCTGGGAAATTCAGCGTTGATGCGGGTGTCAGGGAGGGAGTTATTCTTAAATTGCATTAAGCATTTGTTCTTTATTTTAATGTCTCAGGTTCAAAGCACAATTACTGTAGGATTCCCTGAGTGTCTGCTTTTACTGCCTGCAGTCATGGGGTCATATGGTATCTAAGTAGCAAAAAATGCACCATTGTGGGCTCTACATGCAAATGGAAGTGCGTGTACACAACACACGTACACACACACACACAAACACACAGTGTACAAATACACACAATGAAATGCAAGGTTTGTGGTCTGTGCATGCATAATTGAGGTGTACCTTGCTTTGGGAGAGTGGCTGTCATCTCTGGATGCTCATGCCACATTCCAGCAGAAAGCATCTTTGAATAATGAAGAGCAGCAACACACATGCAAAATGCAGAAGGAAAAGAATTGCCGGGAAAAGTGAGAGTGGTATAGTGAAGCTTTCCAGTTTAAACGGCACAGCTTAAACATTTAATTAAAGTATCACCAAAATATATTTTATTATCACCATAATTATTATTTTATACAAAGAAATTAACTTTATACATTCATAAAGGAAGTTATATTATTTTTCATATTATTTGATAATAATATACTATGATACTGTTTAATAATATATTTTAAAAATATTGTTAGGGTGTTGTGGTATTATATTAGATGGGTAAATTACATTGAAAACAATAAAGGATTTTTTTTATTTCTGTTTTTAAAATTGATTAAAAAAAAAAAATTTGAAAAAATATGCAAATCTCAAATTCTCAAAAACACACAAACTTACACTAAAAATAAATAATTTGCACAATCTTCCCGAAGGTCTAACAGGGGCCAATTTCGCTTGAATTTGAGCTCTTTGTTATTTTTTTACGGTTTGCTGTCTTGTGGTTTATTGTGTTTTAATTTTTCTTTTTCTTTACACATGCCGTTATGCCTGTGGCCTAATATAATTGCAACAACATTTTCTCTGCTCATTTCTATATGTTTTATTCTTTAAGTCTTAAATCTTGAAATGGTTATTTAGTTTGCATTTAATTATTTCAATGGACTAAAATCAGTTACCTGTATAGTGTGACCTGTATGACCTTGACTAATTAAAAGAAACATATTCCTGAATTAAATTTACATGCATAGGGCATAATTTATATTGCTCTAAACCTACTCTATAAGCTATCCGTGTCTGTTTTTCTTTTTTCTTTTTTGGTAGGCACAGTAATCGTAAAGTAACTATTAACCATACATATAAATTGTGTGTTCAATATTAGTGATTTACTCTTCAGATATTCACCAATAGACAGCAGGTCCACAGCTTCCTGTGTTTCAGGTGCATTTTCTGTTACTTCCCTCTGTTCAGAGAAGTCAGATCAATGTGTATCGTCAAAGATAAAACAAGCTGAAAACGAAGGGCTACTATTCATGTTTTTTTTTTTTTTCTGTCCATCTCCTTCCCTCACTTTAAAGCACCACTGGCCATACAAAAGATTAAATAATAAATTAGAGGGTGGTCATAGAGCACGCCGGTCAGAGTGGGATTCACAGCCAGACTCACTGAGGAATCAATTATTTAGAGACAGGGCCGAGATTAAACAAACGCTCTAGCCATGAGACAAACTCCACGCTAGGGCCCGGGAATCACGCGTGTTTGTGTGTGTAACAGAGTGTATTTGGTGAGTGTGTGTATGTGTACCGCAAGCAATTCTAAAGGGAAGGGAAGGCAAGGGAGCGTAGGGCTCATAGCTGAGGGAGCCGTCACCATGAATTAGTAAAGTGCAAAAGTAGCTAACCGTGTTCAGAGGCCAACTTTCAGAGATAACAGAATGTACCTGGATGTTTTGTGTGTGTGTGTGTGTGCGTGTGTGTACTGTAGACAATAACTCATGTGTGTTTTGTGTGCACTGATAGAGAGTTCGTCCTGATAGAAGTTTTTTTTTTTTTTTTTTCAGTGTGATCTTTCACCTTCATGTCTTTCAAAACAGTTATGCCTTTTTTTGCCTATACAGTGAAAGTCAATGGGGTCCAGTTTTGCTTTGGTTTTGAACACCCTTGATTTTCATTGTATAGACAAAAACAGCTGAAAGATTGTTCAGAATATCTTCTTTTGTTGTTTTAGAACATGAGTAAATGATGACAGAATTTGTATTTTAGGGGGTAACTATCCTTTTATTAGATTTTTGCACATTGGACCTTACTTTTGTGTTGCTTATAAATGCAGAGCTATGATCAACTTTTTTATTGTCCAACCATTTATAGTCTAGAATTATTTAAATTAGAAGCAGAATACAAGTGGGACTAATTTCATGCATTTAATAATAAACTCGAGCATCACAGTCAGTGTCAACAGTGGCTTTATCCTGAGCATTTTGAGGCTCAGGAGGGCCCTGGTGGGGAAGACAGTTGTAAAATTGCATGTGTGGCATCATGTCTTGCTGGTTTAAACTCGTGTCAGTGTTGCCGGGACAAGTAAATGACAGTGTGACTGTGGTCTCAGCTGTGGGTGAGATTTTTTAACTCACGGGGGAATGGCAGTGTAAAATGTGCCATTTGATTTCATTTTACACGGGGTGCTGAGTGTCCATGAAGGGGGGAAATGCTACTCTCCCCAGGTCCCCTGCCCGGCACGGCCCAATATCGTACCTAATTAAGTTTAGAGCAGTGTTTTCATTTGTTAATCACTTAAGTGCTTCCAGGATAACCTGATCTTCAAAGGTCTGGTCCCAGTAGCCCCCAATGTCAAAATGCAATTATATGCATGATTAGCTTGACCTGTTTCCAGACCCCCACCCTGTCCCACTCCTTCTCTCTCTGTCTCTGTCTGCCTCGACTCTCTTTCTCTTCTTCTATCCTCCTCTCCCTGTCTCTCTGCTGATTTGCATGTTGAAAATAGTTGTGTAGGTGAGTGAGTGACCTTGTGTGCGTGCGTGTGTGTGTGTGTGTGTGTGTGTGTGTGTGTGTGTGTGTGTGTCCTTCTCACTATATGTGCAGCAGGGCACCCCCGTCTGGTGGCAACAGGAAATGATGCGGTGTGTATTTGAGTGTGGGTACGGGTCTGCCGTCAGATCATATGTTGGTAGAAAGTTGTTTGGCGACAATCATAGATAAAGGTGAGGCAATCTTGAAAATCAGCTTCAGAGAGTTAAAAGAGAAAATAAATACATAAGAATAAAACAATTTATGCTGCTTAAAGGATAATACGATCAGGAATATTAATCAAATCATCTTTATCCTTGCTGCGTGTGCGCTGCAGTGCTTAGCAACGCTTCAATCCCTCTCTAATCTGATTGTGTGTAGATAAGGCGGCTTTAGTGACGCCATTGTGCCATTCAACTATGCACATATGTACACACATACTGATCAGTGTCTTTGATAGTTAAGAAACACACACATAGTCATCAAACATAAAGGTGTTCATGGATGATGCTACTTGGTATTTGGCGCTATTTCTTTAAATCTATAATAATTCATCTTTTTTTCAATTATAGATTATGAATTTTTTCTCACCATAAGTAAACTACTGAAAGTAATTAAAATGGTGAAATTGTTCATCATTTTAATTAATTTATAGTTAATATTATATTTAATTAGAATTATTATAAACAAAAAATATTGAAATGTATATGAATATTTAAAGAAAAGTTGCATATTTTATATATATAAAAAAAGTCTCAGTGTTTTTTTTTTTTGTCCATACAATATAAAGTCATTATATAGACAAAAACATATGAAATATTCTTCACAATATCTTATTTTGTGTTCTGCTGAAGAAAGGTTTGGAATTAAATGATGGGGAATACATGATGAAATATAATTAAAAACATTCGGTAAACTATTTCTTTAAATGACAAGTCATTAGTAGTATCTAAAATATACACGTTCCTTATACACTCACATTTTAACCTAAAAACGTGTTGAAAACAAAACAAAACGTTGCTTTCCCCCCCATATCCAATGTGGCACTTTTCATGTTTACAATGATTATATAGTTTTAATGTTGTGACTGTTTTTACACCATTCCCAATTCATGATCATGCCTACAGCCCACAAACGCAAGGCCAGCCCTGCTAAAAAGACAGAAGACACAAACAGAAGCAGTTTTCAATACTGTTGCTGATTCTCTTGATAATGTCTGAGTATTAACAATAAACTATACTGGTTCGTAATCTTTCAAGTTCAGAAGTGAAAAAGCAGCATTCATTAGAAATATAGGAGAACAGAGCTGTTAATAAAGGCAATGCTCTCTTTTCTACTGAGAAAAAAAGATAGAAAGCAATGCACAAACTCATATTCAAGCAAGCACACTTTGTTCACATGCTTCTTTTACCTTTTCATTCTCTGTTCCATCCTCACGTTGTGTCGAAGGCCTGTGTCAGTGTGTAATTGGTGAGACCGAGGAGGAGGAGTTAATTACATTTAAAGGAATACGTGAATAGGAGGTCTCATGTGCTGTCTGACATGCAGTCACCCTCATACACACAATGTGCGTCTCTCAGGAGGGACACTCCGGTCCCTAGGTGCTCCATTAGACAGATTCACAATGAGAGAAGTTGAAAAAGGAGGGGTGAGGGTTGGCAAAGAGAGGATGTATGCAAGTCCTAGAATATTCACTGTGTCCTATGTGTGTGTGTGTGTGTGTTACATTGCACATTCAGTGTGCACATTCAAACTCATTAAAACAAAACAAAATGAAATGAAAACAAAGGCTGTGCTCCAGCTACCGACTTTTCCCATTGTTTTCTATCTATTGTGAATTTGAGATGCTCTGTTTGGTAGAGCAGTCACACAGAACACTAATAAAACATCTTTATTTCTGTCGTTCTCAGTGTTTTGCTCTATTTCTTTCACATAAACACACACTCAGACCCAGAATAGGTTGTTTCAGGTTTCACTATCCTTGTAGGGACATTTGGACTACATAATGTTGGCAAAACTTGATCCATACATTCAGAAACAGTATGCATAAATCAAAAACATTTCCAACTATGTATCCGGAGTCAGATGTCTGACTTGTTATGGCAAATCATTCTCAGTGACATCACTTTATAACCTCTAACTGTCCATCTCTGCAGCATGACAAACTGTAATGGCGCAGACACACTTTTTCATCAGTGCTATATCAACTGTTGGTTTGATGCGTTCTGCTGTAGTGTGGTTTTGGAAAAAAAGTCTTTGTACTGAATTCAGTAGAAAAATGTTTTATTAATTGCCATATGTTTATTGACTTCTCTTTCATGTCTGTTCTTTTGTTCTTTCTTTGTAGTGGCAAAAGATCCCTGTGCATCATAGTTTGGGAGCGATCTGAAATGTCAAAGGTGTCCTTTTGATGTCAAGTATGGGCCTCATGCAAGGCAGCACCTGTGTGGGACGCCGTCTGTGTGTGTGTGTGTGTGTCATATTCACATCCAAACTGTCAGGCTGCTCCTGTGGGAACAAGGGATAGTAAAGAGACGAAAAGAAACTGTGCTGTGCAATCACCTGCTTTCTCTCTCTCTCTCTCTCTCTCTCTCTCTCTCTCTCTCTCTCTCTCTCTCTCATTTATTAAGTGGAGTGATTGTAATAGTTTGATGAGTGAGTATTGAATGTTTAAGATGTAGATCTATTTGATCCTGAAATGGTACAATCTGACTTACACTGAAACCCTGCCCACAGTGTGCAGCAGTGCATGTTTCACTATCAGTCCAGCCGTCAAAGTCCTCTCTACTAAATGAATGAATGTATGTGTGGTGTGCTGCGTGTGTTTGTTTGTATTTGTGTGTGTGTGTGTGTGTGTGTGTGTGTGTGTGTGTGTGTGTGTGTGTGTGTGTGTGTGTGTGTGTGTGTGTGTGTTTCAGCAGCCGTAACATGTTGCGAATCTGAATCTGAATTTATATCCACTCCATCTGCTGGTCAATAAGATGAACACACAGCATAAAGCTTAAACTGCTACAGTCTCACGGAATAATCTTTCACATTTTTTTAACAAAGCTAGCTTGTTTGTATGAAACTATGGTACAAACAAGCAAAATGCAAATTGGAAATACAAAATAAAACATACAAACGAGCTTTTAATAATACCATTGGTTTTGCTTTCTCATAAGCCAGTCCAACAAACAAGTGAAAAATACCTGAAGGAATTGTATTAATGTTCTTAATGAAAACAACCAGCAGCAAAACAAACATGTTGTTAATTCTCTTGGTCTTCGCTGTGTTTTATAACAGTTCTACCACTAGTACACATGCGTTTCCACACAGTGTCTGTGGAGAGTTCTATAAAAAGTTGAATGTAAGAGTGGGGAATGGGGAGAAGAGAGCGGTGCACGGGTGTGTGTGGCTCTTAAAGTGATATAGACATTCTCTATTTTACCTTTTTGACGACTTTTATTAAAAACAATAGAAATATATATGTTCCCATAATTGGTCATTAATGTTAAAGTTTGGGTTAAATACACAATTGCTTGTCATCTCTGTTTTTCATAGCAAGAATGCAAAGCTTGGGCCAATTGTAGTCTGAATAACGTGTATATGGGTACACCAGCTTTGATCCTATTATCTAGGCCTGTTAAGGTATAGTCACATTTACAGTTGTTTGGCTAAATTTCTTGGGCAAAATCCAGTGATTTCAATAAGGATCCACATGTTTGGGAATTTTCGCATACAGATTTCCCCACTCAAATGGAGAAACACTGTGTTGACCAACAGAAAATCTGCTTGGTTTGAAAATGACTGTAATGACTGAGTTGCGCTTCATACATCGCTACCCAAAACATTTTTGTCCAACATTGTCATTTGTCCAATAATGAAACTTGTACATATTCAGTTAGACTGAAGCAGTTAGAAGTCAAAGTATTATTCTGGTCTTGTAAAAAGATAAATTATGGTTTTATTCAGACTGAAATCTAACTTTAAAAACTGCACGTAAATGTACTTACTGAAAGAGAGATGGCAGTGGGACACACTAGTATACTTTGCTAATTGATAGCATCAGGATTAATTAACTGTGAGGAAATCACTGACTCCTAAAAAATGTTTGCGTCTTGGGAGAAATCAAACGAGAGACAGATGAAATTAAGGGGATCTCTCTCTCTCCCTCTCTCTCTCTCTCTTTCTTTCTTTATAGCAAAAATCAGTTTGCTGGTGGCAGTTTGCTGACATCTTTGTTAATAGATCCCTCTAGATGAGAGGGATTGTTCTGTGTTTTACTCTGAGACGGCATCACTCAGTAATGGGAATATGGATAATTACTTTTTCATTTATCCTGCTTGTTTCAACATGTAAACCCTGCTGATGATTAAATGCCGTACAGATCAGTAGCACACTGCATACTTGCTTTGTTTGGCCCATTTTTCCTTTTTGTACCTGTGTCTTAAAGCACTGGTGTCTAACCAACACCCCTCCCTCTTGTTGTTTCCTTTGATTAATTCCTGTGTTTACATGTTAGTCATTTGTTTTTTATTAAAAGTAGTGCCAAAATTATTTGGACTCAGTTTGTGGACACACACAAATGCACTCAATCACTCTGCGTGTTCTTTTACTAAACGTCTCCAGGCAAAACACATTTGAAAATCTAAATTTAAGGTCGTGTGTATACACGCTGTATATTAGTGTGAAAGAGTGCTGTTAGATTAGGATGGATAACCAGAGGTTAGGGGTCAAAGAGAGGGGCTGTTTGAACCTTTGTATCTTTATAGTAGTCAGCGCTGAAGGTCAGAATAAGCTTTGCTCTGAGAGACACGTAAGACTGCTGTGTGTTAGAGTGCAGGAGGAATAAACAGAAACTGATACTGTATTTGGTTAACCTTACTCAACCCAGACAGGTCACACAGGTCACATGCATTAATTGTAATTGTGACTTTTTATGGTGTGTTTGATCATATTAATGCTGTTATATTTGAGTTTCTCTGTGTGGATATTTGTGTCACTTAGCATCACCCTGTATCACTCTTTCTGATTACTGAGGATTTATTAAACAAAACAGAGACAGTGAATGATTTAGCAAGTGATTTGTGACTGCATAAATTATTAAACAGCAAGTTGTATGTATGGAATTGGGATAACATGCGTTTCATGTCTCTGTCATTTGGATCCTGAAGCTGAGAAGCTGCAGCTGTGTCTTAATTCATCAATATTTCATAGTTAATTATTTTCTCAAGATTCTGAGATTCATTACTTTTGGAGGAATGGGAGTGACTTTTGCTCTTCTTTTTCCTTCTTTTGTTTTCTTGATTTGTCTGCTTTGTTTGTGCAGATATGTCAAATTGCACATTCACATGTTCTCTTATTATATGTAACGAATAATTGACAATGGGCCGTTGATTTATTGGAAATAATGCACAACCAAGGTGGTAATGCGGCCACAACATGAAGCGAAGCGGAGCAATTATTAGAAAATAATTAGATTATTCAAGACAACTCAAGACATTGTTCAGATGTTCTATTTCAAGACATTTGTCAGGTTTTTGTCCTTAAAATCTCTTGTGTGTAGTAACTTTGTTATTTTAACTAATAACTTTGTAACTTTATTTGCTTCAAGAACAGTGCCTTTATTACCACGCTAGTGAGAAATGTCATGTAGCTTTTAAGTTGCTTAACTATTTTACTGATAAAATCTGTTTTTGTGCAAGTGTGTGTCCGTACTGTATATGTATGTGTGTGTGTGTGTGTGTGTGTGTGTGTGTGTGTGTGTGTGTGTGTGTGTTTGAGTGGTAGAAAGAGGATGTGCTTACATAACAAAACGTAATTTTGTGGCAAATAAACAAACAAACAAAAAAATGGAAATTATTGGTAATAAGTAACTTATTGTTTACTACATTTATTTGCTTGGTCGGTGTCGTTGTGGATTTTGGTTCTTTTGCTGTTGTAGGCTGTAAGGACCTTTTGAATAACTGAAATTATTTGGTGAAGTGATATGGAACAGTAATGCGGTCCAGAGCTGCCTGGAACTACTTTAGCAGTGCATTTCCCTGAAAATAATTGCACACCTTAGAAAGTTTGTCAACCAATATTCAAGAATGTGTGTGTGTATGTGTGTGTGCGTGTGTAATGTATACGTGTCTGTTTATTTGTATATAGGTATATATAAGATGTGATTCAACACATATGCAAAATTTTAGCTTTTTTCATTGATTTTACATTATCCTCAATTGGTGAAGTACTCCTAATCTTTATTTATCCTTTGCACACTAACAATTTTGTATTTTAAATTTTCTTTTACATTTTCAGATGTGCTCAATATTATGCCCTAGAAAAGCCTTGTAAATTTCAATATTATGCCAAACCAATCTTTGACCTGTTAAAAAAAAAAAAAAAAAAACTATTTGAATAAATACACCACATCTGTGTTTTTTAAAGAGCCTTTTAAACGTCCTCATCAATGGCATGGACGTGCTAATTGACTGACAGATACAATCTGAACAATAATCTATCACTAGCAGACTGTATTGCTTTTTGGGAGGAGCTGATGGTGCTTGTCACTAATGGCCATAATCTGAGCGATGACAAAACAGCCCGTGTGTGTGTTGTGTTTTGCCTGGTGTTAATAGCCTGATTGTGTGTGGGTGGTGGGGTTAATAAGATGATGAAGGTGTTGGGGAGTTCAGGGGGTTAGGAGGGAGCCAGCTGCAGGCCTGAAGGCCCCAGTGGCCGCCCCAGACAAGGACTAGTGACCAAGGAAAGCCTGAGGCCTCCAGTGTCACTATAGGACCCTGCCTGCTCCTGCTAGAGGAGTGATGGATACTCAGCCCAGAGGGGAAATGACCCCAAATCAGCCAGCTATGAAAACACTGGGACACAATATTGCATGTTTGAACTCTGTTCCATCTTTGTTGTAGTTTTGAATGAATAGAGGGCAGTCTGGATGGATGGGTCATTGACACTGGTGATGAATCACTGAGCATGCAGAGATCATCTGAAGCCTCTTCTAATGGCTATGTTCAGTCCACTATTGTAAGTGTCTTCTTAACAAAGGAAATCATCAGGATGCCTAAGGCCACTTACGTTCCTCCCCGCTGCTCCCTCATCTGTGCAATCCGTCTATTAAACTAACACTAATTAAAATTGTGCCTGAAAGATAAACTCAGACCTCCAGCGCTGTAAACATTGTTTAACCCTCATGTTCTGTTTGGGCTCTGAGAGACCCCAAGGACATTTTAATAGCTAAAAAAATACCTCAATAGAAAAATACTTAAATCTTAAGTACAAGGTTTATTCTTCATGATTGTTAATGATATTATAACATGATAACATGCTTAAACTGTCCTCCATGAATAATGTAACATTACTTATGTTTGGGGTCTAAGAGACCCCAGATATAAAATTCAATGAATAAATGCAATGAATTTCACATGATAAAGAATCATCTTTTTTCTTTCAGTGTTCACTACCGTTCAAAACGTTGAGTAAAAAAAAAAAAAAAGATATATATTTTTAAATATATATTTTGAAAGAAGTGTCGGGTTACACTTTATTTTAAGGTGTCCTTAAGGAAAGTGTTACCAAAGTTTCCTATGCTCACCAAGGCTGCATTATTTGATCAAATATAAACAGTAATATCGTGAAATATTATTACAATTTAAAATAACCACTCAGAGTATCCTATAACTGCCCAGCAACCACCCGGAACACCCTAGCAACTGCCCAGTAACACCCTAGCGACCATCTGGAAACCAGCCAAATCACCCCAGCAACCACCTAGAAACACCCTAGTGACGACCCAGAACACCCCAAGTAACTGCATAGCAACACTATCTATCTAAAACTCTATACTAAACTAAAATGTAAAACTATTTCAAACTTAAAACCTTCAAGCTTAAAGCTTTTAAAACCACTTAAAAAATTCTGTCTATGCTTTCTCAAGCATCAAAAATTTGTCAACAAACTTTACTATCTATAGTTTAAAATGTTATTTACTATATATGGCAAAGCTGAATTTTCAGCTTCAGTGTCACATGATCCTTCAGAAATCATTCTATTATGCTGAGAACCATTTCTTATTATTATCATCAACATCCTTGCTACATAATATATTATTTTTATATTTAAACCAATTGGGGTGTCTGGGAACAAACATTAAAATCAACGAGTCAATCTCAACAGAACATGAGGGGTTAAGGGAGAAAAAAAATCTGCAGGGCATGTCCATGACAGAAGGAGGAGAGCACTGCTCTTCTCTAATATATAATCACATACATTATCATACCAGCAGTGTACTTATACTCTCTTTAATATCAATATTCGTCTCCCTTAAAGCCTTTAACACTGGGAGGTATGTCTGCTCATTGGAACGTCTGCGCTGTAAATGCTTTTAACATACCCGGTAATTATGCCATCGTGTTGCTGTGAAGATTTGCATTATTACAGATGTCGAAGAAAGGGGGTGAGGGTGGGGGGTGAAGCGCTATTATCATTATTTAACCTCAGTGTGTTGCCCAATGCATAACTGTATCATTATCATTAAATTTTAATCATCCATGCAACCACCTCCATTGTGTGTGTGTGTGTGTGTGTGTGTGTGTGTGTGTGTGTGTGTGTGTGTGTGTGCGCGCGCATGTAAGTACATGTTTTCACAAGCCTGCTGAGCTCCCTTTAGTCGCCTGGCCCTCTTAATCATAGACATGCTTGAAAGAGACAACTCTAAAGACTGTGTGGCATACTTGATTACATTCTCCTTTACTAATGAAAGAATGTGATAGAGGCAGACTGTGATCCAGAGAGGCAGCAGGGGGGAAAGAGATGAATCACATGACCACTGAGGACTGAGTGTGAGGAGACGTAGAGAAGACACCTTCAGACTCTCAATCTCAAGTTCACTTTGAGATATTTTTGTATATGTAGAAGTCACACAAAACAAAATTTAGATTCCGCAGACATAAACATCCAGCCTCTATTACAAACTGTTTAGCGTTGGAATTGTTTCAGGATGGTTTTGCTGTGGCTTCTGTCTCTCGTGTTCCTAACCCCCATCATGTGTTCCCAGAACACAAACAGCACCACGCCGCCGAGCGAAAGGGAGAAATAAATCTAACACTTGCTAAAGGAAGTGTAGCATGAGGAACGTCAGGTGAGCTTTCAAAAGTGACAGCAAAATTTCAAAGCGGGGGGCGAGGAGGGAGCAGCGACAGTCAAAAAGGCAAACCTGTGCCGGGACATTTTCTTCTACAAAGGTGTACAGATGAACAAATTAAAGACTAGAGAATGACAATGCGACTACAGATGTTTGCTCTCCCCGCATCTCTTTTTGCATAATCCCAGATAAGGAGAAGGTAGAGACAGAGTGCGATAAAAAGTCCAGGTTTTCAGAGAACAGTGGGTTGCTTATTAGAGAAGCTTTGATCGTGGATCCTTTGATATTTCAGTGCTCATCAAGAATTCACTTTCAGCCATAAATATAGGTAGCTCAGAGAAGTGTTATGACACACACACTTACTCTCTCATAGCCACTTTAAGTTATCAAAAACATCGCAAAATATGAAGGGAACTATGAGGGAGGGTCTAAAAGAGAATGAGGGAAAGAGAAAGACAGAGAGTTGGGTGGCAGCAGAATGTTTTATTATTTTATTTTTATTATTCAGAACCAATAACTAATATATATATATATATACAAACTGTTCACATTCACCATTAAATAATATACTATATAAATATATAGCCTATTGAATTATTTAATGGTGTATGTTGAACAGTTTGTGCATTTTAATCCATATGCAGACATTACATGAGTTCAAGAAAATAAGAAACATCTTTAATACCAAAAAAAATAATAATAATTCAAGTATGTAGTAGCCTAGGGCAGTTTGAATGTGAATGATGGGACACAGTCTATATATGACACATGCAGTGACTTCTGATCTGACCCTGACCATTGGTGTGTTTATGTAGACAGGTCATGACTAGAAGAATATATGCCCATTTATGCACTGGCATATGCACACATAAAATAAAACATAACAAAATCAAGCTCAGAGATGTATTTTTTTTGTCTGTGTTTTATTTTAATGCACTCACATCTAATAGTGAACATCTTCTCTCTAGCTTTTCTCACAGAAGCCCGCACGCACACACAAGCTACGTATCGTACACATCCACATGTTTAGTAGAATTTTGTCCTCAAGATAAAAACAACAAACAGACCTCAACACAACAAGAAAAGACAGATATTCTCAGCTGAAGTAAAAGTTTCCTTAATTGGCCTTGTAATCCTATCGGTGTCAAAAACATAGCGATACCAAAAAACTCCTGTCCTCATTAAAAAGTACAACCCTGCTTTTGAGAGCTCACACACAGAATTGATTAGAAAGGTAACACTGGGTGTGATATTCATTTCTTTCATTGTTCTACTGCCAGCTCAATGAGACAGGATTTTTCTCCCTGCATCCCAATTACAGCATTGTAGATCAAGCAAGGTGCAAGATTAACTAGAGAATCCTGACTAACACAAAGAGAATTCCTAACTTAACAAGGTGTCATTCCTCATTGATAGAACCCCACGCCGTCTGTCCCAGAGTAATTATGAGAGCTGCATTTGAATGTAAATACATGCACACGGACCTCTAAAAACAGCAGTGCTGTATTTAAGCTTTTCTCGCTAGTCTGGAAGCTGTGGATTTCCCCCAATAAACTCAGTTACATATTGTAGGTATGTCATTATTCTTCTCAGAAATAGAACATTTCAGAGGTTTTATTGAGAGCGTATTGAAGTTTAAAAGTTTAAACCCAATTTGAAATTATAGCACTCACTTTGATGAAAGGAATCTGGAATCAGGAGTCTGATCAGAGGGAGTGTGTCAGGATCTCAAAGTTCGTCCGCTGAATACTTAAACGGAGCACCTCTGGGAGGAGGGAAATGCACGGCAATGTCCATGGCAGCCATACATTCTCACCCCTACCTTCTTATCTATATTCACCTTTGTAAGCTATATAAAGAGTCGTTTTTCATATGTTTCAGTGCTAAACACACAAACTTCTTTTTTGATATACACTACCGCAGCCTATAGCTGAAACGACAAACATTTTTCAGCAAATCTTTCAAGTGCAAGGAAATGCAACAGCATGTGAATAAATAGTTGATAGCTCTCTGAATATCTTCTGAATACTTTCATTGTTTTTTATCCTCAGTTTCATCTCCAAATTCATATCAAAGACGACTTTTTTTGGATGTGAATATGACTATCTTCATTCACCTCCCTTTAGTCTCTAATGCTCATGCTTTTCATCATTGCTGGATATTTTATGCAATTAATCCCTGAAGCTATATTTGTGTAGAGAACACAGAGTGGCGGGAAAAGGTGTACACACACACACACACACACACACACACATGCATAAGCACACTGTGGGAGAAGATTAATCTTTCTATTTCTGTATTCAGAAGCAGCTCATAAACTATTTAGACTTTTCAGCCCTAATGGAGATTCTGGAGGCACAGTGGGGCATCTTTTATACATCAATAAGACCAATTATCTGTTTAACTGAGAGAGGCCATGTTGCCAGATTTGCCCTTCCCAACTGTTTACACTCATTCTTTTCTTCCTCAACACCAGAGGGCAGCCCTGGCACACTGACCCCCCCCCCCCCCCCCCCCCCAACACATACCCCAAGTGGGGTGGTGGGAAGGGGGCTGAGTCTTTATACCCTAACCCCTTTGCTTGTGTGCCCTGGCAAGACTGGCATGGCAACACTGCATAGCACAGCTGGCAGTATTATAAGACTAAGTCTGGGTGAGAATGCATCACATGCACACAGCAACAGTCAACTCTAGAGTCTCTCTGAAATATGGATTTAAGATAGAAACGAAGATGTTTAACGTGTAAGATTATTAACATGTAATTGATATTTTTTTTGTACAAATGTTTCCAATATATAATATGTCTATATAATATTTTAAATTATATTTGTATACATATATATATACATATATATATATAAATATTAGGGATGCACTATAGACTGCTATCATATCAGGTATTGGCTGATATTTGTGATATTTAATGTTTAGTTGTGCATTTTATTTTGCCCTGTCTTTAAATTTAGATTTAGGTCACTTAAAGTTCATCTTTAAAAAGCACTAATAACACTACTAAATATAATATTTAACAGATGTCAAAATGAATATCAATTTTTAATACTGTTTGACATTTGTGATGCCTAAATTCACTTTGAATTGATTTGACTTTTTTATGTTTGCCATCCATCTGTTATCAGCATGAAAATAGTTATCAAGTATTGGTCAGAACTTTATATTGGTGCATCCCTATCCCTAAGTTTTACATAATATGTACCATAAGTAGGCTATAATGTAATATTTTAAATAATGAATTCAACAAACTCTTTGAAGGTTCTGAGTTATGATTCTAGAGAAACTAGCAAGAGACTGCAGCATGTCAAACATTGGCTGACCTACTCGTATGCTTCTCTTCCAGACAGGGGCTTGTCATGGCCCTTTTATCCATTTTAGCTATTCCAAGGCTGGGCTTGCATTGCCTGTGCCGGTCTCCCTCGTCCCAAAAGCCAAAGCACAGCCATCCAGCTGAAGTTTTGCCCTGTCTCTTCTTTATTCCAGAATCCTGCCTCATCGCTCCACGGTTGACATGCCAACCTTCACCATCCCTAGCCATGCTCAAACTCTGTCTTCATGTGCTCTGTGTTCTAATCAGGTTCCAGAAGCACAGACAGGTTTTTGAGCACATCAGGAGCTGTGTGTCTGTCCTGGCCCAAGCCTTTAGCCTTACATTCCCACAGTCCAAAGAATTGCTTCACAACATGGAGGATTCATACAGCCCAGGGCTTTATGTTTGTAACCCACACCAGCGTGACCACGGCTGGTCCATCAGCAGGCCTCATTAGCTCTATACCCAGAGAATGCGCAGCCTGCCTGGCTCCAGATGGGTCCGAGCCAAGCTTTTGCTGCCAACAATGGGCTGCCAAGCAGTTGTTCTGACAGTGGAAGATGGGAGGAAAAGAGGTTTGCCGGATTTGTATATTTCTAGCTGGTGTGACTTCAGTGTTATATGAACTGTGTGTTTTATGAAGAGGGGCACAGATGGATAGCAATATGGTGTTTATATAGTCAATGACCATCCAACTGCCAAAATAAGAGCCACTCAAAGGCATGTTTGGCTTGGGTTTAACATATTCATAAATTTCAAACAACATTTCTTGACTGGAATGCACCATAAGAGTGGTATAGGAATTCAAACAATGTGATAATTAAGAAAAACATGGTGTCTCAATCCTCAGTGGCAGTGTATAATTACAGTGCGGAAAGTCTGTGTTGACGGATTCAACCTCACCACTTGCCACAACAACTTGACAATGCTGATTTAATCATGTTGCTCCATGTTCAGGACAGATTAAATGCAGCTAAACATCAACTGTCGGACTCTTGAGAACCCTGTCTTTGTGTATATGTGTGTAGCTTGGCATCCGAGCTAGGAAAAGAGCGGGAAAGTACGCTCTTCAGTGCCAGTTCAAACTTAGACTAAACCGGCACAGCCACTTGGGGTTTTGGGTCAACCAGTGATGGTTTCTCTGCGGTGTTCTCCATAGGGGTGAATTAATGTGATTTTTTTTTCCTTTTTCTAAATAACATGCGACCGCAAGTAGGTATCACTCATGGCTGTCCTCTGGTTAGCAGCCCGAGAAAGCCACAAGCTGGCTGAAGCTGGCGGGGTGGATCAGTAGCCCGCTCTGACTGCATAGAGAGAGAATAACTGCTGCTGACACTTGCCGCTCCTGCTGGACAGATGATGTCATTTTATGGCCCCTTAAACATATGATCCTAAATGCTTTTTTTAAAGCCGGGGATGATCTCAGAGGCATTGTACATGCTTAACCTTTGAGTTATTCCTAATGTGTTTTATTATTTAACTGGGGCTCTTAAGTATTTTTGCTTTGGCCAATGAAAAGTCCTTCACATGGGGGAACGTGGAGCTGTGGTGAATTAAGCTTACGATGGGACATGTGTGGGTAAAGTCTGAAGGCCATAAAAATAGCATGATTAGACAGGCACTCACTCAGCACCTGCTCTTTATACTGGACAGTTACGGCATCATTGTACAGAGCACAGATGTCACAATGACACCTGTGGACCCATTTTGCTTATTAACACATGAAACATGAGCAGAATGAATTTCTGCGTAAATCCATTCACACATAAATTTTCCCTGTTGAATTGAAAGCTTCATTTTATGTAAGCATGGCTTTAAGCACGATTTACACAGAAATTTGTTATGCTCATGTTTTATGGATAAGGCCCATAGATTCTATCAACCATGACCGTAATTATTCTACTGATGATACAAAGAGATTTTGATAGAGTTTGGATGGGAACATTTATTGTGTGTAGGGAAGCATGAATGGCTTTGTGTCCTCCGACCTAGTTTGGGTCTCTCCCAGCCTTTGTGGCTCCTCCAAACTTTGGCCAGAGAGTCAGCCAAAGCCCAGGACTCTCACAGCCTGCAGCAGCGAGGCTGAGATTTGAGACTGAGTGAATGAGATCAGGTTACAGCAGAGATAATCCTCCCAAAGCTGTTTTCTTCTATCACTATAGCACAGAATATTACTCTGGCAATAAGTGATTTTAATTGGTTGTCTCACATGACATGCAGACAGGCGCGTGCCTTTGAGTAATTCCGCTCTCTGTATTGCCCACTTTGTCTGCCTCACTGTTCAAATTAGAATGACTGTGCAGTAATGGTTTTGTAAGGGTGCCGGTTGGTAAATTGACGACCGGGGACTTAGGGCTGCTGATTACAGTTACATGCAGAGTCACCGTCTGGCCTTTTGTTTAATTTGCCTCCTCATTGTCTGGCTTGTGGATCTGATATTCTGGACGGTGATAGTCTGGCCATCCACTAATTGAGTGCCAGTCTCCTAAAATGTTTTTGGATCGCTTGGTTAGAATTGTAGTCTTGCTCATGATTGTTTTGGATAGTTGCAATTCCAGCCAACTCCAGGACAGCTGCGTAGCTTTAGCGCTACACCTTGAGAGGATGGCTCTTGACTTTTCAGTCTTCAAAAAGATTTCTAATTGTCAGGAAGTTTTGGATCTACGCACCACAAGAAGTTATTTCATTAATCTGTCTGGGACTAGTGTAGCGCTACGTCTTTCCATCCCCTTTAATAGTCAGGAAGCTCCATATAAAAGCACAATTCTTTAGTAATTCATAATTCTTCAGTGTGTGTGTGTATACTGTATATATCTTGTCTCCATTATCTGGTACACTAAAGTTTGTTTCAAAGTTTAATCAATTTATTTTCCTGAGGTTAAAGGTGCAATAGGTGATCTGGGAAATGCTAACTTTAGCCTGCTAGCATTGAAAGCATACGATCCCATCCTGCAAATCGCCGTCCAAAGCCACGCCGCCTCCAAAACACATGTACGTGCACAGACCAAAACGAGACGACCAGAGACAACGTTATTGGATTATATAATGTGTCTTTCACTGATGAGAAAACGTTACAGTACAGTGAATAACAGTACTACTATTGTGAAAAAAAAGGTAATCAATTTAATAATAAAAAATAATTATAAAGAAATTTATTAAAAAAAATTATTGTCCCTTTATTTATTTAAAAAAAATAATTACTGAAAAAAAGTCGATGTTGAAACCATCTCAAAAATGTATTTCTATATAAACCTTTCACTTGTGTTAATGTCACTAACTTTGCAACCCTTTCTTTTCTTTTTTTGATAAAAAATAAATAAATAAATAATAATACATTTTTCCTTTATGATTAATAAAAATGTCAAGATTTTAAACATGTATAAATAACTTACTATCAGCTTTTTTTGGGAGAAAAAAACTGAATTGGGAATGCTCATCAACTAGTTGCAGAATGTTTTATTTGCACATATTCCGTGTTCCTTCAAAAGAAACCAAAACCAAGAATGCGAGCAGAAGTAGGACAGCACACACAGTTTGGTGAGGACTGGTAAAAAGAGAGAGAAAAAAATACAATAAAAATGCAGATTTTGTTGTTTCTCCACAACAAATGTCCTCAGAGCATTGGTTTGACATGATTTCACCTGATGCTTAGAGAGCCAGTTTAAGTGCTGGAATTCACTCGGGGGCTCATTACCAAAGCAACAGGCCTTAAATTATTTTTGCAATATTTGCATGACTTGGGTGAAGAAGCTAACAGGAACGGAAGAGAAAGGCACATGCATGGGTCTCTCATTCCATCGGGGACTCTGGAGTTCTGGAGGGAGGGAGGAGCCGCACCAGTCTCTCTCCCCAGGGGCACGCCTCCTAATATGGGTTCTCCTCCCCCTTAATCACCCTTTGGCCCTGAGGGCCCAGTGGAGCCTGGACTAACTCTGGCACTTTTACAGCCTCATCATTACTGAGATCATAGACTGACACAACCACTAACGAGACGCTGTATAACTGCCGGAGAGAGATCCAGACACTCTGCCACTGTAGGCAGGCAGGACTGAGGGTGGAGAGCAGGCCTGCTATCAAGAGCAGTTTCCTTTTCAAATGATGACAGATAAACTCTGTGTTCCACTTAATTGAGGTGAGATGTACAAAAATGTACTTTAAAATCTTCCCGTATCCTTTGGTTTTGCGTCAACAGCGGCAACAGAAAAAAACACATTTTTACAATATTAATTCAACATGTCCTGAGGGTGGAGTTCGTTGGCTGCGCCAAGTTACATGGGGAACAATTGAAGAGATGGAAGTAGTTTGGGATAAAAGTCTCATGAACAGCTGCTCGAGCAATGGAGATATAACAGCATGTGATATGCAGTCTCCTGACTTCCTCTGTGATTTCTGCAGATGCCAGTTCTCCGATTTCAAAGGGAATACCCAAATGGTGATATCACGTTAAATCAAGACAAAGCTAAGGCGTGACTTTTATATGTCGAATGCCACTTTCATCCACGTTTGAGATATTTTGATCTTGACTAAAATCAAGAATGTAAAGAACTGGGGAATACATGTCATCGTACAGAAAATGATAGCACAGACAGATGGCGCTCATTAGGCCTCTGTTGAAGGGAAAGAATGGCTTTAAATGAGATCATCTTCCATCTTGAGTCCATCCTTTGTCATTTTATGCTAAACTTTTTTTTTTTTTTTTTTTTTGATTGCAAGCAAAAATAATGGAGAGATCACAGAATATGACTGAAATGTGACATCATATCCCCTTCTTTAACAGACATAATTCAAAGCCTTGACAAGATAATTGGTATAATTAGCATAAGTAGCTATAGTAGTACAAGTTCAACAATATGGAGAGTTTGTTCTTTCCTTTCTGTGCGCTCATGTTTTACATTTTGACCTATCCATGTGTATGCATTGTATTTCACATTCCTTCAAATACATGGCTGTTGTCACTGTTTTAAAGGCAAAGCAAATTATTAAAATATTGTCTGAAAATAAATGTTTCAAAACTGCTCATGCTAGTTTTTAATACAAACTTTTTCATTCAAATTTAACACAAACATATTGTGTTAAACATTTCATTGATATTTAACTTAACACAATAAAATGGTATAAAATATGTTTCTTTACACTCACATTTCCCACAGACTACCTAGCACCCCCTAGGGTTTATAGGGAAAATGCAGAAAATCTAAATTATAGCAAGTGCCTTTTATATGGTTAAATCTTATAAATCTAATATAATTAGTGATGTAGCCTGGGGTCATTGGCTGGTTTGACATCCAGCATCACACACCCTTATACATCCTCATTCAACAGCCTCTGATGTAATGCTGATTGTCTTTTTATTCCCCTTTTGCTTCCCAATAGGTTGTAGGCCATGTGGAAAAGAACTGAACAACCACTTCTCTGCAGCCTTTACTTCGGTGGTGCACACAGTCCACTTTTGCCCAGCCTACAGCAGTCAGTTTTTTTTGGCTCCTCATAGCATTGGATCAATGGATCTTTTCATCTGCTATCCATGTTAATGCTTCCGACAGCAAGGCTGGTCAGTGCAGTGATGTCTGAGGATCATATCATCCTCCTCTGACCTAGGCCTTAACTTCACCCCAACAGAGATGATTTGTTTTTCCCAGATGTTTTGGGTCATGTCACTGCAGTGTCACATCTTAGGTTCTATATAATATTATTAATATTATTTATTTTTTATGGATAATCTTATGCATTTTTCCAGGTTCTTGTGAACAATTCTTGTTTTTTTTCCTTATTATTTTGCACTGTCCTTCATTACGACTCACAAGCTGTCAAAATAACGTGTAGCAGAAGTTCCGTTCTTAATAACTCTGAAACCTAATAGATAGAAAGTGAGAGGAAAAGAGAAAGAAAATTCAGCAAAAAAGGGACAGCAAGCAAGACAGAGATATGGGTAGGGTGGTATCACATAAAGGGAAGCTGGGAGAGGAAGTGCGAGAGCTTCAGTACTTTGGCTTGTCTTCCTTTATCGCATGAGGATCTGAGTGGTGGAAAAGAGGGGAGGAAGAATCACTGCGACACAGACAGAATAAATAAGAAGCTTCTCTTGAAAGCTCTCACTTGATCTCATCTCTGTGTTAGTTCACTGGCTCCTCAGCATGGCCGCCGATGTGCTGAGGAGAGAGAGAGAGGTCTTTGAAGGGGAATGTGGGTGTGAGTATGGGCTCCAGCATTGTTCCAGACCCTCCCAGGGATGCCTACCACCCTAACCCCCGCTGTCACTGCTCGATAAGGGAAAAGGAGGGGGAAGGGAGGTCTAGTACCCGGCAATCTGTCAAACAGAGGGTTTTCATAAAGGTGAGCGTGAAGGCAGGGAGGGGAGGATGAGAGAGAGAGAGATCGAATGGAACTGTGACAGGGAGATGAAGATGAGACTTGACAGTTCTCTCTGGGTTTCTGTGATTAATTGGGATCAGGTCACCTCTCCAGTGTCTGGACAGTAATCATATGCAGTTTCATATGGCGATTTACATAGACACCCTCTGTCTCCCTCACTGGGGGGAATCTTGTGAAACACACAATGCTCTGTAGCTTGCTTGTCACCTTATTTATATTAGCGCTACGAATGTGACGAACGCAACCCGAAATAAAAACGCCAGATTCTCCGTGCTTAATTTGTATGCTGTGTTGTTGTGGAATTTTTATTTAAGGCCGTATTTGGATAGTAATCTTAAATAATACATCCGCTTTATTTATTTATTTATTTATTTATTTATTTATCTTTCCCAGACTCGGCTTGGATGTGCAAGGTAGTGCAGGATATCTTTTGCAAGTACTGCTGCTTAGAAGGTGGTTGTCATCGCTGCTCTAACTTTCCTTTTCACAAACTCTGTCTCAAAGCAAAAGGCCTTTCAGAAGCCTAGATGGGTACCTAGACAATGGAGGTGCAGGTAGTGAGAAAAGACACAGGATGGTGAATAATTTATGGCAGAGAAAATCTAAAGGAAAGCATGTGAAGCAAGAGAGTGTAGACAGTGGTGACATATCAAGCAACAATAAAGACATAGACAGAGAAGAGGAGAGAAGACACCGGCGAAAAAAAAAAAACACTTCAGAGTTTGTTGCTGTCGAAAGGCATGGCCACTTTTTAAAGTTGTGATTCTGTAAGTTGTTTACGAGACGCCGCACAGCCCTAACAGGTAGAAGTTCTGCTATGAATCAACTTTTCTTTTTTTCTTTTTTGATACCAGGCTTTGGCTTGTACAGACACATGTATAGCCGTGCAGAGCAAGACTTAACATTGCTGTATTTTAAAGGAGAGAAGATGGAGCTGCATTAAGCATGCATTGGCTCCAGATCCTGTCTCCTCACTTAAAAAAAAAAGAAAGAAAAAAAACTCTTGTTTATACACAAAACTTTTCAAATGATGAAATTCCCGATGCAGTGCGCTCAATCCCAAGAGGAATATGTTCTCAGGGAGCAGTGTTGGGTTAAACTTTTTCAGTGTTGGATGATTTTTTCCCCATTTTAATTATTTTAATACATACATCATAAAAACACTTTTACAGTTTAAAAAATGTAAATAAAGACAAGTCAATTTTACATTATAAGAAATTAAAAATATATATATATATATTTCGGGTTCAATACAAGTTAAGCTCAAACGACCACTCTTGTGACAATGTTAATTTTTGCAAAAATTTATTTAGACTCGTACTAAAAAAAAGGAAGCAAAATCCTGGGTTACAGTGAGGCACTTACAAATTAAATGAATGGGTCCAAACCATAAACGTGAAAATACTCACGGTTTCATTAGTAGAGCTGCAACACGTAAACCACATGTGTGCTAATATGATTTTAGAGTGTAAAAATCACTCTTCTGTGTATAATTATATCCAATTGTATGACTTTGTTGCCATGACAACATTACATGACAAAAAAAAAAAAAATGTTTTATAAGATCATAAGCATCACATTTCTGCTTTTAAATTCCCCAGACATTGGCCCTATTTACTTCCATTGCAAGTGCCTCACCATAACCTTGATTTTTGCATTTTGTTAAAAAAGGAGTGACTTAAAATCTAAATGAAATTAAATCTATATATATTTTTTTTGTAATCAACATTATTCCACAAATGCTCTCAGTCGAGCTCAACTTGTCTCAAACCTGGACAATCCTTTTAAGAAAACAGCCATAGTATGTAGGAAAAAAGCTGAGTGTGACTTTTCATTTGAAATGACCAGGTGTCACCCGTGCTGCAGAAGCCAAAGTGTTCATGTTGGTGCTCAGATCAGTAACAGCATGTCATTACGGGGGTTGCACAGCGGGCAGAACAGGTGAACCAGACGTACGTCTGACACTCAGGCCCCAGAGATCCCGTCCCACAGACAGCTGCCCAGACGGCCGGCGAGTCCCCGACCTGCCAGTCCGGTTCCATCGCCGATTCTGCTGGTGACGGCTGTGACACGCGAGAAAACTGTCCGTGCCGAAATCCGTCACTTCCTTGCTACTTTCATCCCCCGCGCACTTCAAAACGTGACATGTGTCATCTGTAAGAAGCTTAGAGATGCTGAAATTCCCCCCCCATCTGACGCTTTGATGGTGATTCTGCCCAAGGCGTTTGTCATACATAACTTAGCCTGTAACAATGAGGAACGGAGTCTGGTTGAAGGATGGGGATAGAAAAAGTGTGTAAGAATGCATATATTGTAAAATCCCTACTATCACCATGGGGCAGGAAATCAAAGTATGCAGTGCGAGAGTGGAAGTGTGTATCACAGGCTTGTCATCGTTCCTCTTGTTCGCCAGTGATTTCTGTGGCTGCCTCTGGTCTTACGGTAGAACGTGGCTGTCAAAGACTCCGTAGAGAATGTCGGGGCATCTGTGTCCCAATTTTACTGCAGCAAATCTTTCAATCCCATTGATACCTGATGTACTACACAGCAGGCAACCACTGTGTCAGGGACAGTCTGCTGATGGATAGATGAAATGCTATTACATTGGCTGATGTCTTTCCATATGTAATGCTGGATTAGAGTAACTATGCCAATTCATGTCTTAGGCCCTTAGATGTTAAATTAACAATAAGAAGTTACAAATTATGACTATAACCTAAATATGGAACACAGGCCTGTGGCAGAAGAGCAAATATGACTATGTTCTTGGCAGAAGATGCCTATGTTTGTGGTTCAGCTAATGTGTCCCTCTTTGGTTTGGATGCCTGCACTTCACTCATTTTCAATCTCTCTGTGTGTGTTTTGTGCTTTGACTGTTAACCTTTGGCTAAACCAGTCCCCAAGCTAACATCTGTGTGATTGAGATGGCTGAATTCCGGAGAGCTGAGGACAGAGCTGCTCCTGTCTCTCCATATAAAGACAGCTTCTATGAATGTATCAATTAAAGGGCCTTTTAAATTTGCTTCCACAAATATGCATGTATCCAATTAACACTGATAGCCCACGTGACCTCGTCTGCAAACGATTAGTCTTTTCCTTCACAGTTTTCTATATTAAGTCACTTCTCAAAATGTCTCTATCCAGTTCTGTAATGAGTGAATTTGAAATCACACTGGAACTTGTAGTTACATATACACAGAAAATCGAGTGTTTTAAAATTTCTAATATTCATTTGTTCAGTGACTTTGTGGTATAGGTGCAACACATGCTGAGTGTAAAGTATATATATAAGTAGCCTAATATTTATTTAAAAAAAAGAACCATTTTGGGTTCCCCAAAGAACCTTTCATGGAACAATTACTAAAAGAACAATATTTCTGTAATCTGAAGAACTTTTTCCCACTATTTTGTGCGATGTAAAGGTTCTATGGAACCATAGATCCCAATTTGTTTTTATCTTTCTAAGTAGCAGCATTGCCAATAATTTGCAAATATTTTACAAAATATGTCCCTGAAAACTTTTTTTTTCTTTTTTACTCATTAGGACAATCTCAATTTTTCTTTATTCTCCCTGTCTAATGCATTTTCTTTTCTTCTGCACCACTCACTCTTTCATTAATAAATCAATATCATATGATTAGAGGTATCCCATAATGAAAAAGGCATGAGAGAGAGAGAGAGAGAGAGAGAGAGAGAGAGAGAGAGAGAGAGAGAGAGAGAGAGAGGGAGGAATCATGCAAAATAAGATAAACACTGGGATAGAAAAAGAGAAATTTCATTCGCATGATTAATATTTAAACAGTGTTTTATGGATGCCTGTAACCCAAACAAAGTGCATATCATAGATATAACCGTTTTGTACTTCAGAGCACACTTTTCTAAAATGATTTTTAAAAGCCATGACCAACATTAAAGTTTTTTTTCTGTTGGTACATCTAAGATCCAAAGATTCATTCTTAGTGCTGTCACATTTTCAATTCACATTTGATCAAGTGGTGTAATAAACAAAAACAGCTCTCTAATTCAAAGATTTACTGGTAACTGTCAAACAGTTTCACTCACGCAGATGACAGAGAATTCCAAATGGAAATGGAAACAAGGGTTTGTATTATCGGAGTGTTATCCAATAGAGGAATTCAAGCACACTTGAATGACAGCTCTCCCACTGAGTTCACTCTCTCCATGTTGAGCTGCTCAGTCCAAACGTCACTTTCCCAAACAGCTAATCAAGTTCACGGGGAGTCCAGGAGAAGGCTCAGAAACGCTCACTTCAAACCCACAGGCCAGCTCACTGATGAAAGAAAAGACATCCACAGCACACACTCTAATTTGAGTTGCAGGAATGATGACAGATCCATCAGTCAAACACATCCGTCTACAAATAAAGAGAGAGAGAGATGGAAAGAAAGCATAAAAAGAATGATATACTGAATTAGAGGAAATGTGCAACTTTTTTTCATCAGAAGCACCTCATGTAAATGCATGTGCAGAGTTCACAATTCAAAATAAAATAAATAAATCCCATGAAGAACAGGCTATCATATTTTTTTTATATATATATATGTATATATATATTGTTCTAATTTTAAACAACAAACCACTTTTAGAGAAATCAAACATTTCGACATGATCTCGAGAAAAATAAAAACCAATGTGGGCTTCCGTATGCCATTATTTTGAAATCCGGTCTGGTGCCACTTTGAACTTTTGAAGTCGCAGTGCTACTTGGATGCAGTATGTTTTTTTTATTTTATTTTTTTTATATTAGTCAACTATCCATTATTACTCTACAAAATGGCTTGGAAATGTTTTGTTAAATGTTCTTGTTATCTGCTGTTCGTTGAACCTAGAACAATTGCTTTATAGAAGATGCAGAAGTATCTGAGTGTGGAAGAATTTCACTAATAACACATGAACGTTATCTTATAATAAGTTATCTTATAATCTTATAATAAGCTGCTGTTATTTTGACTTTCTATGTAAACAGAGGCATTGAAGATAAATTTTGTATAGAGACAGGTTCTTTTTTACAGGCATTTTTTACCTGTTTTCAGCTCATAAACTAGAGTGGATGCATGGAGCATGTTGCCATCACGCTAGAACAAGTCAACAACACTGATTGTTTCTTGTTTCTCTGCTCGCGTAGACGATGTCTGAATTCTTTTTGAAGTGGGTCTATTGTGTCCAGTTCCTGGGCTTTTGTTCCAGATGAAAGAGATTCTGTATGGTGAGCTTGGGTCTGTGTTCTCCATGGAGGAACATGTTTTCATACATGACTCACTATAGCACAGACATGCAAGCTGCTCTCTTTTGCTTTTGCTCAGAAATTTCAAACTTAATTTTAGAGAAGTATGTCCAGGCAAAAAGCGCTCACCCCCATAGGCCTCAGACTGCAGTCGGATGCTTCAAAAGGCATGTTGGCGAGTTTTTCCATTCTTTGTTTCTTTCCAGTAGATTGAAAATAATAGACTGGACATGTGTGAGTTTCTGCTTATGACAACTGTCATATTTAGAAAGAGCTACTATATTTCTACTGAAAGTAAAAGCTAATTCTCTTGTGAGATGTTCGGTCTTACTTCAAGTTTGTTTTACCAGAGATGCAAACATATGTTCTCTCAGGTAGAGCCTTTACTCTGTGGTGTGGATCCTCTAAGGCAGGGGTGGGCAAACTACGGCCCGCGGGCCACATACGGCCCGTTAGGCTGTTTAATCCGGCCCGTCGAGTATTTAAAAAAAATTCTAAAGATCGCATTCATTTAGCCTTTTTCTTGCAATACTTTGCGTTATATATATATATATATATTGCGTTGCATATATTTGACAATCGGAATATCAGATATGTCATGCCATAGCTAACAAATGTAAAAAAGGAAAAATGACATAAAAGCAGATCATCATTCATTCAGCGCTGTTGTGGCTGCGGTGTGTCACGTAACAAGCTAGACGCGTCACCATGGAAACCAAACAGACAGCAACTTAAGCGCATAGACTTGGTGCACGTTAATGTTTATTTCTTTTTTTGAAAACTCACAGAGAAAAAAAAGTTCGGTAACCGCTTGCACACATGTTTAGTTTTTCCTTTGATTTGTCTGCTATTTAGTTTTGCTACTCTGGATTTGTGGATGTATCCTCCTTTATCCTCCCCTGTCTGCCATGTAAGTTACAGAACCCGGTTTTGTTTATTAAATGTTCTGATCTTCCTTTGCTTTTTATGTTTTATTTTATTATACTTAAAATAAATTTGTATATTCGTTTATTTCCACAAATGTATGACTTTTGGAAGTGCAAATTGATTGCCATGCAGTTTTAATAAAGTTGAATTAACGTAACCTTCTGTCATTTTTACTCTTCTAAGTGTACACTTAGGTGTTTTGTTTCTAATTTACGGTTAGGCCCATTAAATAATAATAAGGATAAACAATATTTAAAAAGTATAGGCTATAATTATCAAACATCTGACTAATTAAAAATTAACCTCAAAACATAACATGCTAAATGGGGGATATCTAGCATAAAAAATGTATTGTCAGAATGTCGTCTCTCAGTTGTTGAATTTCGCGCAGACGTTGCCACAACGTAAATGTGTTTGCTCAGCCCGATCTCATGAAAGTGCGAATACGACGAATTGTATTTGTAGTTCTTATGAAACGCAGTTTTCGCGTGCATATGATACGCACTTAAAGGGATAGTTCACCCAAAAATTTAAATTCGGTCATCATTTACTCACCCTCAAGTTGTTTCAAACCTGTATGAATTTCTTTTTTCTGCTGAACACAAAAGAATATATTTTGAAAAATGTCGGTAACCAAACAGTTGATGGACCCCATTGACTTCCATAGTATTTTTTTTTTTTCCTATAACCAAGGGGTTTACAGTGCGCAGCATATGCACGCAAAAAAAATATTTTTTGGCATATAAATGGCACGAGAAATAAAATTCGTGGTATAGATACGCACTTTCACGAGATCGTGTTTCATAATCTGCTACTGGGCCGGCCCTCTGTCAAATTTTAAAACCCAGTGTGGCCCTTGAGCCAAAAAGTTTGCCCACCCCTGCTCTAAGGGTACAGCAGGCCTAGGGGTAGTGTTCTTGTGTGTGTGACACTGGATTCGGAGCACACATTCTCACTCACTCACAAACACACACACACATACTCTGTGGCGCTGCATATCATTTCTCACACTCTCTGTGTCCCAGATCTTCAGATTCTAGCAAGGCTAATGCTGAGACAGCAAACACACACACTCTCTCAGAGAGCAAGGGCCCGAGTCCTTGGATTCTCTCCCCTCAGAAGAGTTTGGATCTGTGTCTGTGCAGTAGACAGGCAGAATGTTCAGAGCTCCTCCAGCTCGTTTCTCTTCCGGGAATACTTGTCCAGAATTTTTAAGAGATTCCTGCTCCTCTTCCTTTGCTCCTCTTCCAGATGTGAGCCTAATTCAAAGTCATGCATGTCTTTATCCACATACTGGGCACGGAATAGCTCAGTGAGCGAACGCTGGAATATGTGGCAAGTCTTCTGTGGTTTTCGAGGAAGTTATCAGACAAGTTTGGTATAGCATACTGTATGTGCATGTGTATTTTTTTGTCTGCACTGTAATTTTTACAGTGTTGTTGGCTAATGAAGTATTAAGGCATTGGGAAGTGTTGCACCGAGCTTTATTAGAAGCACACTTCTTACGGAATCAGATAAAGCTCTGATAATGAGCGGGGAGAACAAACAGGACCTGCTGCACCCTTGAGATTGCTTGCTGCATATAAAACAGTAAAAGCATCCTAATATGAAGCCTCTTAATTTTTCAGTGGACCTGATGAAGTGAATTTTTGACTGATGTTTTCTGAAAGTGGCAACATATGTCCCCTATTTACACCCCCAGCGCCCTCCACCAGCCCCCCTCTCCCCTTACGCCGCTCCGACTCGAATCGGGTAGATGTGTCGCTTGATGTTCCTGTCAAATGGCACCGAACCGCTTAATAAAATATCACTCCCCCTCTATCAGCTTGCTTTAATTGAGTCCCTTGTCAGTTTTATGAAACTGTGTGTTATCGTCACTTTTTTCCTCTTCCTCTGTTTCTTCTTTCTCTTTACCAGCCCCTCTCTCCCTCTCTCTCTTACGGAATAGACTAGCAGACGGAGCCTTAGTAACTTTGTTTAACGGAGCGAGAGGAGTGATCCTCAAAGGCAGGCTTGTCATTGGATCCATAATTCAGACCCAGTGATTTTCATTTCCCTCTGTTCTTTCAAAGGAAAGTTGGGTTTTTGGAGGCAGGCTGATCATTAGCAGGCGAACAGCATAGTGGATTAGCAGAGGTGTTGCACCAGGACGTTAAGCAATACACGGCTGACATGGAGATGTGCCAGAATGAAAGTGACAACATCAGCATGAGAAAAAGCTGCTTGCTCTCTCAAACGGACGCAGAAAAAACGGATGCGCACACGCATCTGAACGTTGTTTACAAATGGAAAAAGTAGATGCGTTTTTGCACGGGTTGCGAAACAGGCTTGGAATGTGATGCTACATAATAGGGTGCTCAAAAAAAAAAAAGTCCTGTTCGCTCGCTCGCTCACTCGCACCCATACACATTCTTCATGAATAACTTATGTCACTGGTAGACAGCAGCATAAAGCAGCATGGTCTGATCAGACTGTTCTCCAAGCTGAGTCTGACATTTTCCTGTCCTAACCTCGCTGGTCCCAGCGTTGGCAATTCTGGTAGTACTAGTTGTACTGGGGTGACTGGAAACTTCAAACACAGACTGTCGCCAGGTCCCCAGTGAGGCCGTGCTCTGATTGGCTGTGCAGTCGAGAGTTCTTCTGCCTGTGCCACTGTCCCCATGGAGAGACTCAAGTCCCGCCTCTTCCTTTGAAGTCACAGGAAACTCCACTCACAGCAGTGGGATGTTTTGATGTTAGTCGTATTTCTTCTTTTTCTTCTCTTGTTTTCTTCTCTCTCTCTCTCTCTCTCTCTCTCTCTCTCTCTCTCTCTCTCTCTCTCTATCTCTCTCTCTCTCTATCTCTCTCTCTCTCTCTCTCTAAAGCTGAGGGTCTAGTGGTTACAGGATTCTGCCGCACCACTGTACATTTCAACATTGCATTTGATCTTTAATTTATCACAGTTCCAGCAGTTTGTTTGACAGGTGCAAGAGCTTTCATCTGGAAGCTACACGGCTAGTGCATACTCCTCTCACTCTCTCTCTGTGTTTGTCTCTTTGCGACCTCTATGGGATGTATTGATTCTTTTTTTTCTTCTTTTTTTTCACTTTTACTCTGGTGTACATTGAATAATATGTTACATGCTGCATTTTTGGCCCCCCCTATATGTTGTTGTCCGAGATGCTGATTAGAATGACTGGTGACTGCTGGGATTTGGAACTGTTGTTGTCAGGGTTGATCCAAATATTAGTAACACTGATCAATCCAAATATTTTCAAGTTTTTACTATTACATACTCTTACAATTTAGTTTGTCCACTAACAATCTCGAGCATATACATCCAGACTTTTATATTTTATAAAATTCTTCATTTGTGGTAGAAATGATGCCACCACAGAGGCACCACAATGGACAGCTGCAGCTTTTTTTTTTTTACTTTTTGTTTAGATTAGCAAGCAAGTTTTAAACATGTTATACTTCATATAATTCATATTCGTATGATTTACTTTGAGATTGAATGTAATGTGTCTCTAACAAAGGTAGCAAAATAAAATCTAAACATAAAGGCATTTGAAAAGTATAAAGTATAAAGATATGGTTAAAGTTTCAGTTGATTTAGTCATCTTCATAAAAACCAAAAGAAACATTTGAAATGTTTTAAAGGGGTGGTATAATGCCCTTTTCACAAGATGTAAAATAAGTCTTTGATGTCCCCAGAGTGTGTGTGTGTTAGCTCAAAATACCCCACAGATATTTTCTATAGCATGTTAAAATTGTCACTTTTTGAGGGTGAGCAAAAACGCACTGTTTTTGTGTCTGTCCCTTTAAATGCAAATGAGCTGCTGCTCATGGCAAAGGGGGTGGAGCTTCAAGAGCTCATGTCCTTTTACCTCACACAGACATGCACTGAAAATTTCAAACAATTTTATGTTCAAACCGAAGTCAGACAACGATGGAGAAACTCAAGAAGAAGTGACAACATGTAGAAGCAACAGGACATTTCTGAATGGTTAGTTGATGAATTTATGTAGCTTATGTGTAGTTATCTTCTAGTCATTGATTAGCATATTCTGTCAAAATAATCTATAAACTGCGTTCCCGGGGGTGGGGTTTATGTAAATTCAATGGTTGGTGATGTCACTAACCCGGTAGGAATGTTGTGTAGTCCCTACCAGCCGTTTGTTGTAGTCCGTAAAATGCAATTTCTTTAAAGAAAATTTCTCCCTTTGCTTTGAACTTTGAGCATTGTAACTTTGCAGATGTTGTTTATGCTCAAACAGCAACATTACACACTAACTAAAGTTAGAAAAGTGAAATCATAATCAACCACCCCTTTAATAAAAATCAATCCTTAGGATGCAAATGTGCCTAAAGTTGAAAAAAAAACCATATAGTTTTATTTTGTTTATTGATGTCATTGGCATATTTGATCATATTTAGCCTCTTGTAATCTTTGATAATTGATTTCTAGTGGGCAGATTTCTCTATTTCTATTTCTTGTCTGCCAAAATCATTGGAAAACATAGTTAGTTCTGTATACTGAGTTCTATAAGTTCCTCATCCTTGGCCACATGGGTTTCAATAAAACTAATTTTCTCTTCTCTCTTCACATCTCTCAATATGTCTGTCTCTCTTTCACTCTTTTCTTATTTCCCTCTCAGGGATCAAGCCTCACCAAGGCACCTCTTAAAACAGGAACTTCCACGACTATTTTGCCATCAAAGCTTGGCATGAGGGGCTAACCTTCTGAAGCAAACTTGTGAGGAAAGAAGTTGGAGGAGGAGAGGGGGGAAAGAGGAGGAGAGCAGGTCTGTGTGTGTGCTTTGAGTCTATAGGGGGGCAGTTGAGAGAGTGAGCGAGGGCTGTTCTAAAGGGAAGGAGGCTCTCTCTGGGCTCTTGGAATCAAATCCTCCCCTGGTGCCTCAACCAGAATGGAAATGTGCAGCTTCAGATGATTTGCTGCAGCTAATAACAAGGCATAGTACTACAGTTTCTTTAAAGTGCCCCTATTATAGTTTTTCGAATATTCCCTTTCATGCAGTGTGTAATATAGATGTTTGTGAAGGTAAACATTCTTCAAAGTTGTAATGTCGAAAGTGCACGATAAATAAAGTTATTGTCTCCCAAAAGAATCGACTCTGAACCGCCTACACGAGTCGTCTGTAATTCGAATCCCACTACGCCATGGTTCCACGTCATTAGTTAAGATATTTGCATAATTCCCGCCTACGTTGCCTGCCCGCGAACAACTTGACCTGCCCTCAAGCACGTCATTTTACTGACGACTGCTTCTCAAATCTCAGAGTTCAACGTGGGATTCGCAAAACGCTTGCTCTTGAAAGATGGGTCAGTACCCAGTTTATTTGAAACTCCTCAGAATCACAACCTGTGAGTATTAGGGCTGGGTAAAAAATATAGATTTCTTGATTTTAATCGATTCTCATTTTTACAAACTGATATCGATTCTTAAATCCCAAGAATTGATTAGGCTAGTCATCCTGTTTTCAGTTGATGACTGAATGGGACATTGTAGCACGCATCCCATCCAATAAATCGCAGTAATATTTGTGCTTTGTTACTATTGATATGAAACAAAGTCTCAGATTTCAAATTACGTCCATTTTCTTACGAAATTCAAAAACATAAATACCGTTTTGGCGCTGTGGCGTGAGATCACTCTGGCGCAGCTCAGCTCAAGAGAAGCAGCAGTGTGGAGCGCACATGCTCTTCTCTTCCACCTTAATAATACCAGTTACAGCGCGAAATAAACATGAATGAGCATCTGAAAGTGTGTTAAAAGAGAGTACAACTTATCAAAATCCGTATCATGTCACATGGAGTCGCTCAATCAGTGTTTCAGCCGTGGAAAGACGTCAGTAAAACAGCTTGTAAACAATGTCATGTAACGTCACATTTACCTCTGAAAAAACATATCCAGTGACCATAAACTCGTTAGTCAGCTATAAAAATTAACTCTAGAGAGGAGCATTTTGCTAAATATATGCACCATATTACATATTATAGTTTTTAATGTTCTTCAATATTTAATGCATGTTTGAATAAATCTGGCAAGTTTTTATAATAGCCACCATTTAAATGTTTATATTTCATATAACTTTATTATTATAAAAATAAATAAAAGTGTAATTTAAGTGTTAGTATACAAATCAGTTCATTTTTACCTTCAATAATAGTAGGCTAATGAAGCCTAGTAGAGATGCGCGGTTGGCGGTTACAGCCGCGGACTCCGCGGATAAACCGCGGATTGGGCGGATGACGTGACGAAAAATAATATTTTAATTAAATTCGGGCGGGTGGCGGGCGGTTGAACCAATCAAATGAAAAATATATGTATACACAAATCAACGGATGGCGGGCGGGTGCGGTTTTGAAAATTGGTCAAAAACGTTGGTGCGGCTGGATGGCGGACGGATGATGACTTTTGTGATGCGGTTGCGGATGAAATAATAGCCCATCCGCGCATCTCTAAAGCCTAGTAGGCTACAACTGACTCCCATAGTTTACAGCATTAGTTAGAAAATTAGAAAATTAGAAAATTTGCCATGTATTGTACCTGATATCCAAAATAATCAATATTGAATTGTGAATTGTGAATTGTGAAATTTGTGTCAATACCCAACCCTAGTGAGTAAGAATAATTATTGATATAAATATTTTCTATCGGGTATTCAAAATACGTAGTTTTGTTTTTTATATTGTGTACGTTTTTGGCTAACCGGCTAACTCGTGTTATTACTGTCTAACTGAAATAGTTCTGCAAATCAGCTGTGGGCCACTAATACCTAAAACTGTGTCTATTAATGCAGATAGTCTGTCGTTCTTACTACTTTGAGTAAAGATAAAGGATGGAGCAAGATTTGTTTTGCAAACTTTGTTACATCACTCATTCTTGTTAGTGCTTGGCTAACGTATGCACCGTTATTGATACAGCATGTGCACCACAATAAATTAGAAACATAATAGATGATGATGGACATAGTCTTGTTAATGCTAATGGTGAGGAATTACAGTTGCAACATCTCATAATGTACCTCAAACTGAGCAGTGTATCACTGATAAACGTCCTGCTCAAGTCGTCGTTGTGATGGAGGTTCGGTTTGAATAACTAGTTCTGCCAATGTTTCATCATCGGACTCGCGCTCAGATTGATATGGTAAAATCGACACCATTGTTACTGCCTTTACAGTGTGTACAATCGCTGAGCTTTAGAAAGCCTCCTGAGCTGACGTTCAGTTATGGTAATCAGAAGCATTTATGAACCTCTTGTCCAACAAAATACAACATTCTCAGCCTTTGCCAAATCTGTATACAAAGAGCAATACTGTAAACCCAAGTCGGTGTGACCTATGAACTAGACAGTAACCGAGATTCACTTCCAGCTGGATCGGCATTTTGCTTTTTATGAGAGGCACTCTCATATGGATGCTCTATGGCTGTTTTCACACTTTGTTTGGTTGCTTAGTCTGATCCATTTAACAAAGAGTTTTTTTTTGTTTTTTTTTATCCCTTAATTTAGGTCTTAGGTCTTTTTGCATTGATATAAATGTTTCATTAAATATTGTTTATCTTCCTGTTTTATATTAAGTTTTATAAATCAGGTTGTTTTATTAGTTGCATTTTATTTAATTTTAATACATTTAATTTTATTTCATTTTAAGTGAAAGAAACTTGCAATAAGACATTGTCATGGCAAGTGAGACATCCCGAGTTTTTCCAGAGAGACTTACTGATCTCCGCAGCTTTGAAAAAACCTACAGCAAGTATAGCAAATTAAAACAAAAGTTATGAGTCAGCCAAGAATATATTGAAGTTATCTACATGTGAGATCTAAAGTGATCTAAGCGTGTATGTAGTCATAAAGACAGATTTCTCAACGTGACTGGTGTTGATTAAAAGTTGACATTTCAACACTTGGCAGCCATGATGAAATAGAACCTTGAGATCAAACACATACAGTGATAATCGCCCACTGGCTCCTGTCTGCAAACACCTAAAAAACACATGAACGTTTAACTGAGCATGAGAGTGATACGGCTCACCACAAAATGTCGTCAACACAAAAATGCAGCTGTTCATTTCATCTGCTGCCAACTCCTTTAAGTTATTCATCTGGAAAAAAAAAATGCATTCATCATTATATTTTTAATCACAGAGACGAGATAGAGAAAAGAAATGCCTTCGGGAGGGTGGGGGGTGTACATTATTCCCAGAACTGATCCGGCATTGTTGCCCGCTTCGCCAAACATTCTGCAAATTGACTTTGAATGAATTTATTTTTAATGCGATGTTGATGCTGCTTCTGCAGAAAGTGCAAGATTGCGTATGTGTAGAAGAGAAATTGAGAGCGAAATTCAATGAGAGCTAAAAGTCAAGAAAACATGTCCTGTAGTTTGCTGTAGTGACCTTTGAGTTGATATAGTGTATAGAATAATGTGCGTTTAGTGGTCTACATTCACGTTTACCCTGAAATGTATGTTGTTATACAATTTGCATGCATATTCATGTGTGTACAATTTTCTGAACTATGATGCATATATAATTGGCCAATAAGAAATGGACAATTCGCTGTCCTTCCAGATTTCAGAGTCTCCTTCCCTCTTTCTGGTCTCCTCTGTGTCTTTGTTCTTTTCATCTCTGTCGCTGTCAGTCCAGCCCATACAAAGCAGCTCTCTCATCACAACATCCTGCTCCAATTGTAATTATTAATAAATTAATTATCAGCCCTTCTCTGTTCCAGACTAATTGAGTCCCATTGCAGGTCTTAAGTAGGACACGCTCCTATCAGACAAATGGAACGATATCCAGGGCTCGTTCCTCAGGGTACGAGTCTTGGCCCACAGAACGCACAGTGCTTTGTTGCATTTCAAATGCCATGCAAGAAGAGTGAGATGTAAACAAAAATGACTTTGTTCTAGAAAGTGGTGGGGACGGTCGTGTCCGGGGGGTCATGTTATTGATATTCACCATGCTAAGAGTGGTTTAAATTCATGTCCTGTCCTGATTAGCTTCATGCCAGTTTGTCATTAAGAGAAAATATCAGACAAATTTATGTTTGATCAAACATGTGCATAATTCATATTTGTTACCGCCTGTCAGTTTTTAGTGAGTCTTTAGTAAAAGCTCTCTCTTGACTGTAATGTATGGTTTGTTGTTAGACTGCATGGGTGGTTGTAGAAGCTATGATGGAGGGAAACATGTATCGAAATGTATGAAGGAGTAAAGATGCATACCTCTGTTCCTGAGGTTTATCTAGCATCACACCACAGACAAGCTGTCAGTGTCCAAAAGAGTGCTGAGGGATGCAGCAAACTTTAAAACTCATATTTTGGCAAGTTAAGTGAGCGTTTGATCCTTCTTTGTTGTCTGAGATCCAGCAATGTAGCAATTTGACAACCACCAAAAATAGTTTGATTAATTGAATCACAAGACGCACCAGACCCATTTAAACTTGTCTTTATTGCTGTCTATGATTAGGTCGCCTGAGATGGTTGTTAATATCAGTTGTATGCAGGCTGCTTACACTTTGTCCTGGGACATCCGACTTCATGGGGTGCACACCCAGCTGAAGAGCAGAAACAGTTCTTTGGAAATGTTTTGAGGTGTAGCCTTCTGAAGGAAACGACTTCTGAAAACCATGTTGTGTATCATGATGCACTAGGCCCTGGATGGGATTTGGCAGCTGCTCTATGAGGTTCATACTAGGGGTGGGAATCACAGGGTACCTCAAGCTACGATACACTATACATGGCTCATGATACCAATATCATCACGATACAGCAATTCTGCGATTAATCAATATGATAGACACTCCTATAATGATATATCACGATATCTGTCTAACTATGAAAACAAAATGCCTGTGAAAAGGTTAAGTGCAGGTTTTCTCTCTTTATTCAAGTCCAAACTGTTAGAAAACAGCCCAAAAAGTGTTTCAGTTCATTTTAAGTAAATTAAACATTTTCAATGAGATCATGGTGATGGCGTTGCAAGTGGCTTTGCATGTTTGTGGTATTACCTGTGCACTTTACTTTTACCAGGCTGTTCTTGTCGCGTAGCCTACCGTTTGTGGATTTTGTTTGTCAAAGGCATAAAAGCCGAAGTGGGTTTAGACTTTGGACTTAAACATGGTTGGGGCATCTATTACTTTACTCACACTGCTGTCCGCCATCCCGTTAAAAACCTCTTTTTCTTAGGCTAGTTAACTTATGTTCACGTTTCCCTCATTCATGTGTTGAGGGCCTCCTCAAGGAGCCATGAAGTAGTGACGCTGGGAGCAGGGAAATCTCTATATTTGATATTTGGCCCCAGCGTATCGATTCTCCTATCGCCGGAGAAGGACAACGATATATTGCTCTATCTATATTTTGTTCATACAGTATCTAAATACACAAAGGGTACCTGATGCTCCAGAGAAGTGGAAGGTAGAAACTCTGGATGATCATTACCTATGAAGAACATGTCTAAGAAGAAAAAAGATTTGGTTGTAACTTATGTTGATCTAATATTTTCTCCATTATGATGAGAAAAATGAGGTGTAGACAAAAAATTGTGCCATTGCTATAGAAGGGCTATATTATTCACTGTAATGAATATGGTGTTGAAAAGGTGTATTTGCTGGCTTGGGTTTTTAAAGGTGGTGCAATTCGGGGTGTGGAGTGAGTTTAGAGATAGGGAAGAGGGTTATGAGAGAAAATTGGATTGGATGAAATTAAATGTGGAATAAAAAGGGTGGGTTGATTTGTCCCACTCATGAAGGTAGATGTGGTTGAGCAGGGGAAGGTGGAGGAAGGGAGCCTATAGCCTAATGCAATCACATTAAATTTTAAATAATGTTATGCAGATAAGAAATGACAGAAGATGATCTCTTTGGGATGCTGAAAGAAAATCTGTCGATTATAATTCCAATACTCTAGAAACTAGCCCTTTTGCATTTGTGTGTAAACTTGGCAAAGCTAAAGAAAACATGAAACAATAAAAAAAAAAAAAAGAGAGAAATTGGGTTGGTTTGAAGGTGTTGAGATAGAGACGGTTTATAAATTAGAATCATTCACAGTTAAATTGCATAACGCTTTTCCAATATGTCATGATAAAATAATGAAAAAACTAAGGTTCAGAAGACTAATTTGTTCTCTCTGGCATAAGTAATGAAATAAATGTAAAGAAATGCATCAGACTCAAAGCCATTACAACCTTTCTCGAACCTCCTGCTTATGAGGAATTTTAATTCGTTGGCCATTTGCAGACAACCTTGATTTTCCCTTGTGGCAAAGTGTTAATGAAACGGGAAAACTCCTACACTTATGAGCTTTTCAATTAATGCTCTTCTTTCTTTCGTTGCCTAGAAGTGAGAGAGTGTGCTGAGCCGGTTTCCTTCAATTTCACCGTGGGCAAGACTCAGGCATTGAGTGCAAAGGTGCCAACTTCCATATTTAGTTAGTGAAGAGGCCATCCATTATTGAGCAAACAGAGAGCTGTCTGTCTCTCTGCTTTGGGCCAACAATTAAATATATCAGGCACCATGGTGGAGGTGGGGTGTGGATGGGTGGAGGAGAGGCTCAGAAGAACAGGGCAGATGCAATATTGATGTCTTTAATTGAGGCTTTAAGTTGTACATGGTCAGTATTTCTATGCGTGTCTTTTTGTCTGGGTGGTTTGGAAAGGTTGTGTAAATTACATGTTCTACATTGGTAAATGTGTGTAATTGGGCATGTTGTGGCTGGATTTAGAGAGATGCATAGCCAGACACAAAGGAAGTTCAGTTAGAGATAGAGAGGAATATACAGAATACATTATTGAAAACCCTGGGTCTAGATACAGTCTGTAATGTATTTCAAGTTTCGCCTCCATTCTCTTGGTAATTTTGTTGGGTAATATCTTGTTTTCTGTCTACAATGATCATTTATGTACTATTGTGTCAAAATGCAAAAATAAAACCGTTATTAAATGGGTAGTGCTTGTTCATTATTGGACAGTATCAGTACTGCCTCCTCCCCCCTTATGGTGTAAGCTCTCTGCATAAGGTGGTTCTAATTTGGTGAGAGAAAAACAAGTTGAGAATATTGATTTCAAAAGTCCGCCTCTGCCTTTAAAAGCAGCCGCATGGTTTCCTGCAACCTTCAATTGAGGCTGAGCATGTAGGTGTGGGTGTTTTCATTCAGACTCCGTGTTCACACAAAATGATACATTAAAGGCTATGTTTTACTTCAGTCAGACTGAGAGAAAATAAACGAACACAAGCAATGTCTGTTCACACATGCACAGGCACACAAGTCAGACAGAAAGGCCTAATTTATCTGATCATTATATTTGTGTTTTCTTTCTTTGAACAGTTTACTGTTCTGACTGCTTGAGGATGTGAGACAAACCCCTTCTTTAAGGTTGGGTAAAATGCAGAATTGAAGAATTGAATCGCTTTCACTTCATGACTTTAAATTGGCCTCATCCCACAGGAAGTTTAATTGGAATCATGAAAAAGTGGTATTTGATTTTTAAAAAGAAGTTCTTGAAAGAAGTTCACCAAGGCTACATTTATTTGGTCAAACATACAGTAAGCACAATAATATTGTCAAATATTATTACAATTTAAAATAAATGTTTTTTTTTGTTAGTTTTTTTATGAATATATTTTAAAATGTAATTTATTCATGTGATAGCAAAATTGTATTTTCAGCTTCATTACTCCAGTCTTCAGTGTCACATGATCCTTAAGAAATCATTCTTGCTAATTTGATGCTCAATAAACATTTCTTATAAATGTGGAAACCCACCAATTTAATGCATTCTTGCTGAATGAGTATTCACTTCTTTAAAAAATAAAAAATCTTGCTGACTCTAAACTTTTAAACAGTATATAAAGTAAATTCAAGTCTGTTAAGGCAATTTTTTCAATTTATATTTGATTTAATCAACAGGTATTTTTCATGCTTCAATTCTGAATGCATGGTTTTGCTATGTTGACATCCTTAGTTTTATAGCTACTTAAGTACGTTTGTTTAAACTCTTTCTAAACATCTGAATCTTTTCCTCTTACAGACCCATTACACCTCTTTAATATCTCCATCTCAGTTTTTCCTGGCTTTGCCTTCTCTTTTCACTCAGGAACAAGCTAACCACAGGTCGTGTGTATACATATCCCACAAATCTCTTGCTTCACTGGCTCTGATCTGTGGATTACGTTCAGAATACTCCTCACTGAGAGGGTGGCATATGTAGAGTTGACACACACACACACACACACACACACACACACACACACACACACACACACACACACACACACACACACACACACACACACACACACACACACACACACACACACACACACACACACACACACACACACACACAGACAATCATTCCCACAAAAATACAGAGCATATGTACCCTAACATCTCTGTAGCTTTAAGAAGACAAGTCTCTAATGCAGACATTACTAAACCCCTGCCATCATAGCCACAGAATGACACCACAGGACGTTGAGCGCTAACGCCTACAAAGTGCTTAAATATCTTAACATATTTAATGCATAATGAAAGAAGTTTCTGCACTTTGGGTGAAGTATTCCCAGGCAGTTTTTATGCACTATCTATCTGGTGGGAAACCTCACTCTCATACACTGCATAAAACAAGGCAACGCTGGAGTCGAGGGGTTTGGAGAGACAGATAGAAAGCTTTCTGCTGCACATCCAATGTGTGTTTAGAAACACTCTGTACAATGATAGTCTCATGTTTGAGATACATATATGATGTTTATCCTGTAGTAGTTACATGCTGTGAGTGTTTGTTTTTAGAAAATGACAGTGGGCTGAAGAGCGCCTCTAGTGGTGAGCAGAGGTGTACATCCATGCTTTTTTTTTTAATGCAAGGCCTCACTTAAAGCTGATGCACATATAACATTGAGGATACATGATTGTGCTACAAAATTTCATTCCATAATTTAATTTGTTTCGTTTTTTTGTGTGTGAAAGGAAATCACCTTTATACAGCAGTAATGAAAAATATAATAACCATAAATAAATAAATATCAAGCTGTGAATGACATGCGTTGAAGTGCTCTGGCTTACTCTGGAACTCCATCTGTGCCAGCCTCAGGATCTATCATGTGTAATCCAGCTGATTGAGATGTTCAAGTCTCCTTGGAGTTGCACTCACAGGTCTGGAATGAAGCAGTGGAAAAGATCAGGGAAGAGCACCCAACATCGAATAGATTCTTTGTTCCACAAGGTGATTTATCAACACACTGTCTATTTGACTGTTCTTTTCATAAATGGAGGGAACCAGAGGGAAGCACAAGAAATGTCAATGCACCTTTTAATTTCTGTTGGTATGCACCAATATTGAAATTGACTACAACAGTAAAAAAAAAAAAAAAAAAAAAAAAAAAAAAAGTATAATAATAATAATAATAAGGGTTTTAAATGCTAACACTGAAAATTGTCGCCATTTACTCACCCTTATGTTGTTCCAAACCTGTATGTCTGTCTGTCTTCTGTGCATGTGCATACATGTTTCAGTGTTTGTTTTTCTGTTCATTCAATGGAAGACAGTGGTCACCAAAATGGTTTGTTTACCAATATTCTTTCAAATATCATTGATGTTCCGCAGAAGAAAGTCATACAGGTTTGGAACGATATGGGAGAACTGATGACAGAATTATAATTTATCACTTTAACAGTGTTATGTTATTTGTATTTTCTAGTGAGTGTTAGATGACAGCAGAGGTAATCTAAATGTAAAAAACCCAAATAACCAATATGGAACCGATATGTTGTGCGTCCCTAATTTTCAGAATGAATTTTGGAAATTTAATTTAATAAATGTCTAAAGTGCATCCCATGGCATCATCTGCTGATCTGTTGTGCGTCTTTAATTTTCAGAATGAATTTTGGAAAAGTAATCTCATAACTGTCTAAAGTGCATCCCATGGCATCATCTGCTGATTTTCTGCATGTGCTTGTTTTAAGCCTGTGTTTATGGGCCACAGAGGCCTTTTTTCGCTCCACACAGGAAGTAATTTTTCTCCCATAGCGTAGCTGATGATAAGGCCATGATTCCTGCTTATCTGTCCCCCTTTAATTTCTCCTGATCTTTAAGTGTTCTTAAGAGGGGCCTCTGAGGGTGGTGATGAGCTCGCTCTAAATTGATTACCTGTTTAAGTGAACGCGCCGTTGCCTGCAGATTCTATCAGCTCTGCTGTCAGGACCCTCGCTATTTCAATCTGATCCGATTTAATGAGGGGGAGGATGGGAGCTGTGTGTCTCTACGTGTGTTTACATTTAAGTGTGTGTATATGCGCGCTACTGCCTCGATACAATCGCATTTGTCAGCATGATCCTTTTTAAGTGCATTTCAATTAGAGAACGATTCACTTGATTCTATTACTCCCTACTCTCGTTGCCCTAATGTGTGCCACTGCTAGAACAAGCCACGTCTAATGTACACTATTTAATTTCCTTAATTGAGCTAACGTGCTTTTCATATCCTAATTCCTCGAATAATCTTTGATTTGTGCACCACACATGCTGGGATGTAATGAAAGGGGGCAGTCAAAAACATCTGTTAGAGCTCTGATTGAATCAGCTCAGTAACATCTGCAGTTATGAGGGCGTTAGCAGCCAGCCTGGCCCTTTTATCTACTTACGGCAATTATCCTCAATGCCGGCTAACTGAACCGATATTAATATGGATGTATTTGAGGATCCGGTTTCCTGAGCCACTGTCAAGCATTGTAAAACGAGGTGGTTGTTCGTTACGTTCTTCGATTATGTTATTTTCTAAGATATAGAGTGTTACTTGTAAATCCGGAATAATTTCCACCAATCAGTAGTAGTTAATTGATTACCATGCAGTGACGTACCCATAATTGCAGTACATGCATATGTTCAGGGCTGGTTCACACAAAGCACACTGCAGTGCTTTTTAATTTATTTGTAATATATAATATCACATATCGCACGGCTACTTGTGTGATTTTACGTTTACAACAGTTCTACGAAACAGGTGTGTAAACAAATACGAAACAACAATGGAGTGTCTTTAAAATTAAAATAAAAACTTTTGTGCAGAATTACTTCCTTCCGCCACAGATTCAAATCTCAAGTTGACAGTTTGAAAGTTGAACCCAAGCCTCTGTTACTAATTCTAAAAGGTCACTTTAGAACTAGTAACACCGTAATGCTGAGCTGCTTCATTGAAGCTTTTTGTATTATGTAGAGTATGAGTATTATGAGAGAAAGATCTGCATCTAACTGTTATTCTTCAGGTCAATCTTATATACAGTGGGAAGAACAAGTATTTGATACACTGCCGATTTTGCAGGTTTTACTGCTTACAAAGCATGTAGAGGTCTGTAATTTTTATCACTGTAAAAAAATTGCTGTAGTTATGCAGCTACTTGCCAGTAACTTACTGTAGATTTGAATTTATGCTATTTACTGGCAACAGTTTGTTCAAAGTTAAATGAACATTAAACATTAACAAGTCTTTGTCTTTACAGAATAAAACTATAAAATAACAATCTAATGCAAAGCATTCTGGGAACCAGAAATCTTCATCAACTTTTTCTGTTTTTTTTCCTTCAGATTTTGGTTCCCAGAATGCTTTGCATGAGGCTGTTATTTTAGTTTTATTCTGTAAAGATAAAGACTTGGTAATGTTTAATGTTCATTTAATTTTGAACAAATTGTTGCCAGTAAATAACATCAATTTAAATCTACAGTAAGTTACTGGCAAGTAGCTGCCAGTAATACTGTAATTTCTACAGATTTTTCTAACAGTGTAGGTACACTTCAACTGTGAGAGACGGAATCTAAAACAAAAATACAGAAAATCACATTGTATGATTTTTAAATAATTAATTTGCATTTTATTGCATGACAAGTATTTGATCACCTACCAACCAGTAAGAATTCCGGCTCTCATAGACCTGTTAGTTTTTTTAAGAAGCCCTCCTATTCTCCACTCATTACCTGTATTAACTGCACCAGTTTGAACTCGTTACCTGTATAAAAGACACCTGTCCACACACTCAATCAAACATACTCCAACCTCTCCACAATGGCCAAGACCAGAGAGCTGTGTAAGGACATCAGGGATAAAATTGTAGACCTGCACAAGGCTGGGATGGGCTACAGGACAATAGGCAAGCAGCTTGGTGAGAAGGCAACAACTGTTGGCTCAATTATTAGAAAATGGAAGAAGTTCAAGATGACGGTCAATCTCCCTCGGTCTGGGGCACCATGCAAGATCTCACCTCGTGGGGCATCAATGATCATGAGGAAGGTGAGGGATCAGCCCAGAACTACACGGCAGGACCTGGTCAATGACCTGAAGAGAGCTGGGACCACAGTCTCAAAGAAAACCATTAGTAACACACTACGCCGGATTATCATGGATTAAAATCCTGCAGCGCACGCAAGGTCCCCCTGCTCAAGCCAGCGCATGTCCAGGCCCGTCTGAAGTTTGCCAATGACCATCTGGATGATCCAGAGGAGGAATGGGAGAAGGTCATGTGGTCTGATGAGACAAAAAAATGGCTTTTTAGTCTAAACTCCACTCGCCGTGTTTGGAGGAAGAAGAAGGATGAGTACAACCCCAAGAACACCATCCCAACCGTGAAGCATGGAGGTGGAAACATCATTCTTTGCCTAGAATCTAGCCTAGAAGTTTCTAGTATGCTTCGTAAGATGTTGATTAGCTGTTCAGGTGAGTTTAATTGGGGTTGGAGCTGAACTCTGCAGGACAGTGGCCCTCCAGAAGCGGGATTGGACCACTGACTTTCAGACTTTCAAAGCCTAGCATCAAGCCTAATCTCTCTAATTTGGCCTTCAGAGAATCTTTTTCTCTTTGTCTATTGTTCAATCATTATCTCTATGACCTTATATTCAGGTTTCTCCTCGAATATTGCCTGCTGGCATTGGCTGCTGTCATCACTGCCCTCTTGCACAGACTGTGTACTTCTACAAGTACTGCTGTATGTCTTTCTTCTGTCTAAAATTATTCTGCAAATGTGGGACATATTCACCATTTCTTTTGTGAATAGAATATGCCATTGACATCACTTTGCACATTAGTAATCGAAACACATTGGCAAAGAATTCTGAGAAAAACTCACCACCAAAGGAAAAAAGTCATTCCCTCTCTATTGTGGGATATCCACTCTGTTTGTCTTCAAGTTCGCAAGTTCACGTTGGAAATAGAAGCGGTGGAACAGAGGACACACCACCACTGTTTATTTTATTGTAGCTCACAAATGTCATTCATTATACTGGTGTGGGAAGCAGCCCTGGTGCTCTTCTCCATGCACCCTAGCTTTGGCTAATCACTTCTCTATTCCCATCATCTGTAAATCCACACTTGCGGGTGCACTGCTAAGCAGCCGAAGAATAAAACTCATATGTGTCTACTCTGGCAGGGTGCTTTATGTGGCAAATGTATGATTTGTTTCTGTTTATGAGACATAATTGTGTTTTTCTCTCTGCTTCTTTACTCTGCTTGTTGTCTTTCTCTTTAAGTTTTCATTTCTACATGGCGAGTTACGTTCACATTTAAGTGTGTGGTGGAACCATGAAGGTTTGCGTTCCTATTCATCTCAGTGGCTTGCTCTGCTGCTGGCATGGGCCTTCCCGGATGTACGTAATTTGAAATCTACCATCTTTGCTCATGGAACGGTAGCAAACAGGGAAAAGACCATTCACATTTTTTATTTATCTATGTAAAATATTTAATATATTTTTGTAAAACTGTATTTAAAATATGTGTAAAAATATTCATGTGACTAAAGTATCTACTAAAATATATTTGCAACTTTTAATGATTTTAAAAAACTAAGAAATTGTAATGCCATCAATAGAAAAAGCTCATGTTTGGAGGTTGAAAGCCCCAAATTCTCCAATATACGCCAAAACGAAGTTTGTTTAAAGTTGGGAGTTCATGACCGCTTTAATTTGCTGTTGGGTCCTAGTCGATTGCAAAATAGGTGATTGTGCTCTTTGGGGCTCTACCTACTTTGATGTGGAAATCTTTTTAGGGTAATTTCTTCACTCGGTCTGCTGAGGTCAGACACGAGCCAAATTTGCACTGTTGGTGCGAATATATCACATATGACAAGAGTGACCCATCGGTTAATGGCCTCTGCCCAGGTCCCTGAACAACAAACCCATTTTCCCTCTTTTTCGATGGGCCAGACCTACCCAACAAACAAACATGGAGTAATTAGTTCATCAGCATTCTGTTGGTCTAGACCAGGAGTGTCCAAACTCAGTCCTGGACGGCCACTGTTTATTTCCAACTTGCCTCAACACACCTGCCTAGAGGTTTGTATGCTTAGAAAGACCTTTATTAGCTGGTTCATGTGTGTTTAATTGGGGTTGGAGTTGAACTCTGCAGAACAGTGGCCCTCCAGAAGCACTGGTCTAGACTTTAAATCTAGTCTAGAGCAATAAGCCTAGTCTTTCTCTCCTGTCTATAGATCAGTTTTTATCTCTATGACTTTATCTTCAGGTTTCTTCACTAATATTGCCAGCTTAGATCAGATGTTTTCTTAACTGTTCTTTTAGCATTGCTGTAATTTATGTTGTGTGTTTGTTGCGTTATTGATCCCACTGAGTGAGTGATGTAGGAATTGTTCGAAAAGTGAAGAATGAAAAAAAAACCTTTGCTGTGAGTATATCAGAGCCTTAAAGTGGGAGTGCTAACTAAACCATGACCCCTTAGGTGAGAATTATTCTACTATTTAGACATTGTGGGATGACATTTTCTATAAAAAAAAATAAAGGAATGGATAGAATGGAGTTTCTGTGCCACATTTGCTGTATCAGTTTATGCAGAAGCAATACATACAGCAGTACATGAAGGTCTTGTCCTACGTCGGATATTATTGAGTCTGTGCTACTTGATCTGGGCAAGAGGGCAGTAAAAACAGCGGGTGATGCCAGTGAATGATATTCGAGGATAAAGCCAAAGCCCACATGGCATCTGCTCTGCAGATATCTATAGATTTAACTGCAAAGTACACAGCCCACCGCTTGCATGATTATTAAATAGTGTGGCTAAATTAGATTTTCAGCTAGCAATAACAGCTCTATTTAACACATTTTACTTTGTTTAAATCTGAACAATTTGGCAGATTTTCCCCCTAAAATCAGTGCCGAAATTCTGTGGGAAAAGTTTACAGATCCACAGTGTACACAGTAAAAAAAAAATCAGTTAAATTTACGGTAAAAAACTGGCAGCTGTATTTGCCTGAAATCTACCGTAAAAAAATACGGTAGCAACATTTTAGGTTTTACAGACTTAACTTAAATTTACAGTAAAATACGTATTTCATTATCTGATATAATGTTAATTTACCGACCTATTGAAGTACTAATATCTGTTTTGTACCATTGTTATTATACACTGACAACCATCAATCACAGTGATGATGAGAGTCACGTGATGAATCAAAGCTCATCACAAGCAGCTTTTCCACAAGAAAGTTAATAGAAATATATAGAAGCTGCCCAATATATTGAAATTAACGAAATATCGCAAATGTATATATTGCGATATGCATATCGCAACGGCTTGCAATAACTGGGGTAATGAACAAAAGACAAAGAGAAAATCACTCACTGCTCTTGGCTGAATAACTTTTGTAGCTTTAATAAGAATCAGAGTGTATATATTTAATTCATAGTGAAAACTAAGCCGTGTTTTATTTTTACATTGATTATTCAGTTTCTGTTGTTAAATAAACCTAATGCAGGCCTGCCTGAAACCCTAAACCCTGTGGTTTACACTGATGTTAAAATAACGCTTACTACACTGTAAAAAATGAATCATGAGTCTTGTAATTTTCATTAAAAAAATTGAGGTGATCATTAAAAATATTATGTATATTTCATTAAGAAAATTGTGGTTCAGTGTTTATTAGAAAATATTGAGAACATTTCACTAATAAAACCAAGAGATGCATTGTCCTATTTTTTTTAAGGAAACATACACAATTTTAAGGCTTGAATTGAGGAACTGATAAACCTCATAAAATTAAGGAAAAGGGGCTACCTATTTATTTTAAGAGAATTAGCTCATTTATGCGGTTTAATTTAGAGACGCCATTGTTTGTTCCCAGCATGCTTTGCACATGGCTGGAAATGGAGAGTAAATCTTGAAATAAAGTGTTATTTCATGTGTTTTTGAGTAAAGGGAAACATCTGTTAATGTTTAATGTTCAGGTATGTTTGACATTTGAAAGAGTTTCTATTATGTTAAAGTTTTGATCGTTACCATTGTGCAGAAGAGTAGGGCTTATGGTTAGGTTGTGAATAACTGCATTTTTTAAATATTCTGAAGCATATTGTTACATATATGTAGCAATAACTCTGCTAATGATAGTGCAGTAGCAAGTTTGATTCTGTACTGTCCTAGCAGCATACAGACTTTTTATAAAACAATATATCTCAAAGTTAAATATAAACAGGTCATATCCATTCACTTGAGAATAAAAAATACTTCAAATAAAAAAGCACATTTCACTAAAAAGTTGTAATTCATTATGTCATAGACTAAATAAATTAGGGCATTTTACATGATTTATTCAGGTAGATTTCATGAATGAAATCAAGCTTTAACTACTCAAAAATATTATGTGTAATATTGTTACCATAATTTTTTTAAGTAAATAGCAGTAACATTTTTTACAGTGTACTTTATGCTACAGTAAAACACTGTTGTTCACTTTTAGAAGTTGTAGGGATGTTTTATTGTCACAATAATAATAATAATAATAATAATAATAATAATTGAAAACACATATGTAGGTTATATAATAGATAATTTAAGTTTACTTTACACAGTTTAAGCATTATCGCTTATCGAATATCGCATTATTTAATGAGTTATCGCATTCTTCAATATTGTGCAGCCCTAGAAGTTGCACAGTGTCATTCACAACACTAAACAACACATGGTAACACACATGAAATTTAAAAAATGCAATAAATCATTAATTTAACAACATTAAATGTAATATAAAACCCTAATGTACATAACTAATTAGAAAAAAACTTTAAAAAACTATGAAGAAAACAATAATTTCAACAAAAATACATCAGATGTGAAGTGTCACGCAGGGAATTGTGGAAATGTCAATTTACGGGTTTTCACTGTAAATTATACAATGACTTAATCTTTTTCACTTGCAAAAACTTTAAATTTAACGGTATTTTACATTAAATGTATGGTTAGATCTATCACAGTTATTTACCGTATATAGTACGGAAACTTTCTGTTAACCAAGTAAAAGTTTTTCACTGTAGCATTTTTGCGGCCTTTTACCGTTAAAATCACGATAATTTTTTACAGTGTAGAAGATAATCAGATCTCTCTCTCTCTCTCTCTCTCTCTCTCTCTCTCTCTCACTAAAATATTTTCTGGACTTGAATATATGTGGCTAATGTACATCACATGCTTAAATCCAATCCAAAAATATAAACAAGTTGAATTTAGCTCCCTCTTCTGTTTAATACCCCACCAAACTTCTTTGATCCACTCAAAGGGAATTCGTTTTCCCTCTTCATCTCTATGTATGTTTCTCCCAGTGAAAAAGAGAAAGGCAGAGACTTAATTCATTTAGGGAGTCTCTAGAGGCATAGCTGGTGTCTAGACAGGCCTTTACTTTAATGTGTAAAATGGTCTTTCTCTTTTCCTCCAGCTCTCTGTGACACCTGTGCAAAGTCCCCGCCCCAACTACCCCCATCCTCAATCTCTCTCTCTCTCTCTCTCTCTCTCTCTCTCTCTCTTAACTCTGGACACGGCTCTTTCTTCACTCAGAGGACAGGAGCGTGGGCTGAATCCTTGACCCTGCATTGAGCTGTCCTCTCTGGGCAATCTGGGCAGCGCTCTACCCTGCCTGACATGCCCGAGTCCTTTCTGTTGTGCTATTATCAGCTGAGTGTTATTACCCCTCTTTGCACAGGAAAATCTGCCCTGATTTTCATTGACCCGTCCTGAATCAATGCTTTTAAAAATCTTAGACACCTTTTACTTAAGAGCAAAAGCATGCATTTTATGTTTTGACATGGTAGTATTGATCCGACGGGCGGCAGAGGAAAGAGGGGTGGGGGCTGGGCTAGTATGACAGCGCTCTCCTTCCTCTGTCTTTCTGTCTACGTTTTCTTCCTCTCTGGCTTTTTCTGTTTGTCTTTCCTTTACTTTTTGCCCCACCCCCCCACCCTCTCCTCAACTTCTTCCTCCTCCTCCTCTCCGTGTCTGGTAACGCTGCCATCCTTAATGGCTTTCTCATGCTGGCTCTTCTGGTGTCCCCAGTGTTCCTCTAGACTTCTTATCTCTGATCAATACCTCCCCCCCATTTGCCCTCTGATAAATTATGGATGTAGCTCTCACATCACATATAAAATTTCTATTGTGTTTGTCAATGGCTGATCGATATTCCACCTCCGCTCATCCTCAAAGCTCCTTTTTTTCCCACTTCTAGCTCTCCATCTTTCATCTCTTTTGCCATCCAGGTTTGTTAGCGTGCCTGTGTATGTTTGTTTATGATTTCTGTCTTTTTTTCTAATCTGAGGTCTCCTGGGCTAAAGGCAGAGCTGCAATATGTAGCAGACAACAGAGACCTAATGTTCAAATACGAGTATCCACCTTCTCGCTCCCTCTGCGCATTCCTTCACCCTCCATCCTTTCTTTCCAGTCTTTCTTCTCTCTGAAACGTCGTTAACATGTGTAGACATCAGTTTCAGACAAAATACTGAGGTTTGGAGATGCACGCGGCTTTTCTCTAGGTGTGTGGATGAGGGGTCCCATTTGACATGAACCACAGCTCTCTCTCATCCCTGCAGGCAGCGCTCCGGCTCAGCCCACCGCCAAGAGAGACTGCTGCCCCAAATAAACAGCTACAGGAGAGATGAAATAAAAGAGTGGATTACAGCGAAGGGAAAACAGGTAAACTTGCTCAGAGCTGTCGTTTGTGGGAGAGGCCACAGTTTGATTCCTTTAGATCTAACATATTTTGGTTGTTAAAGAAAGGGAGAAGGAGAAATAAAGAGAATTTCAAAAGAGAGTATATGGCTAATGTAATTTAGGTCATATATGCAGCATATCTGTGCCTTGTGGCATTCACAACATTTTTGGGAAGGAAAATGGTAGAATATGGCCCCAGCAGTTTGCATAATCGGACGAAACCTCATTTTGACAGGTCCTCAATTTGCCAAATATGCCAAAATCTTTGGGTTTGAGTTACAGTTAGTCCATATTATAATTAGCTTTATTTGAAAATAATAGGGGTGATCCCATCTTTTTAATGATCACTCATAAAGACACTGGGATAAACAATATATTTTCATTCACTGGACATCAAGGATGATAACAATAATTATAAAGTTTTAATGATAGTTCTAATTCTATGAGAATAGATAAGGCCACACCATAGTTATAATGATACTGACTCATAGGAACAATATCACTGAAATCACTTTCAGAATTAATTTTACAGCAGATAAAATAATTGAGAGCCATCAAGATCCACTCTATTTTGAAGAGCTCAAGCATTTAAAGCACATTCTTTTAAAGAATGTTTCAGCTGTTTTTATCCATATTAATGTCAGCATCAAACCTGCCATTTGACAACACATTTAACAATTTGTCACCATATTTGATGTAGTCTATATATGTGTGTTTTAGTTGGTAATTTAATTTGAGAGTGAATAAAGAATTACATTTATATTTGTTTTCATTTAGAATACTTTGAATATATCACTGTAAAACAAAGTTGCTGCCTTACATTAAGTACAATCAACTTGGACGTTTAAGTCATTTCAACTTAAATTACATTAAACTGACTTAAAAAAGTAACTTTTTTTTGATGAGTTAAAGCAATGTAAAAACATGTTATTATTGATCATATAATTTTTTTTACACTTCATTTCATGCTTTCTTTGTCCTTTTTTGAGGGGGCTTGAAAGGTTTGGATCTTTTGTAATATGGACAAATTCTTCAAGATATCATGTTTTGTAGAAGAAAGAAAATCATGATTTTGGAACAACATAAGTGTGAATAAATAATGACAGAATTTATATTTTTTAAGTATTTTTAAATAGTATGGATGGATTGTGTTTACCTTTGCCATGTAAATAGTCCCAATGCTAACATGGCGTTAAAAATTCAATAAACAAACACATTTTTGGGGGGTGAACTATCCTTTTAATAAACACCAGTTAGACCATTTGCATGTAATGTTTTTACATTTTGATGTGTACTTTTAGGCATCTGGCAGGCATTTGGAAGAGTGAATGGGAGGATTATGATTTGTATCCTAACTTGTCTCTTTCAAACAGACAGTTTATGCTGCTGTTTTGTACATGTAGAAGGTTACAAATCTTTTTAGGTTTCAGTCACGAGACTCTTTAAGTGTATGTACTGATTTTGTTTGGATGCTTTTTCAGAGTGTTCGAGGACGCAAGCCAAGGGTACATACAGAGTGATGTGATGAGCTAAAGAGACTGACTGACACCCTGCTCTCCAAGTGCTGGTGAGGTGAGAGGTCACCCTCACACTGATGTGAAGCACAGAGGAGCAGACAGACAAAACACAAACGCACACTCTCTCTCACAAACAACTTAAAATTCACCTTCTCTTTCACTCTTCTAGATTATGATTCCATGGCAGTCCTTTGTAATGTGACTATTGTTTTCAGTCAAAGATTTATTGAATCATGAAATTTCCATGACATTCTGTGCGACTGTTTGTTTGTCATTCACAGTCTGTTTCTGTTCGCATTGTTGTGTAGTCAAGAGCCTAATTTCAGAGGGAAACATAAATGCAGTTAAATCCTTAGTGTTGCCCTGCCGTCCTGCCTCGTAGCCATGATGAATAATTCAGAGAGAGATCCTCTCCGCTGGAGGAGAGGGACAGTTACACACATTCCTGCTGGCAGAAAATCCATACTCTCTGACATCTTGCTTCAAACTGCAATTAATACAGACTGAAGCCGGATCTGTTTGAGCCGGTAATTGTTTTTAAGGTGAAGTGTTAAATGTGTAATTGTGGTTGAAGGTTAATTTCTGAAGAAAAAAAGAATGAAAAACGGAACAGAAAGGATGAGTGTGGTGTGGTACGTAAAAAGTGAAGGTGAATTTTTCAGGACAAAGGAGAAGGTTTTCCTACTTCTCTCTCTGTCCATTAGCCACCCAAACACACACACACACACACACACACACACACACACACACACACACACACACACACACACACACAGAAAGGTTTAAATACGGACTTCATTCACACACGATATTTGTATTGTCAGCTCCTTTAGAAGAGCATGTTTATTGGGGATGCACAATTTATCAGTAACTTATTGGTAATCTGCCAATATTATGGATTTTTTTCTTTCATTTATTAGTATCGTCAATATTGGACATTTAATTGTGCAAGCTCATTTCCTCTATCTTTACATTTTAGAATACCTTTGCCATCATCTAATGCTCACTTAAAGTTAATCTTACTGTTAATCTTACTAAATAAAACTGTTAAATGTAATGTATTTAGCCAGTCTCAAAATGAATGTTTTTCATATTTTACATAATAATGTAGTGATGCCTAAATGCACTTGGAGCATTTAAAACCATTGGTTTAGCTTTTAGCTTTCATTTATTTAAACAAAATAGTATAAAATTAAAATCAGTTATATTACCAAAATAATTATTGGCATATTGTTATTGGACAGTTTTAAGATTTGTGCATCCCTGTTTTTTTTTTTTTTATGGGCTGTGAGTAATCCATTCTCTCCTAACCACAATTATCATTGATTTTATTATTAATTTATTTATGCAAAATAGTATAACATTTTAATATAGGCTAACTGCATGTTTAATATGCTCTAACTGCATGTATCAGCCAAAATCTATTGATTTGAAAGGCAAAAACCTGTTACAGTATGAGAGTGAAGTAAAAAATGTGATCTGCGTTATTGATTGTGCCATTGGTGTTTGACCCTTGTCTCCAAGGCAATGTTCTCCGCCCTTCCGAGGATCATGTGTGCCGCACCTCACTGTCGTGCCAACACATTAGCAAGCTCAGCACTGAATTCTCCTTCTCAGACACAAACACATAGACGCTGATTCCTCTACATACTAAAACCTGACACTGTTCCACGTCTCATCCGTAACTCTGAGAAACGAGATCTGAAGTGTCATAATCACATCACACAGACCTCTTTGCCAGACGAGAGGAGCCAGTGAGGATCTATACGCTGACACGATGTATAAAGTAAAAACCGCAGACACATTGAGACATTTGAATACATAATGACTCACACAAACATGGACATGAGCACTAAATGGAGACGTTTGCTTAAGTCACCATGCTTAAAGGGCCCTAGTAATCTCACAGGTGTCTCCTCTAGAGTTTCAGAAGAGATCTCTCATACTGCCGTCTAATGATGTGGGGGTGACAAGACGAGCACTGTCAGTTTCAGATGTAGGATGGGAGGGTCATGTAAGCCCTCCTAAGCTATGGAACTCTAAATTTGTTTGTCTGGATGGACTTGGGCTTAATGAGGTGTCTGGATATCCTTGGTTATACACACAAACACTTGTGCAGCATTTCCAGTTCAGAAGCCTTCTTTAACACACTATGGCTAATGATATAGCCTACAGTATGTTACCATTCGGAGACATTAGACACACGCGACTTATAACGCACATACAGATGCATGTGAGGTTGCCCTCATTTCCACTCTGCTATGGGAAGATTGGTTTACTTTCTGAATGGTTTATGTCAGTTTGAGCACTTGATGTATAATGAATTTTCACTTGTGTGTGTTTTCTTTTAAAAATATTTTATGGCTGTTTAATATTGAGCATTCAGAGTTCGTCTTTATGACAGAATGAAAGTGGTACAGCAATGATCAAACACTCACTCTTGTTCCAGGTCAGAGTAGAGATGAGTCTGTGGTAGTGCGACTCCTGAGAGAGATCGAACGAGAGAGAGAGAAAGATCAGAACACAATAGGCCTGAGGGACTCGCATAAACAGTCCAGCCTGTTCCGTTTTTGTCACTAATTGTTCACAACATGTCAAACTTTTTGCTTTCTAAATGTAGAATGACTTGCCTTTGATGCGCAAAAGTGTTTTTGAAACAGCAAGATACTTTTTATTAATTCCGTGATCATCTTCTTTTCTTTTTTTTTTACTCTATCACCTCAGAAAAGCCAAAAGTATTTCCAAATTGTTGATTTTAAATATTATATTGTATTGTGTTTTATTTCTATAATATTGATTTGTGATAATTCTTTCTTACGTTATGGGTCTTAAACTCACATTAATCATATGCGATAATAAAACTATTTACTAGACAACAATTCGTTTTTCTGTTCTGTGTAGCCTCATGTTTTTGTGCATTGTTCAAAACTTCCAGATACTTTATCTGGAGAAAACAGAAATCTGACAAAAAAACGCTATATATTCAGTGCCCTCTCTGAAAAAGTGTCAAAGGAAGGAAAACTTTTCTACTTTTCTGTGTGTGACCGACTCAATTTCCTGCTCAGGAAGTACTGCTATCTCTTCCTGTTGCACTTCCATGGGGTTTAGTCTGCATGTGAGCTTCTGTTCCAGTTCCGGGTGTGATGTATAGACCTGTCGATCCAGCACTGAGTCTAAGACAGACTCACTCCAGGGATCCTATTTCCGTGTCTTTCCCTGAGCTGCACGACCACTGATATGAGTGCTGTCTTTAGGGTGCGGGCCTTGATTCTCTTCCTCATACCACCATTGAGAGGCTCAGAGTGTAAGGCTACTAGAGTGACAGCACAGGTAGAACTGCTGTCTGCTCACACCTGTAATAGGTGGGATCAAGAGTAGTGTATTAGTGTCACCGCTGTCGTCCACAGGATTTGCGCACACACACCTTCACTGAATTTTTACCCACTATTTGAGTGTTTTTCTGAGAAGCTTGTGGGTAAGGCATGTCAGATATATGAGGGTGATTGTCATCATATGTTGAGTTTAATCTCTGAAACTTCTGCGCTGCGTGGGTGTTTCACCGTATCATTGTGGCTCAGTCTGAGGTGGGCTTGACAGTCACACCTAAAATTACATTACATGGGGGTTTTTACAACACAGTAAAAAAACAAATGTGAACAGTACAACATTTATTGATGTAAATCATAGATGTAAAAATGTCTTTATATGTATCTATGTATATTGCTGGAAAAAATGGATAAGTTTAACAACATTAGCACTGCATGATACATAATGCCTTAACTGTTTTTTTTTTTTTTTTTTTTTTTTTGAGATTGCTGAATAAATAAGCTTTCCATTGATGTATGGACAATATTTGGTCGAGATACAACTATTTGAAAATCTGGAATCTGAGGGTGCAAAAAAAATCGCAAAAAGAATATCGCCTTTAAAGTTGTTTATGTTTGCGATTGTGCTGCATTCACTCATAAAAATACCTGTTTTATATATGTAAGGTAGGAAATGTACAAAATATCTTCATGGAACATGATCTTTACTTATCCTAATGATTTTTGGCATAAAAGAAAAATTTATAATTTTGACCCGTACAATGTATTGACCCATACAAATATACCCGTGCGACTTATGACTGGTTTTGTGATCCAGGGTCACATATTACAAAAACATACTGTTCTGAATTTGTCTATTTTGAGCTCCATTGACTATTTGTTTGTCATGTCATGTCATGCTTTGCTTCTTCTTCTTTTTTTTTTGCCTCTTATAGTATAATATAGTAATTCTAGTCTATGTTCTCATGCAGGTTATAAAGATGTGGACTTACAGATTTTACATAAACATGAAGATGTTGGTGCCAATAGGTAATTGTCCCTTCTGGGCCTGGATGCTGAGAGTCTTGGAGGATCCTAAGCTCAAGATCATGGCAAGTGCTAATCTTCTTATACTTAAGGTATCAGGTTTCCCTTTGATGTTTCAAAACATGTTGACTCCTATCTCGCCCAAGAAGGCAGCCCAGATACAGCCTTGAGGAAAAATGTTTTCTCTTTTTCTTGCTTGCTTGCATTACCTCTCCTGAAGTTGATTAATGTTGCAAAAATTTATGAATGTCAGAAGGAGTGTGCTTTGTTAGTCATTTCTCGTCATCATTGCATTAATTATACACAGTATGTTATCACATTTTAAAGATTTCACACTCACATTAGAAATCTCTAAGGGGCTGGGCATCATTGTCTTGGGGACACCATAAACCCAATGAATTATTCTCTTGACATCCTTTGGAGATGGGCCATAGCCCTCAGGTAAACGTTTAAGATTACTAATCAATCAATTTCAAGAATCAATCACACTGTCATGGGTGAGATGAAGAAGAAATGTTGGGGGTTGGTTATTCATAAGAGAAAAGCTGAGATAAATGACAAGATCATGTTCTCTAAATCCCTGTTGAATATAAACAAATGCAGCACAGAATGTGAGTCTACTTCCTGTATAATTACTAAGCATCTGACATGTACGCTTAAGTCCTCTCACACACTAGCAGTATAGTTCTTCACTCAATGCAATCAAAGGCAAATGTCTGCTGCATGACCTAGAGGGATTCCTCTAAAAAGCATCCTGGATGCTTTTGTGTGAGTTTAAGTCATAATTGTTTGGATCTGTAAAAGGCTTTAGACAGGTGTGGAGCTAGGACATGTTTTTTCAATTTGACTGTGTCTCTCATTATAGAGGCATTGTGTGGAAAAATGTGATGTTTTACTTTAAGACCCACAAACTATTTGAACCTTCATATTGCCTAGGGATAAGAATGCTTCTTTGCTATCCAGATAGATTCAAGCCAGCACAAATATATTGAGTTTTTTATTGGTATTTGTAGATTGACTTGACAATGTAATTGAGAAACGGTATGATTCACCTTTTTTGCTTCAGCATTTGGTGTCAAAGGTCATATCTTCCCAATCTCAAGCACAAATTTTAACCCATAAAGAGTGATTTGTAAGAGCAATAAAAATGATCAATACAGCATCAGCGTTAGTAATCTTGCATGCATATCAGTGTTCTATAACGAAACTGATAGAAACTAACAAATAGAATTGTGCACCTTTCAGAATTCAGAATGCTTGTCAAATTGAATTCCTTAACTTAAAATGATTTTGAAATTAGGTCACAAATAGTGATCTGATTGTAAAGAAGTAAAATAAAAATGTATTTAAATTCTTATAACTGTAAAAAAAAAAAAAAAAAAAAAAAAAAAAAAAAAACTAGAAAAGCAAAAGTTTTTGAAGTTTTGAAAAATAATAATAATCTAAAACGCCTTTGAAGTTTGAAGGCCATACAATGATCAGTGTTTGAAATGCAATATTTAGACATTTGTATGCATTTTATATTTATATTTTTATATTATATTTATAAATATTTAATAAAGTCATTTTAGTTCCCAGAGTTCATTAAATTATGAATTGTTTGAATTGTACTTCAGTAAATTCCAATTCGCGTCCGAAATTTTCGCACGTTAAAAAATAAATACCACCTCACGTTATGTCAATCACGCTTGTACACTGCCTCCGAAACTTCCGTCCGTCAAAAAAAAAATCGAATCAGGTTCGAGTTTCTGCGTTTTTCGCATCCATAGCAAGCATTTTGAATGGTGTTTTGACAATTCAGAGCCACCGAATCACGAAAGCGAAAAAACGCATGCGATAATTTCGGACTCAGTGTGCAAGGGCCTTTACCCCGCTAAGAAAGAAACAAACCTGAATCCCTCAGAAACTAAATGTTGCTCTTTATTAGGTAAACATAGGAGTTTTAACAATATTTGAACTTCCAGTATTTTAAAACTTCTAAAATAACTTAAGTGGCTATAGAATTGTTCTATATTGCGTTAAAATTGTTCAAGTGTTTAACAATTTTATTATTAAAATATTATCAATGCTAGTGTCAATGCTAGACCTATTCCCACGTTCAAAATCAGGAAAATGGCAACAAGTTTGGACCCACTAGGGCTTTGCTTTTTCTGTAGTGTCTTCCCTAGGGTCACAGCACAACTGGCAGAGTACGTCTTTAAAGCCAGACACTTTGAGCACATTAGCATAGCATTAGCTTGGTAATGACAGATTTACCAAGCTGAGTCACCATGTAGCTACATGAGGCAGCTCTCATGTAGAGAGCTGAAGCGCTAGATTATATTCAGAGAAACAAATAGCTCTCCTCCCTGAAGAGCACTTGTCATTATGGAGAGAGGGAAAATAAGTTAGGATAGGAGGGTAATGCCCTGCTGAATTAACTTAAACGGCATAACATAAACCATCAGAAAAGGCCAGTAATGGTTTGAGGCAAGACTTGAGTGCTCCAGGTTTGATGCTATCTAAAACTTGTGAATAGCATTGGGGGGAAAAGTCATGAAGTATAAAAGAGACGTTTGTGTGTGTATGTGTGTGGTTTTACAACCTAACCACGGTCTCTGTGCAATTGCATTATGTTTCTGTATTTATGTTGCTATCTACAGTGTGTGTGTGCACTGCATTTGAGAGCAAATCTTTCAGAGAGCGCTGTGCTTTCTAGTGTGTGTTTCTGTGTGTTTTTGTGTTTTGAGTGATCTCGCTGAGAGCCCTGTGCTGTTGTGGTGTGTGTGTAAACTCTGTGGTCTGGTCTGTTTTCTTACTCCGGTTTCAGAGCGCAGCCTGAAAACGTTCATATTTTTCATGGCAGCTAAGAGAGAACCATAAATTCACAGCGTGTGTTTGTATTTTTATCCATTTTACATAATGAAGGTTCCAGAGCGTGTGTGTGAGAGAGAGAAAGAACGAGACCGAGAGCAGGGTGGGGTGTGAGTTTAGAGCTTTGTGATAGTGTGAAAGGGTGGATGTCACAAGTAAAACAAAACTAACTCTTGTGGCAATTTAAATGGTTGTTAAAAATTTGGCACTTGCTTTCACATGAAACATAATCAAGGTTTAGGCCTGAGCACTCATAACCAAAAAAAAACCCAACAGACTCCAACTCTCAACCACACATTACATGCCTCGTGACAGCTCTTATTGTGTAGTGCTCCTTCGAACAAGGCCGATGTAAACTGTCCCGGCACCGTCACTAAGTCACTGGAGCCAGTCAGTCCAGACACTTTGCTAGTGCCACCTGTTGCCACGTTGCTCTGTAACACACACCTGTTCTGCAGGTAACACACACTTGAAGCAGATACCTGAGAGGCAGGGCAGCAGACCCATATGGCCACAGGGTGGTGGGCAAGTCTAAGGCTCCCATCGCACACACACTTGAGAGCTATTGTGAGTACAGTAGAGGAGAGATTTAAGGGGGATTACGGTGTTGCCTCTAGCTGCAAGGCTAAACTTTGACTGCCTCAGTAACTGATACTAACTGATCCACCTTTCATCTCACTGAGTCACTGATAGCACATCAACTCCTGTTATATAACAGCACAGTCCTTTGTGTGCAAATGAAGATCTTGTTATCTCAACAGCCCATAAATGTTTACATGCACCTTCAGTGTTCCATTTCAGCCAGACTATAACAATTAGTTGTAATTTTTAAATGCTTTAGCCCAACTGAAATCGCAAAAGTCTGTTTTATATGAAGTCAAACTAACAGACCTTGAAACAGTAAAGTGATTGTTTACATTTTAATCAGACTACAGTTGGCTACTGCGTGTGCACTTGCTCCATAAACTCCAAAAATATATATATATTTTTTATAAACGAATAAATGTTTTTAAAATTTCTATCCCTGCTTCACCAAAAAAAAGAAAAAAAAAGAAGAAGGTAATTACTTTTAAACACATCCCCATCTGCCACTTCTAGGTAGTTCCACCCCAATGCTATTGTTTGAGCCAATGACTGCTCAAACAGATTTCCTTTTTACACACTCAATTGTTCAATTGAAGTTTAGATTTTTGTAAATACACACTAAAAGTTAAAATATTGGGGTCAGTAAGATTTTGTTTTGTTTTTATTTTATTCAGCAAGGACTGATCAATCGATCACAAGTGACAGTAAAGACCTTCGACAGTAAAGGACAACGTCTCGCGCACAAAAAAATCTAATAAATGCTGCTCTTTTAAACTTTCAATACATTAAATAATCCTGGAAAAAATGTATACCAGTTTCCACAAAAATATTAAGCAGCACAACTGTCAGCATTGATAATAATAATAATAATAATAAATGTTTCTTGAGCACAAAGCAACATATTAGAATGATTTCTGAATAATCATGTGATGTGAAAATTCAGCTTTGCCATCACAGGAATAAATCACATTTTAATATTTTAAATTGTAATAATATTGCAAAATATTATAGTTACCTGTATTTCTGATCAAATAATTGCAGCCTTTGTGAGCATAAAAAATATTATTATTACAAATATATTTATACTGATTTAAATGTATTTCATTGCACTCATCCTTGCATACATGGAGAGAGAAAGAGAGAGAGGGAAAGAAGCTCCTGTGTAGAAGGATTTCTGTGGTGGAGGAAAGTGGAACCAAGCCTCTTAAAACATGAAAACATTCCGCCTCAAACCACCATGACTTAAGCGATTAGGCTGCATCCATAGCAAAACACTCCTATTTCCTGAAGATATTTGGGGCGTTTAATTCTTAAACAATATTGCGTGGTGTGTGGTGTCTCTCCCTTTTTTGCAAGTGCTTTTTATTGCTATTCTCATTCTAGTCACTTGAGTAAAGCAAATGAGTGGTGTAGTGAGGTCCCGACTGAATAGATTTACAATAGCCTCCATTTAATTATTTCCACAGCCGTTTCTGTTATGTCAACACACATTAAAGGCAGGAAATAGGGAGAAGGAGGGCAGTAACATGGATGCTACTCCTTGCGAGTGTGGCACGCATGTGCGGCGGTGGCAGATAGTGACATAGGATGGTATGCATATTTCATACACTGCATGCATTTTTTAATGGGTGGATTCTATGAGTGCTGTGGCTTTGTACAGTGTCTGTCACCATGGCTTTGGGTGTGAACGAAACTCTGCCATGTACAATTTCACTGCAATATATGCTAGGAAAGTGTTTGTATTCTGTCCCGCTCTGTGGTGGCTAGTCAGGCGAATAAGCGATAACGAGGTCGCCAATTGAAAAATTGTCCTTTGGTTTCTTTTCAGTCCATGGTGAACACATACATGGAAAGCCACCATTTGACAGACAGTCAGTCTGTTGTAAAATGATATTTTGGAGGATTAGGCCATTGGCAGCAGCTCAATACCTGGGAATTTTTTCCCATGGTGCCGCCTAAATGCTAATATTGTTGATGGATTGGTACCGCACACACAATTTACAAACACAGACATATATATTTTAAAATATAATACATGATGTGTAATTTAGTTTGGTATCGGCATCATAGTAGGCCTGTCCTCTCTTCTGATTACTGGTGGCAATTTCCTGTGGTAGTGTTCCCAGACTGCGGTTAGATGTCTTATTATACTGTTCTCTAACTTTTTTTTAAATATATGCTTTCACTAAACGACATGAGAACCAGCAGCAATCAAACATGCAAACAATCAGCAGACAGATAGTGTTTGGGTTAATGTAGGGTTTGACAGAGCTGCAGTGTTTCCAGCACAAGCCTGGAGTAAACCACATTCAATGTAATGATTGGCAGCATCCTTAAGCTGGAATTTAACAGCGGGAGGGGGAAGCCGTGGGCACCAGCCGGGTATTTAGTGTTGTTGTACAATTGCCCAAATTTGAAATGTTACACTCCTCCTTTCGTACCACAGACAACGTCTCCAGAGTGGCCCAGACTGTATCAGTCTGCTTTAATTGCCTGGTTTGTGTTGGAGGTGGTAATGGCAGAGTCCTACTGTGGTGTGAGGTGTCTCTACCTCTACAACATTATGTCGACAAACTTGGGAGCCTCAATCACCTCTGAGTTTTTGAAAAATGACCAATGGAATTGGCAAGTTGAATTTGCATCCACTCATTCAGATTTTTGCTGAGTCGGCGTTTGTGGATGGTTCATGCCCTCACTGCGATGAATGGTTCCTGGGTGCGGCGAGCGGTTCCGCCCCAGTGCCTTTCTTCCCGGAAGTGCATGATGAGGTTCAGAAGTTGTGGAAGGTACCTTTAACTACCCCAAGCCGCTTCGCAGTCTCCTCCACTCTCACTACCCTCGATGGTGGGGCCGCCAAGGGTTATTTGAGATTCCCCAGGTGGAGCGTGCAATTGCAGTGCACTTGTGCCCGCAAAGTGCCCCCATGGCGGAACCTTACGCATCTCCCGTCCAAGACCTGTGAGATGATGGCAGCCCTAGTGGCTAAGGCTTACTAAACTGCGGCTAAGGAACTGCGCACGGTGACTGACCTCACCCTCCGGGCGACGAAAGTCTCTGTGCCAGCCTTCGGCCAGACGATGTCCACTCTGGTGGTCCAGAGATGATGTTCTCTGGCTGAACCTTGCTGAGATGCCGGATGCCGACAAAGTACGTTTTTCTTGACACCATCATTCAAAGTGGCCTCTTTGGCAACACTGTTGAGGACTTTGCCCAGCAGTTCTCAGTCCCAACACCTCTGCCACTAAGCCGCCGCAGGCTGCCCCTCACTCTGCTTGTTGCTGAGGCATCCCCTTGTGCAGATCTTGGTTCTGCGAGTTTTAAACCGGGTCCTTCAAAAGCACCAGTTCAAAATGCTAACGCAGAAACACATTCTCACGTGCGTTGGTTCCCAAGATTGGTTCGCAGTAATAATAATAATAATAATTCGTTACATTTATATAGCGCTTTTTCTGAGACCTCAAAGCGCTTTACATAGAAGGGGGGAATCTCCTCAACCACCACCAATGTGCAGCATCCACTTGGATGATGCCATGGCAGCCATATTGCGCCAGAACGCCCACCACACACCAGCTTACTGGTGGAAAGGAGACAGAGCGATGAAACCAATCAGTATATGAGGATGATTAGGAGGCCATGATAGACAGAGGCCAAGAGACAAATTTGGCCAGGATGCCGGGGTTACACCCCTACTCTTTTTCGAAGGACATCCTGGGATTTTTATTGACCACAGAGAGTCAGGACCTCGGTTTAACGTCTCATCCGAAGGACGGCAGTAATCGACCTGAACGACTCGTACTTCCACGCCTCGATTCTGCCTCGACACAGACAGTTTCTTCGGTTTGCCTTCAAAGGGTCGGGTGTATCAGTACAAGGTCCTCCCCTTTCGGTTGTCCTTGTCTCCCCATGTCTTTACCGAAGTCGCGGAGGCTGCCCTTGCCCCAATAAGGGAAGTGGGCATCCTCATTCTCAACTATATCGACGACTGGCTCATTCTAGCTCACTCTCGAGATCTGTTGTGCAAACACAGGGACCTGGTGCTCAGGAACCTCAGCCAGCTGGGAAAAGAGCAAATTCTCCCCTGTGCAGAGCATCTCTTTTCTTGGCATGGAGTTGAACTCGGTCAGTATGACGGCGCGTCTCACCATTGAGCGTGCTCAGTCAGTGCTGAACTGCCTGAATACATTCAGGGGCAAAACAGCAGTTTCATATTCAAATATTCAGCCGAGTCCCGACATGGCCATGGCGCCGCGGCACACTCCATATGGTCACCACAGAGATCTGTCACCAAACTTTCAGCCCTTGCCTACGAACCGAGTGGCCTTAGAACAAGTGTTCAGGTAGGTTGTTGTGACAACAAATGCCTCCAGAACGGGTTGGAGCGCTGTATGCAATGGGTACGCAGCTTAGGGCACCATATGGCATCCACGTCTGGACCTCTAGAACCTCCACGTGTGGCTTCTGAAAGGGACATGGAGGACTTAAGTGGCCTACCACTGGCGGTGGTAGACACTATCACTCAAGCCAGAGCTCCCTCTACAAGGTGAGCTTATGCTTTGAAATGGAGTCTGTTCGGTGATGCTTGATCGCTTCTGTGCTTACCTTCCAGCAAGAAGGGTTGGAGCGGAGGCTGTCCCCCTCCACCTTGAAGGTGAAGGTGAAGGTATGTTGCCGCCATTGCAGCACATCACGTTGTTGCTGATGGTAAGTCACTAGGAAAGCATAACCTGGTCATCAGGTTCTTGAGAGGCTCCAGGAGGTTAAATCCTCCCAGGCTCATCCACTCCTGGGATCACTATATGGTCCTTTCTGGTCTACAGAGAGTTCCCTTTGAGCTGCTTGAGTCAGTTAAGCTTAAGATCCTGTCTCTAAAGACAGTGCTCCTGACTGTACTTACTTCCATCAAGAGGGTGGGGGAACTGTAGGTATTTTCGGTCAGCAAATCGTGCCTCGAGTTTGGGCCAGCCTCTTCTCACGTTATCCCGAGACCACGGCCCGGATACATGCCCAAAGTTCCCACCACTCCCTTCCGGGACCAGGTGGTGAACTTGCAAGTGCTGCCCCTGGAGGAGGCAGACCCAGCCCTGGCATTTCTGTGTCCTGTTCAGGTCCTGCGTGTTTACATGGACCACACACAGAGCTTCAGAAGCTCTGAGCAGCTCTTTGGATGTCAGCAGAAAGGCTGAGTTTGGCCCACTGGATGGTGGATGCCACTGCCTTGGCGAACCAATCCCAAGGCGAGCCGTGCCCCCTCGGAGTAAGGGCTCACTCAATTGTGCTCACTCAGAGAGTGTTGTCTCTTGGGCAGATATCTGCAGAGCTGCGGACTGGGCAACACCTAATACATTTAAGAGATTCTACAATCTCCGGGTAGAGACGTTTTCTTCAGGGCCCTCATCTCGGCTACTCAGCATATACCTGAATGAGTGCAAATTCCGTTCATTAATTTCGTTCACCGTTTTTTAAAACTTAGAGGTGATTGGGTCCGACAAGTGATACCCCATTTGTTAGTCGACATAACATCTCCATTTCCCCCCATCAGGAAATGAGGGTTACAACAGTAACTAAGATGTTTTCTGCCTTTGAAAAGTTTACACAAAAACATTGGGACAGTGGAATTCACTCAAACTTTGACCTGCCCTGCAGACAGAAATCATTCTGCTTAATGTTAGGAATGGGTAGAACTTGAGATTGTTGACAAGTCGAAACACGTGTGTGTGTGTGTGTCTGTGTGTGTGTGTGTGTGTGTGTGTGTGTGTGCTGCTGGAAGAGGTGTTAGTGAGGCCAGCAGGGGGTGCTCACCCTGTGGTCTGTGTGGGTCCTAACGCCCGGGGACACTATACTGTCAAAGAGCACCGTCCTTCGGATGAGATGTTAAACCGAGGTCTTGACTCTCTGTGGTCACAAAAACAAAAAATCCCAGGATGTTTTTCGAAAGAGTAGGGGTTTAACCCCGGCATCCTGCCAAATTTGCCCAGTGGCCTCTGTCCATCATGGCCTCCTAATCATCCCTATATATATATATATATATATATTAATTGGCTTCATCACTCTCTCCTCCACCAATAAGCCGGTGTGTGGTGGGCGTTCTGGCGCAATATGGCTGCCGTGGCATCATCCAGGTGGATGCTGCACATTGGTGGTGGTTGAGGAGATTCCCCCCTTCTATGTAAAGCGCTTTGAGTGCAGAGAAAAAGCGCTATATAAAATGTAATGAATTATGTTGATGGTAAACAATGAAACATTTCCACACATTTAGAAAAAGCTCATAGTGAAGTGCATTTCTGAACGTAAAGGGGCTGCAACTCTGATCCAGGCAACATAAGAGTGATGTGAATAACCAACAGGTTACAATGTTTACTAATGAAGCTCTCAAGCTCTCTCTCTCTCTCTCTCTCTCTCTCTCTGATGTGCTCTTTATTGATTACACAGCATTGGCTGCTAATAGGTCCCCCAGCAGCCCTGTCTAACATAGGTACTTTGATCAAACTGCCAGAGAGAGAATAAGAGAAAGAGATGGTTAATACATGCTAATATAAGTATGATAACATATTGAACTATCTACTTTTTCACCTGCAACCATTATAACTTAGTTGGTTATCTTCAAGTGCTGAGTATAATCTGTGAACACAGCTCAAATATCATGGTCCTGTATTTTCAAAACAGTTTGAGTCGTTGCTCTCTCTTATCCTCTTCCAAGTCTAGTCAGATTGGGAGGAAACACAGAGGTGTCATTCCTGTTGTGTCTGTCAAAAACTCACTCAGTGAAACACTCAAAACATGCAGCAGATGTGAAAAGTGTGTGTGTGTGTGATATAAAGGAATTTTCCCGAAGGCTTCCCTGTTCAGGCCTATCTCCTCCAAAACCACATCATCCTGCAGATATTCATGCTGGCTTCATTGAAAATTAATTATTCTGACAGCCAAGCTTATTAATCATGCTTAAAGCATTACAGCCTTAGCAAACCACACAATATGTGTCTTCACAGTCTTACCAGGTGGTTTGTAATGTCTTTTAGATTAGGATGCACATGGATATGTTTTAAAGTCAAAAGTATATTGCTTTTAATATTTTATTATTTATTATTTATTGCAGCTTTTTGTAGCAAACTTTAAAAAAAAAAATCTTTACATTTTTCAAACTGTGCATGATTTTCTCATGATTACAAAATTTTTCCAACAATATTGCATTTTTTTTATCATATGCTTTGCCTTATTACATGTATAAAACAAACTTATTTGCAGTGTTACCCTGAGAGATTGCAGTCATATTGGAAAAGCTGTTGAATGCACATCTCTGCACATGTTGTTTCTTGAAGGATGCCCTTGGGGAGACACCAAGAGTCTGACAGATTTGAACATTGTCTGCATTAAAAAACAAACTGTCTCATAGTTTGTGAGACAGACACCAAGACAGTCCCAGTGTGTGTGGCCTTTGTAAACACTGGCTGTGTTTACATGAACTGCAAAAGCCTGACTACTGTCTTTTTTCTAAATATGAACATATGCTGGGATGCTTTCATGGGTTGGCATTCATATTCCGTTGAGTTGAAGTGACCGCAAAAATGTTTGGACACATTTCAAAATGTATAATGTCATTGCAAATTTTCAAACCAATTGCCACTTATTTTTAAAGAAAGATAACACTTTCAAGCAAAATATACTATAGATACATTGTTCAAAATTATTAAGTAAACTAGTTTCTGTAAATCTGCAAAACTTCTAGTTATTTTCCTGTAACAGCTTATGAATCAGAAGAATAATAAAGTGCAATAAACGATTAAAAGTCCTGTGTAAAGCTCTCACATCATTTGTTTTCAGATTCCACTTTGTTTAATATTTCGTATATACAGTAATGCAATTATATCCATGAATTAATTCTGTAATGTCTCATCATAAGACAGGCATTCCTAAACCTTTTTTTATTTTTATTTTTTTTATTTCAGTTTAATCGTAAAATACTTTAAATGGCAAATTCGGCTTTCAGATATTCTGTTTTAACTAACGTCCATTTATATGATTTATATTCTATTATTACAATTTTCCCTTTTCCTTTTTAATTGAACATGTTCTGCATCAAAGTTTTAAAATGAGTGTACAGCCTGTCCTCTGCATCTTGCTCTATATCCTTTTCTATTGCAGGTGACATTACCAAAGCTCCTTCAGGCAAGGGCAATGACTCCTGTATCCGATCGATGACCAGCGACATACAAATCATATGTATTGATCATCGTAATCAGTGTAAAGAATATAGGGCAGACACTAAAATCATATGCTCTTAGTCTTAATAGCCCACATCAAAGCAATTATGCACCCAAACTAAGACTGACTCACCATATGCATATTACACAGCCTAATACATGTTCAGTGATTTACCCCGACAATCCGGTTCATAAATCAGCCAAAACCTGCATGGTATTGAGCTGTTCCAGTGATAGGGCTTGTGCGCATGTGTTATGATGGAGATCTTCATAGCCACTGGGCCCTCTAAGTGTATGACATCTATGGGCTTTTATATGTGTGTGTCAATACTTGTGATGTATAAACTAATGTCAGGCAGAAACACTAACGAATGAGCTACATTTGGGCCGAGTCAGTCAACAGGTCAAGGACAGGGGAGAGATTTCATTATTTCTGGAAGTAATTGATTGTGTGTGTGTGTGTGTGTGTGTTTGGGGTATTTCATCTAATTTAAATTAAGACAGAACTGAATAAATATAAAAAAGCTTTATATTTATAGCCTCAAATATTTCTATACCATTGTGTGTGTATTCACAAAAAAAAAAAAAAAAAAGCAGCTACTACGGCAAAATAACAAATTCAAATATCGCATCCCATCTTTTCAGCTGAGAATTGAACAAGAGCTGTATTGTATTATAAGTTGCTGTGAGTTTTGAAACAGTTACAACAGAAGAGACATATTCTCTCATATTATTGCTCATATTCTCACTGTTTAGAAAATTGAAATGGTTTGTCAAGCATAACGCTTGCTTAAAAATATCATTTTTAACTCTGCTTATTAACAATTTATTTAAATTGTCTGCTTATTCCGATTCCCCTGATTAGGTTTCTGTCACTGTGTGAATAAAAGTGAAAGAATGAAAGCAATATCAGTCTGTGATTAGTAAATCTTAATGTTTTCTCTTTCGTCTTTCCTAACTTTCTCTTTCTCCACCTCTCTCATTCTTGACAAATGGATTTTTTTATCCACCATCAATGTGAATGAGGTTATTATGACTCTGGGATGAAAAGGCCCAGACTCTGAAGCAAATTCATATTTGAAATGCTGTAAGTGCTAACATTTAACATTGAATGCAACAGTCTGTGAAGTCAGGTCAATGTAGATTAGATTTACAGAGAAGCTTCTTCCTATCAGTTCAAGGCTGAAATAGTTTCCACCTAATTGTTCAATAAAACCATCACAATGTAGTTGCCAGTTGGACAGATCGATGACACAGATTTAGGAAAATGGCACACATCATAATTTGTGTCTTGCTTCCTGCGACTCTTTTGTTGTTGACCTTATTCAGTATCATATTTGACACCCATGCAATACTTACATATTCCATAGAATGGATTCTGTTATTGCATTTGCTGTTTATTGTTGTTTGATGCAGCACCAATCTAATTAGTTTTATTTGTAGAAATTGAGGGAGAGAAAGAATAAGAAATGAAAAAGAAGGGGGGCCAGAGGACCGGAATAAATTCAATGCATTCTTACTTTGCCTTGGCAGAAGGAAAAATATGTGGGATTTATTTATTTTTTTCTACATCAAAAAGATTTGCACATAAAGAATAGTAATTTTGACACATTGCCAAATCTATTTTCTTTTTTTCACTGAAAAAGTGTAACGTGTTCTTGAGCTTTGGGAAAAGTTATTATTATTATTATTATTATTATATTAGTATTATGCAGGCTCTGCTTTGTGCAAGAGGTGATTGAGAGGGACATGAAGGGATTATTTATGCACATATGCTTTTGACCTCATGGTGACCGCTTACATTCCCCCCCGAAGGTTATTAATCATTGTTATGATTCAGAATGGCTGCTTGAGTGAATAGACTAATGGAATATTTCGTATAATATTCCCCTTTAAATTTAACAACATGTTGTTTTGTTTGTTCTGGGTTTTTGTTTTGTTGCTTTTGTTGACTTCAATTTTGTGGTGTCATTTTGTGGGGAGGGGGAGAGATGGTTGGCAGAAAAAAAGAGTGAGGGAGAAGAGAAGTGAGAGAAAGAAAAAGAAAAAGAAAGAGAGGAGTGGATATCTGATTACTTCTGTCTTTTCCCACACACTGATCAGAGACTGAAAGTTGAGAGCATGTGTCCCTCAAAGCAAGGAGTTCACTCCTGTTTCCAGTTTAACCTCCTATTAAACTGTCCTTTGTCTTGTTTCTCCACTGGCACAGGCTCAGTTCCACGCATGCTGACCTGAGGTCAGATAGGTTAAGGGGGTAAAAACTAGTCCCACTGCCCATCCATAAATGTCGACAGATCTGTGCAATGTGTTATCAGAAAAGAAGTATATACTACCACTGTTTGATGATCAGTGAAGCAATAAATTCATTTATCATCATTTTATGCCTCATCAAACAAGTTGCCAACCCCTCCATGGGAGTAGGAGAAATTAGCTAGTGAAAAAGTGTTCATTTTAGTTGGGGCTAGGTAAGTGCTTTTTGATTGCCTTCTCCAACAATGCTTCCCCTGACAAGCTAATAAATCAGATCCATACAAAATCTTAAGTGCCGCTCAAAGGGTGAACAACAGCAACACACACAAAAACACTGAGATGTGAAACTGTAGGTTTTCTTTATTCTTTAAAAGGATAGTTCACCCAAAATGTTTTATTCTGTCGTTTACTCTCCCTCATGTAGTTCCAAACCTGTATGTTTTTTTTTTTTTGTGGGACATAAAACAAGTTAAACTAGAAGAATGTTCATAATGAAATGAATTCCGGGCCCAATTCAGTTGGGCCCAAAATGGGACCCATTGACTTTTATTGTGTGCAAAAAAAAATCACTGTTATTGTATGTGAATCCACATTAGCCTGAAAAGAAAATGTACACTTTAAGAGCACTGGTTTTGTTTTGTGACCGCCAGGACTCACCTGAATGGTAATCAGACTGAAATGAGCTTGTGTTGAAATCTCTCCTGTGTTCAGTAGCACAATGTTGTACTGTGGCCCCTTTGCTCTGTGTTTGGCAGGCAGGTGAAATCATGCCACGCTACACCTATCTTGCCCAGATGGCTCTGGCATTCTCAGCCAGAGAATTACTTCTCAGACTGGAAATGGCGCCTTCACTGAAAATGAGGTCAATCGATTATTTGAGCCTGGGCTGAGACTTGCCCCCTTTCCTGCAGTGTAACAGGTATTAATGTGGGGGTGGGGCCACAGTTGGTGTTTATCAGTTGAAAAAGCCCCTCTGATGAGATTACCTATTCTGCTTGGCTGTAAAGCACACTGCTAATCAGAGAGCTAGCCAACACTCTCTCAGCTGGCACACAACCAGAATACTCGGTTTAGAGGTTGCTTATCAAACAAATAAAAAAATAAAAATTGTCAGTAAGACAGAGAGCAAGTGTTTGGACTGACATGAGGGTGAGTAAATTATGACAGAATTACATTTTTGGGTCAAGTATCCATTTAAAGAAAATCATTTTATGAATAGTATTACTTGTTTCTTGAATGTAAATGTCAATTTGGTCTAACATTTGTTAATTGCTGGTTATACATCATCAACAAGTGCCTTCACTTAATTGGCGTGTGTGGGAGTTCAACACCCTGTGAAGTGCCTGAAAGAAAACAGTCACAGGGCAGTGCCTTCTCCTCATTTAATGTGTGAATGTGTACAGTAGGTCCAGGCACACCGTGTTGTGACTGAGTAAAGCGTGTCTCAACTCCTTCTCATTAATGTTGCCTAAACACACACACACACATACAGCGACACACTGCTGTCTTCACATAGCTCAAAATAACCCTGAGTAAAGCAGCAGCCATTTATCTGTATCTGGGGAACTGATCCAATTACAGGGCTTACATTTGCATCCATCAGCCTAAGAGGGGGAAATTTCTCTGTGGAAAAACTGGTCAGCTTTCTCCAAAAAATAAAAAAGGAAAAAATTAGATGATTGCCCCTCATTCTCCTGCATAACTTCCATCATCAGGCTTGGCTTTCTTCCCCAGGTGGGCTGCAGATAATGGCCGCTGACTCCAGCTATCTCACAAAGCAGCGCATCAGAACAGCCATTAGGCTAAATATCAGTGTCATAATGTGGAACAGATGTCTAGAAGAAAGGGATCATTTAAAAGGCCAAATGAAAATAAACAGGCAGCTTGTAGACCTCCCTTCATCCCCTCTTTTCTCCGTTCCCCTCTCCTCTCCCCCCGTTCTCGTGGACCCTGTGTAGTGCCCAAAAGAAAACAGTTCATCAATCTTAATCTGAACCATTAAGAATGTAATAATACTAGCCGCTTATCTAGGCAAAGTGGTGCTGTGGGACTCTTAGGACTTGAGCCTAATGTGTTGAAAACTGTCCTTTTATTTTATTTTTTTCATGCAGTGAAAAAAAAAAAAAACACTTTTATATCTGCATTAAAACGAAACCTCTCCACCCTTGTGTGGCGTTGCCTTTCAATTTTGCTGATATTCCATAGTCTGCATCTGCTTATCATTAATTGCAGTGACAGTGTAAACAGAGAAAATGTAATTAAACAATTACTGTAAAAGTGAATATAATATTTATTAACATTCAAATGCACATTTCACAGAAAATGAAATGAATGGATCTTTTAGATATATTTTAGGAATGATGAATGTTCTTGTTTTGTGATACTGATTGCTTTCAATTTAAATGTAGTTAATTTGGTGACTATAATAATCTAATAGTTTAGTGGACAGTTGAAGGAAAGGCAACCCCGCAGTCTCTGAGTTGGAAACTATAGAAATGAGAGATCAGTTTAGTCTTGAACTTGATCTGTTGTGGCTTAATCTTTATAACCAATATTATTAGTTAGGTTAAAGTGTTTAGGTTAAGTTAAAGTTTTGTTTAATTAAATAAATCCACAAAACACAATTATACCTTTGTTTAATTTGTTTTAGAGCAATTTTAGCTTTAATAGAAAATATGTGGTATTACTTTCACACCTAGACTTTGATGTCTAAAGGCTATATTGTCTGAATTATTTGACTATTTTATTCTTCGCAAAATATTTTGTCAAAAACGCGCTCGGTTCATCTTTCTTTCTTTAATGTTTTCCGTGTTTATTAAAAAACTATGTATGGAGGTTTCACTTAAAACATCAGAAAGCTGAAAATGACACGTGTAATCTCTCCCCAGAGAGCCGCACGCGGGCAATAGAAAAACAGTGGGTGAAGTCTAGGCTAAAGTGGGGGTAAATAGCAGTAAATCACCGCCTGTCACTTCATCTGGCTCAACTTACAATGTACGTCTGCCTATCTAAAATGTTCCTTTAACACGAACGATTTATAAGTGTCGACTGTGCCGTGACTTTGCCGAAAAGCCGCCCTTTACTTCTCCTTCCCCCCGTCGTCTATACGATCAGTTAGAGCCCGCGAAATGATATACCCTACGTCAGAGCAGCCCTGACAGGCGCTCGATTTTTTGGGGGGAGAAAATGGGCTAATTTGTGAAAATTACGCCCCATGGCCGCGTCACACTCTTCGCCCCGGAGTGAAGAGAGAGTACGAGAGAAACAGCTGGTGTGAATTTTTAGCACCCATAATTAATTAAGAGGTTCCTCAGTGGGATTGGATGATTAAATAAAAGGGAGGAGGTATTCCCAGCATGCTGAACTGAATAGACCACTCCACTTCGGTTTCTTTATTGAAGATTTGGGGAGGATGATTTTGAATATTTTTCACTCTAGCCTCATCCTCCGTATTTATTTCCCCTGGTTTTTATCTCCTCTCAACCCGCATTTTCTTTTCCCGACCGAGGTCCCGTCAAGCATTTTCAGAGCAAGTTTCCATATTTTCTCTCAATTTTTAAAAAGTAATAACGCTAATCAACCGACATATGTAACTTCGTGGAGAAAGAGAGAGAGATAAATAGGGGCAACAAAAGTTCTGAATTGGCCACAATTGCTCTGCTGCCTAGCGCAGATGTCCCAGCGCATATTATAGGCAGGTCAAATAAAAGGGTGTCCTTTTACACATTCGAGCTGAATTTGATTCGGCTCAGCTGGAGTCGTGTCAGTGTGGAGGGATCAAGTAGTCATTGACTTATCAGGTGGACTGTCGATATTACGCAGAAATCCGCTTTGGAACACTTGGTCCAGTACATTTTAACGGTGATTTAGCGATTATTTTTATCAACAGGTTTTGATTACGCCGTAGACGTTACCTGTTTTATGGAGAGGCCCATGTCGCTCACTGCTCGATTACGTGGCAGGTGTAATTTTACGCGTGAATGTTTTAAGGTCAAGTTTTCTGTTTTAAATAACGCATTAAGCAGGGGTGCAACATAATCATGTTCATTAAAATATTATTTATTTATTTGATCTTTGCTCGGTTTTGTGGGCTTATTGATCGCGGTAAAGCTATTGTTGAATGGTTTATGTAAACACGTTTAGGAAACATCACCAGACTTTTAGTTGGCTATACACTGCATTTTAGAGGATTAGTTCAGCATTTTTTTCTTTGCAATTCTACTAACATTTCGTGTGATTTTAGAAATGTTAAAATAGCTAGATTTTTAGGCTATTCAATATGCGGTCAGATTCTAGTATTCAGTATTCTAAAATACTAAAATGTTAGGGTGTATATATATAGGCCTATATATAGGCTATATATTTATATATAGGCCCTACACTTTAATTTAATTATTTCCAATCCCGTCATATTTCTCAATGCATGTAAATGTGCACAAACGTCATCAGTTTGCTAGGGTGTTTTTGTCTCGCTTTCTCCATTTATTCTGACTTTTGTTGGAATAAGAGATTTTTGTTTCTTTTCTTTTTTTTTCTGCGTGAATAAGCTGATGTCACGTTCCTGAAAGCAAATAGTTGTTAGCAAGGGGCCTGTCGAGACTCGCCTTTTCAATATATTTTTAACAGCACGGGAATTATTGCAATAAACGTGCTTTTATACAGTAATTTCGTTTCAATAATTTCGTTTTCAAAAGTTCGATATTGTTAAAAAAAGATGCTGAAATTAATATATATGCTATATAATTTTTTCTTCCAGAGTTTACATCACAGCCCTGCTAATTATGTTAAGGAAAATCGTGGATGAAGACGTTTCTGTTGGCTTTTTTGTAGTTATGTCTGAGATAGCCTAAAGTCTCTCTGCAGAACATTGAATTTACATTTTGAAATCTTATTTCAATATGCAGGCCTACTTTCTTTATTTAGCCTATCAGTTAGATTCGTCTCAGTGTCTCTCTCTCTCTCTTTTTTTTTTTTTTTTTTTTTTACACGTGGGAACTGTCTTGCTCTCACTTGACATGCACACACAGTGACTGTGGATCTCTTCCGAACAATGAGTCTGAGACCCATTCAACTGGAAGAGAGAAAGAGAGAGAGAGAGAAAGTTGAACAAAGTCGTATGGGATCATTACGGAGTTCGCGCGGTTATTCATTCTCACAAAAGAACGGACCGGCCGACCCGAGTCCGAAAGCTTACTGCTTTAAGGTCGTCTCACATTGTGTTACGTTGAATATAGCCTAAATGACGCCTGTACTTAAAATGTAGGCTACATAGGCTATACGCGATTGCAATATATAGCCTAGGCTATATAGCTTAAACCTATAATGATAAAAATAATAAAATCCCATACGTCTTTCTTAATCATCATATACAACCAACACAGCAAATTAAACTAAACAATCACTAATTTAAGTCACGCGAGTTATCTTTGACAATTCCAGAGTTAAATATAGATTGTGTTTGCATTATAACCACTTACAGTAATTTTTTGTTAGATTAAGTTCACACGACCTTTATAGAATACATTAGGAATCTTTATAGTGTGTTCAAAACGGCTTTCTCAGTTGTGGCGTTGAAATCAGCTTTCACACAATCCCCGTCTACGGTTTGAAATATCCAATTGATTTTCATCATGCGTAAAATGGGATCGTAAATTATTATCGATATTTCAATATTTAAGCCTGGCATGTCATTAGAAAAGAGGATATTTTGTAATAAAAAAAATAAAAAAATTAAGAAAAAAGAAAGAAAGTCACAATTCAGACGAATGAATGTTGATTATATTAATTCGGGAGGAAGAATGTGACCATCTGTCTTAGAGAATATAAATTGCTGCTTTTTAAACTTCTAGGGCTTATGGACAGACGGGGCATTGCATCGAATGCTTCAACTCCTAGAGGGATCAGCAAAGAAAAACATAATTATGCTATTTAGCCGGCTGATGTGGTGCAGTGGCAGCTCCATCCCACTCTGAGAGATTAAATATAGCTGCCCCCCTCACCCGCTCTGCTGCCGGGGAAGGACATTAGAGCCAGGGGAATTAAATGAAACCCAGGGGACTTTTCAACTGGAGTGCACAAAGTAAACTATAGAGATTAATGACACGACCTCCGACTGAATCAAGTCGCTTCCCGTCCTCACGTCTACTACTACTACTATTATTATTATTATTATTATACATTTCAGATTATAATTCAAGGCATGCTGGAAATATCAGTGCTGTAGAGGATGTGGTTAAAATATATATTAATATCCGTGTTTATTTTAAATAGGCCATACTTCGTTATTGAATGTCAATTATATTAATTGTATTAACATTTTATAATAATCATAAAATTGAATGGAACCATGTTAAATAATACAATTGCGAACGAACAACAATATAATGATTTGTGATTATGTTCGAGTTAATTGTATAATTTGCTAAAATGTTCACTAAAGGTCGGTTATAAATTAGATTTGTTCTTTTGTAATTTGGAGACTGAACTTGCTTTAAAATGTGTAACTAAAACAACTAAAGTATTTATTTATCTGTATTCTTAATTGTAATCTCTGCGTATGATTTTTTACCTTCGTAACTCTCTCAGTAATTACAAAGTTGTTTTTTGTAATGAAAACATTTTTTTTATATATATAATACTTGTCAGCTATAATCTGTTACTCTCATTTACACCCGGTTATGCGCCTCTTGAAGAAGGTTCACTCTCTGTCTCCTAAAGAGTCAGGCCTCGAAATTAAGAGCAAGTGTGACACCTACCTGCGGGTGATGGTAGAGGTGCAGGACAGTACTAGGGACAGGCCATGCCAGGGGGACATTTGCTTGTCACGGCACCTTGGCTACACTCTTGAAAGCCATCAGCGTCTATAATCCAAAGCACTATTAAGCCTATCCTACCATTTAATGATATAACAGAGCAGTATGCTCCCAGACCCACTCCGCATCGCCGCGCGCCTCTAACCACTTTGCCACGCCTAGGAAATAGTAATGAGGTCTAAATTTGGCATAAAATCGAACTCATTACTGGAGTTCGCCACCTGATTGCTTTGCATATAACACGACGCGGTTGGAATGTAATTGGGTTAAATGACTGCTCGACACTTCTGCCGGTGTTGTCATATCAATATTCATCCGTCGAGCAATCTCTCTGTTTGCAAAAGAGGGATGAGCATTGCCCTGACCGAAGGCTATCGAAAAAAAAAAAAAGAAGAAGAAGAAGAAGAAGAAGAAAAAAAAAAACTTCCGTAAAAACTTAACAGCATCGAACCGACAAATAAAGCATCGTCTTCATGTTTCAGTTTCAATATGTGCCGCCCCTGCTTGTTAGTAGAGGTAAATCAGAATATATAGGCTGCCTGATAATTCCAAGTAGCCTATTATCACGCTGCTGTTCAGAAATAATAATTGTCCTTGTCATGATGTCATTTATCTTCATAAATAATATCGCTTTAAATTGTATAGCTATCAAATTCTCATTCACATGCGTGCAAATTCCCAAATCAGTCGCTGCACACATTTTCTTTTCCATAATTTACTTCAAAGATAGTGTATTGTCCATTTTAAATACAAAATGCTACATTAAATATACATATTAGTCTTTAATACAAATAGACTCAGGCGGCTGCAGCGTTTAAGACAATTCTTAGAAGTTACATCCTCTTGATTAACAATTCAGAAACTAAGATTTTGAGGATAAGCATTTACTCAGAAAATAATTGTCCTCGGATTTTTTTTCTTAATCAGAATGCGTCTTCTTTTGCTTCTTCATTAAGCAACCACAAATAATAAATAAATGTCCGTGTGATTGGCGATGAATCCGGTATTAAATGTTTGACATACCTTTCTTTAGCTCATAAGGTGAGTCTTTACAAAGATCTACCTGTGTTTGGCTTCTTACTTTGCTCTCTCTTACCAGAGCCTCGGCTCTGTTTAAAACAGTCTGGCTTAATCCATTGAAATGTGCCGTTGAGCTGGTGGTAGTGCCGTGGCTGCTGTGGAGGTGTCCGAAAGTGCTATAGTTCGTGTAACCCGGGTAAAAAGGGGACGTGTAGTAAATAGGCCGAGAAAGGACAGTGTTATTAGGGAGAGGGCACTGAGGGGAGGAACGGCTCGGCGAGGCCGCGCTGGCTATGACTGTGCTTTGACCCAGTCCCGCGGCCTGTGGAGCCTCACTGCTCCCTTTGCACCTGTCCGAAGACGTGGCGATCTCGGCCAGAGACCAGAGTTTGGGTTTGGGCGCCGAAGGGGGAGAATGAATAACAGACGTTACGTTGCTGTTCACCGTGCTCGCGGCGTGGCCCGGTTCTGTGGGCTTTTCTTGCGTAATGAGATCACTCCCTCTCTGTAGGACGGGGGGAGAGGAGGTGGTGGGTTTCGCTTGCTCTGCGAGCAAATCCGTCCGCTCCTCTGTGTCTTTTAATTCCGAGTCTGTCAAAGGTGGATCAAGATCTTTAGCATGAGTCTCGTCTTTAAATCTGTCGCATGGTATCTCCCCTGGGTTGATGAGTTTATGATCTGAAAGAAAAAAGAAAAGAAAAAGAAAAATATTTGATTAAGCAAGACTGGTCGAAATTAACTTTTTTTTTTTTTTTTTTTTTTTTTTTTTTGAAGATGAGACAAATATCACATCGTTATTTTAAACTGTTGTATAGTTTTACTGTTGAAAAAAAAATCTCATTTAATTCATGTACCCATTTCTGTGCAAAGTTGTTTAATATTTGACATATTAAATACTTATTATTATTTCTATTAATATTATTATAAATAGGCGGTTGTTATTATAGCTATAAATGAGATGCCGTGCGCCAGCTGTGCCCTTATTATGCAGCTCAAGATAAATGATGTGCAAAACACCATACGTCACCAGCAATTCTCAGTCCATAAGAAGTCAAATTAGAGGAGTTCAAGGTGATTATTATTTAAAGCAATTCTCCCATTATAAATAATATACCACCATTAACCAGCAATCAATTTTGCGCCCGGAGTGGAAACGACTGCGATGAAAAATTGATGATTTTTCCACAGACCTGCCTCTGTGTCTGTGGAGTCTCCCTTGTCCGTGGGCTTGTTTGGCTCGTCGTCGTCGTTTTTCTCTAGATCAATGTTTTCGTCCTCTTCCTCGTCCTCGCTCCGGTTCCGTGGGGTCCAGGTCATCTTGTTCTCCTTCTTTAGCCTCCGCCTGGCGTTGGCGAACCAGGTGGACACTTGAGTGAGGGTCATCTTAGTGATGATGGCCAGCATGATCTTCTCGCCTTTGGTGGGGTACGGGTTTTTCCGGTGCTCGCTAAGCCAAGCTTTCAAAGTGGCTGTGGCATCCCGAGTAGCATTCTTGCGGTAAGCTGGGTCTCCATACGGGTACGAGCCTAAGGGAGCAGCGTAAGGATGATACCCTATAGATCCGGCCATGCCTGTCGTGTGGTCATACGGGGAGCTCTGAAAAGAGCCAAATCAATTGTTTTATTAGCAAAACATCACTTTATGGACACCTGCGCACAATGAAGGATCGGTTACAGATCACTAACGCAAACACACCATAAACAAACACGCACACACATGCATGCCACAAACGCACTTTAAATCTAATTAATCAAAATGGTAAAGTGCAAGGCCGCAAGGCCACGTATTCTCTATTTTTTTTAGTTGCCTCATTCCCTCCAGAAGGAATGATTGTGAAATGCAATTTCATAACGTTCTCTCAAAAATCCCTCCTCTTTGTTAACGATCATAAATCTTTATTCGACAGCGATACTTACTTTTGACAATGTTTATTTTCAGATTAGCCAGCTAATTAGAAGTTGCAGCGTTATGTTGGGTCATCTGACATTGTTGTGCACGCATTGACCAGCGCTGACCTATGTGCACGCAATTCACATTTAAATAGCCGGTAGAACATGTGTCCTTTTAAGTAGCCTATTTGACTAAATACACGGTTAAGACAAGTGGGGAGCAATTGATCATTTATTCCCTTTGATACCAATAATATTGTTTGGCTGCTGCCCACAGAACCGAGGAAATCGTGTTGTCACAAATGAACACAATATAATAATAATAATAATAAATAAAAAATAAATACATTTTAAAAAAAGACGTGAAATTATGTATGTATGTTTTTTCTGTTTGCATTGAATTCGGAATTAACTGCTTCATTTACTGTGTAGAAAAAAAAAAAAATCAGTCTATGTGTTGTAATGTTTATTTTAGAACAATTGCTGGTTGTTTCAAAATGTTGTAGCCTACTGTATTATGTATTATTTAAAGTGTCGTGAAACCTAACCAAATTCCGCGAATGCATATTTGATAGTTAAAACCGCAAATCTTGCGCAAATGATTACATTGTGTCTCGTTCTTGCAACAGAATATGCATTACAACGAAGCATAACAATGTATCCACCCAACTTCTAAAAGTAGAAAAATACACAGGACCGTGAATAAAGCGCACTCACCACATAAGAAGTGAAAGTAGCGGCGGCGGCCGCATCAGCACTGTACGGGAGATGGGAATTGTAGCCTGGCGAGGCGCTGGTGAACGCTGTAGATCCGGCATAGGGAGCGAAAGCTGAGCCAGAGGAAGATCTCCCTAGCTCATCTGTCCGGGGTCCCGATATCACGCTTGTACTGTAGGCAGGACAGGAATAGAGTGCCAAAGAGGCGGATGGCTGATACAAGTAGCCCTGAGGGTACGCCATGGTGAAGATCCAAATATAAGCTTCTCACTTGAGTTCTTCTCCCTCAAACTCTCACGCGCTCTCCGCGCTCGCTCATAGAGTTCCGAGTAAACAGACCTCCGTCCCGTCCTCCTCACGTTGATAGCAGTGATGGGAATTAAAGAGGACGACGAATGCATAGACTTCACACTCGTTAATCAGTCGTTGTCAGACTCACACGCGGATTTTCGAGGAGCTCTCTCACCCTCTGCGCGCGCTGTGACTCTCATGCCGAGCGCGCGGGACAAGTTTTTTTGCTCTCGGATGGGGCTTTGCTTCGGAGAGTGTCCTGCCAGGATGCTAAGTTGGAAATTGAGGATTCTGACGCCTACTTTGAGCCTCTCGCTCCTCCTCTCGGGGTGTAGTCATCGAAGGAAAGGCAAGCTGGAGCTGGGTTACAGCAGCCCAATCTGAATCGATTCTCTCTCTCTCTCTCTCTCTCTCTCTCTCTCTCTCTCTCTCTCTGCATTCGTACCCTGGCACTCACTAACAATCTCCCCCGCCATCCCCATATTTTTGTCTCTAACAAGCCTCATTGCTTTAGACTGAGCAGCTACAGCCCCTGGATGGCGGTCTCATGCGAGCCAGTACATCAACTTCAACTTTCCTCATTTTCTAAATACACGAAGCCTTCATTTTCACACATGATTAATAACAAATGGACTGTTACCTTTCTGGGACGGCTTGCTAAATACGACGGGAGACGCTACAAGTACTGTTTGCAGTTCTTTATCCTCCTTGGTTTTGTGTGTTCTCGGCGTTCATTTTAAGCTTGTAGAGTTTTTTTTTTTTTTTTTTTTTTTTTTTTTTTTTTTTCAAGAATACGCAACAATCGGTGATCCATCGTACCTTAAGTCAGCTGAACACGGACCTGCATTTGGGGGAGATTGCCTATGTTATTACCTCATTGTATAAATTTACCGCTTGAAAAAAAATGTACACACATCGTTTTCGCAAAGCTATTTTACAGAAACAATGCGGCGAAAGTGAGTGCGCGCTTATCAAATCTTCAGTGAGAAAGTGAAGAAGTAACTTTTGACAGGTGTTAACTGATTTGTCCGCTAGACAGTTTTCGCCTTAGATCCCGGAACAAACCAGATCTTCTTCTCCTTTACACCAAAGCCCCAAGCGCAGACAGATTAAGACCATATGAACCACGGCAAATCCACCACGACCAGGGGCTCTAAGCCCTTTTGATTCAAACAGATATATTCCTCTGTGGCGGAGGATATCCTCATGTATTTTGTTCTATTTGCTCGCAGACTGTATTGTGTGCGTCTAGCATACTCAACATGGAGATACGATCAATTTAAGTAATAAATGCATTAAGATGAAACGGATTTTATTTTTATTTACTGTAGCCTACTAATCATCACAACAATATACATACTAATTTGATTAATACTAATACTAAATTTCTACTAAATCAATCTAGAAATCAATAGCCAATTAAAATGTAAGCTAAATGTAATCAGTGTTTATTATAATTTAGTTTCATAATTTAAGTGCCGCAACACATAGGACACACAAATAATTTTCATAATCTACAGAATTACCTTACGCTATTACAAACTGCAGGTGAACTGATAAATAGGCCTACATGCGATGCTTATGATTAATAAAAATAAAAGACTAAACAAACAAAAACATAAGTGGTGGCTGAGGAACTTCACGCAGGAGTCTGTGAACTGGCTCACTTGTTAAAGTCTCTCTGAGCCGAAAGGGATCGCTGTAGGCGCTGCTACAGAGAGTGTGCATGAGGTCACGTGTTACTGTACTCTGAAGAGTAAAGAATGATGACGCTCAAACTCAGTGGACCAATGCTAAGTTCACAGCAAAACAATCTGAAGACATACGAAATTGTCGACTGTGATAGTGAAGACGTTTTTATTATTTCTGCACCACCCGTGAGTGTTGGCTATTATAAATAAACGAAATAGAGTTGAGGGACATGAACCAGAATTACAATATAGTTTGTATAGCCTACTTATTTCGTTCCTTGTCAGTTCATGAGAAAAATAAATAGCCATACACGTGTTTATTGTCATTTTACATTTCGAATCTATTGCATATAACATAAAGCATATGCCATAAAATCTAACCTCATTAACCGTTTTTTACTTTTTTATTTATTATTATTATTATTATTATTATTATTATTTGTGCTGAAACATAGTGGAAGTGACCATTGCACAGTCAGCTTTAAATAGCGTACCAGTTTTTTTGTTGTTGTTGTTGTTGTTGTTGTTGTTGTTGTTTTTTAATGCTAATAGCGTACCAGTTTCCAAGGATACCTGGGAGTAGCAGCATTTAAATGACGTCAATATTCATTGATAGAGTATTATCGGCAGTATAATGAGTTCCTCTTCACCAATAGGATTCGATAAGCAGTCTGTTTAGCCATAGTGGAGGGGTGAATGAAAGAAAGCATGGAAAGAGAAATGCAGCAGTCACATTCTTCACGCGCTGACAGAAAGGTAGGAAACTGCTTATTTAACTTAAATCACATATAATAGCCTTATCAAAGCAGTCGTGTATAGGTTGACGAAAAACAGCACTTTTAAAACATTATGTTTTAGCAAAGGTGGTCTTGTATTGAAATAGTTCGTGCCTTATTTTCCCGAAATGCTCCCGTGAACTCCCAGACTGGACGGCAAGGGGAGGTGTAGGCTTATGTTAGGTTATGTGCTCTCACTGATGTATCAGTTTTGCTTGTTTTATGACGGACGCTTATGTTTCCAATTATGCATGTTTGTAACGAGGCGTGCAGATATGCAAGAGTCTGAATCTTTGCACAATAATGCAATTGTCTGTCAAATGAAATATAACAGGGACCAAAAAAAAAAAAAAAAAAAAAAAAGTAGGGGTAGGGGGAGGTAGGTTATTTCAAGTGGTGCTTTTTCACCAAAATGCCTGGGGGAAACGACGTAATTTAATTTGGATTTAGAAACTATTATTAGAAAGCATTATCTATTGTAGCAGACTAATTGCTTCTCGCGTTCGCGCGCAGAATGCGCTGGTTAAACAAAGTTAGTTAACGTGAAGTGCATGACAGGTTTCCTCGAGGCACAAGGTTAGGCGTGTCTCTCCCGACAGCAATGGGCAGCCGGTAACGTGTAGCCTACCTCTCTTTCTGTCCCCCTCAAACGGATTTTAGCCACTTCAAATCTGCCTTAAACCGATTAGTTGACGCCAAATATTCTTTGATGTATTAGCTAAGGGGTTTTGCCACTTGGAAGCCAATTGAAATTCTAAACAGTCCGCCGCTAATGCTTTGGGGAGATCCGTGGCGAATAATGGATGTGATTTATTTTTGACCTTGCCATTTTTATGAAATGATTAAACACATGTGCACAAGTAAATCCTATCCCCCAAGCAGCACTGCAACATAATAATAATTATAATAATAATGCATATTATTATTATTGCAATAAACAGCTAAATACATTTTTATATTTATACATTGTATAATATACATTATATATATATATATAGACACCTTTGAAACAACAATTTGAAAGGAAAAAAAAAATACTATTTTATTAATCATATATATATATGGAAGTTTGTACTTTTTTGACGCTTGTAAACAACTTAATTCTTACCAAAACCTGTTGACTTGAGTGCAAGTTTTCACTCATAACAATGTAGCTTGTAATGGAGCGCTTCTAACCATGATCCAAATATCTATGTAAGTACAGCACAAAATCAAAAGGGAATAGCTGATCCTTTAAAAGAGCAATCTAAATCTGTCAGTACTCTATAGGTTTGCCAAATACCTTTTATTGAAACCACCAGATTGTTGATGCAGGAGCTCATTTATTTTAAACATGATTACCCTGGTATTTTTTTTTTCCTGCCCCCTGGAACAGGTGTGAAAATATCATGAGGGAGTTCTAGCAGATTTAATCGACTTGCTGATTCTCATCATGATAGCCTTTAACACCCCAGTCAATTTTAAAGTGTTCATATGGCAGAGATAGACTGGGTCCCCGGGTCCCCCGGCTGTGGCTCCATATTCCCGGAAGTCTTCCTTGGAGGCCCCTGGTGACTGACAGGCCGTTAGCCAGGCTAAACCATGTGATGATGAGCTTTTTATGAGAATGGATTTAGAATTGAGAGATTTCAGACAAAGATTGTGTGCATTTTTCTCTCTCGTTCTTTCTGTCTTTCTCTCATCTCCCTCCCCCGTCTCTCTCTCTCTTTCCCCCGCCAGCCAGCTAGATTATGATTGATTTGGTTGAAATGGATTGTAGGAAGCAGACATTGATTTCTCAATGACTTCTCACCAAAAAAAATATTTAAAGTTGTATCCAGAACGTAGAAATCTCAGTATCCAACATTCTCTCTCCTCTCTGTGTCATTCTCTGCTCTGGAGCGAGAAAGCACCGTAATGCAGTCTAGTCAACGATGAGACAAATGACCTGTAATGTTATTTTGAAATGAGTCAGTAAGCTGAGGGACTAAAGGAGTATTGATTGAGCCTAATGAGGATTGAGTGGAAGGAAAACAAGCTTTTCGGGGTTTTGCCGACGCATCTCTTATCAGCACACAACAATTTAATGCACTCTCTACAGCAGTACTGCAGATGCCTGTGTCTTGTACGGCTCATTTGCTGTCTTATAATATTAAATCAGACACCAGAAGCCTGTATGTGCACATATGTAAACACTGTTTTATGATCAAATGGTTGCAGGAAAGCATTGTTACTAAAAACTCATCTGACAACATATTTTGTGAAAGAATGAAAGAGCCTTTTGGCATAGGTGCATGTTTGAATATAACTTTTAAGTTATGAATATACAAAGAGTTACACAGAAGCTGTTTTACTGAAGGACCGGTATTGCAGCTATTGAAACAGACCTGAAATTAGTGGTGTATCCACCACTGATTTTAAGCAGAATTGTATTAGCTTTGTGTGCAATGACAGAATGAACCCTGTCATGGATTTTAGCAACTTCTAAATCTGATGTAGTATTAGTAGAAGCCTTTTAGTAGAATAGGAATTAGTAGAATGTCTTTTACGTGTCTTTTATCTCTGAACTAATTAAATGGTGAATACAGCCAATAGTATTAATTCTAGCCACAAGAGCAATAAAGGTGAAATGCTTGGAAGGGTGTTTATAATTTATTCCTGTACAACTGAAAACTACATCTACCTATATATGTGTCATTTCTGGTTAGGGTGAATTCTACAGGTTGTATTTAAATCTAAGATTCTTACTGCGGTAGAACAATGTATCTTGTTTATGTATGTATTATATTATTTACTTTCTTAAATGTCTCACTGAGACTTAAACTCTTAGCAGTCCCTGATCTGTCAAAATGCCCTTTAATTGGTGTGAGAAAACAAGCGGTCACAGTTGTTTTATATCTCACTGCATCTGCAGTTGTCAGTGCCACGCTAAAATGACCTCCAGGGGATTTCAGTAAATGTAATTAAACTTCTTTTTCTCTAAACCGCTTTGGCTTGTTTATTCATTCCGATACTGTAAGATGTTAGCTAAAATGCTACTTTATTATTTATTTTTTTTACCATAAACTTTAATAATGGATGGTCAAGTTGTTGAAAATGAACGGTAAAGAAGATTTGAGAAATGTTTACCTGGAGTGTTTTTATACATAATCCCAAACTGCAAATTTGTCACTGCAGTAGCACCCTTGTTTTGCTATGATCACACCATTCATCCACAGATCATTCTCTTTTTAAGCGAAGCTCTCCTGCCGTCCCATTGGTCAGCATTGTGCCACGCCCACTGTCCATCCAGACAGTTGGTTCCCGGGCCTGAGGTTCGAGCGAGTCGTTTAGAGGCCCCCAGTTGCAGGTAATCAGCTGAAGCTGCTGCATAATTCTTAGGAGGGGTTGTGTTCTGCTCTCCTCTTCCGTGAGCAGCGGCGTGTTGTTGTTTTGTTTTCTCTGAGCAGCTCTTTGATGCCATATCCTCTTACAGTTGCTCAATGCCAGCAGCCATGTTTCATAAACATCCAACGGAAAACATCCTCTGCATTTGAAATGTAGATGGCTTTCTCTGCCTGCCTCTCTGCATACTGTACTTGCCCTCTCACATTTTCTCCCCATCGCTCTCTCGCAGCAGAGGTGTTGGGTTTCTCTTCTCTGCCTTTGATACGTTCGAACAGCTACCCGATCAAGCCTCAGCGTTTTGGGTGTCAGGTGTAATCTGTGGCAACAACAATGCGAGCAAGGCCTCATTCCCCATTTGCTCCTCATTAGGATGATATCACCGAGGTGCCGGATCCAAATGAGCTGTTTTGTTATGCTGTGATAGCACATGATACAGCCTCTCGTTATATATCAGCGAATTTCAGGAGAATGCTCACCAGTACTATATAAATATACATTCTTATGGAGTTGTTTATTTTGAAGTTTAATGCTTTATTGAGGCTATAATCCTTGAATTATATAGAAATCATAATGAAATGTATGTTAAATGGAGCACAGCCTAAGAAATTGAAATTCTCCATAGACGTTTCCTAGAGTCTGTTTCTCTACACCTGGCCAGGCGTTTGAGTGCATTTTGCTCCAAGTATCTGTCCATATGCCTCTGTGGTACTTCGCCATTGTGTTTGTGTGAGTCTATTTCCCAATCGTAGCATTCAAGCATTTGACTTTTGTTGCTTGGGGCCCAGGCATTATTTGCTGATGATCTGTTTGCATAACCCTCTTCCTTGCCTCTCTTCTCCCTCAGGGAGGATGGATTTTAGTGTGACACACTGGTATCTGCGGGTGTGCTCACCTTTCATTTCCCATAAGCATCTGTAGCCCAGAGAAATGTGGTTCCACCCTCGCAATAAAAATATGGCAGTGAGATCAAAGAGCCACTCGTCTCACCTTTGCTCACTCTCTAGTCCCATCCCTACAAAACCAGGAAGATGTCAACATGTGAGCTCCACTGTTGCTCATATTAGACTCTACTTAAAGAGAGAGTTCACCTAGAAAGGAACATTCTGTCATTATTTAAGGCCTGTTTACACCAAGGACGATAACTATAAAAATAACAATAAAGATATAGTTCTAAAAATCGTTCTAAATATAAAAGAGTCCAGCATTTAAAGCGCTAGATATAATATTGTATAATAAGCGAAGAACAATATTGTCGACTGGTGCGGATGCTAATATAGTTATTGTGTAAACGTATCATTCTTCCTTTACTCACCCCATGTTATTTCAAACATGTGTGACTTTCTTTCTTCTGCAGAACACAAAAAAATATATATTTTGAAGATGTGTTTTAACTTATAGAATGAATGTCAATGGGATCATTTGTATGGGCAAAAAAATGTAAAAAGGTTTTTAAAAAATATTTTTTTTTGTGTCCCATAAGAGAAAGTAAGTCATACAGGTTTGGAAAACCATGAGTTTGAGAAAATAATGACAGATTTTACATTTTTGGGTGAAATATCTTTTAAAGTATAGGCATCTCAATTCTTTGATTGTGCTAAAAAAATAAGAATTCCAGAATCTTTTTTTTTTAATGATTGAAGGGTATCAGACTGTTTTATAATTTTTCATTTCAATGAGCAATACTGTTGTTTTTAGTGTTATAATAATTAAGCACAGCAACCCACTATCAAAACATTGCTTGTCGTCTCAGACATATTTGTTTCCCTGTAGCCTGTTAATGAAGGCAAAGGAGCAATGTGTGTGCAGACTGTGTAACTCGTGAAGTGTGTCTCTATGCAGATGAGATGCTCTTCAGACAACATCAGTGTGTGAGCAGCACACCGTGTAATGACTGTGGCAGAAGCCTCGGTTCTCATAGCTTAACATGGCGCACTCACCACGCAGCTAGATTTGCCAACGCTAGGAGAATCTGTTGAAAAGCAGGGTCTTCGTCTGAATATTTTGAGTGAGGGCTAAGGAGGGAAAGTTAAGAGGGTCGTCCATGCGGGAGACAGTAGAGGTGCGCAGAGGTGAAGGCTGTGCTTCCGTCCTTGAGGGAGCCCATTTAAAAAGCGCTTTGAAAGTGAAGCTAGACAGCACCAGGAGTCATCTCGCTGACTGGTGCTGTGAGCGAGAGAGTGCAGAGGAAGAGAGGGAAAGATTGAGGTGCTTGGGAGGGATGGCTTTCCACATGAAACATCTTGTGTTTTCACAGGCCGAATTTACTGTAGTAAATATTCACCGAATGCTCGTTTTCCTTACCTTTCATTCTGTGTGTTCCTTTTGTGTGTGCTTTTCTTTCTCTCACACAGGTCCTGATGGAGAGAGAGAGGGAGTGGGAGGGAGACAGAGCTAGAGAGCGAGCAAGGGAAAGCCCATAATTCTGTAATGCCCATTAGCGAGATTTCACGCACTCTCTCTGATCTGACTCACTGACAGAAGCCTCTAAGAGACTATAATGAGAATGTTTGGCAGGATTCTGGATGTGTGTGTGTGTGTGTGTTGTATCAGTGTCTAGGTGAATGCAGTTTTTATGTGCACCACTCATCAGCTGTGACAGACAATATTTGATATGATTCATGCACCCACACATTCCCCTCACACATTATTATTCTTTGACATTTTTCTTTGTACGTTTTTCAAAATTCAAACACATTAAGGGATGTATACTGAAATTATGGTCAAAATCTATAAGCTAATTTTTAATTAGCTAATATTAAAATCTATAAGCTAATATAAGATATATTTTTTTATGTTATATCTGATAATTGGAAACTATTCAAATTCTATTCACTACTATTTTGCCCAAGTAAATTAAAATAATTTTAAATGCTACATGGGAATTAAGGCATCACAACAATGCAATGTACACTATGAAAAATGTATATTTATTTTGATATTTGCTGAAGATTGCATCTAACCATGTTATTACATTATTGTTTTTTTTTTATATAATTAGATGATGACAAAGGTAATCAAAATATTCAAATAGTTTGAAATGAGAATGTGCAAATAAATACCCAGTAACCCCCAAAAAGTTGATTTACTCTTGTCAACTAAAAGGAATCAAATTGACTCTGCATGAGTCTGAATAGATCTAGACCAACCTATTATACTCATTAAAATGTTGGCCATGTTTAAACCCTGCATCAGATTGCTGTCAAAGTGACATGTCTGTATTTATTATGAAATATTTACAGTCTGCTCCTTTAATTCCTTAAGTGGCTAATAGTGGCAAAAATGACTAAAAACACCCATCCGCTGCTTTCTCCCTCTCTCTCACACGCTCTCTCGTTTTATTTTACACAAATTAGCTTTAGTCCTGGAGGGCAAAATGACAAGAGGTTACTGGGAGACTATGTGTTTAATTAATTGAAAAATGCTCAAATTGCTTTTACAGTTGTTATTGGAGGTGAAAAAAATGGAATCCATGTTGCCAGTACTCAGGCGTAATTAGCTCCTGAGGGAGTTGGATATTTAGCATTAGCAATGTTGCTGCACTTAGGACACAAATTTCTATTTTGATAATGAAGGGCTGGGGCTGTCGTTGAGGACAGCTGTAGTTTGAGGGGGTGGGGGTGTTGTGGGTTTTGAGGTCCTGTGCAAAAGAGAGAGACACCCTGTCTGCTCTCCCTCTCTCTCCTCTCTCTCTCTCTCTCTCTCTCTCTCTCTCTCTCTCTCTCTCTCTCTCTCTCTCTCTCTCTCTTCTTTCAGTGTGTATGTGTCTGTGAAATGGCAGCAAGGGCTCCCAGGGGCCACACATTACCCAAAGTATTTAAGTTTCCAATTAAACTGAGAACCAGCTACCACTGCAACAAGCTTGGAATGAGCCAATGAGATTCCACAATCATCTCAGGGAAACTGTGGCCCATAGAAGAGGAGGAAAGGACGAAGGATGGGGATAACATAGGAGAAAATCCTTTGTTTATTCAGACTTTAACTTTATTTAGACTACTTTTTTTTTCAGTACGGATATGGTTGGGAGGGAGAGGAGGCAAGAGGGAGTGTGAAGAGAAAGAGAGAAGGGAGAATACAAGACTTTAATGATCTGCTGTGGAGAATCAGTGTGGAGTCCTTGGAGACTGCTGGGCTAGTTTGAAGCAGCATGGTCTCATTTGGATTGGACTGAGTGTGGCAGTCCTACTGAGCTCTTATACCATGCTGTCTAAATGCCTGCCTGCTACCGCCTCTAACTGCCTGCTTGTGTGTGTGTGTGTGTGTGTGTGTGTGTGTGTGTGTGTGTGTGTGTGTGTGTGTGTGTGGAGACATATATCATGTGGATTGCATACAGGACGTGTGAAAGAATAAGTCTGCTCTGTTAAGTTCCGCTGTTAAACCATAATAATTTCCACCTTAGTCAATGTGTCTAATAGTCATTTCTCTCTGTCATTTTGTTTGACAGCACAGAACATGCTCACACAATCTTTGCTATTTCATTTCTTTTTGTTATGCTAAACTAACAAAATGACAAAACATTATGTTACAAAAATCTACAAAAACAGCAATTCGGTGTCTTGCAAATAACACTCCACATGCAAAGACTCTCTTTCAGTTTTTTTTTTTCAATACAGATGAAGCAAGAATTACACAATACACTACTAAGAATAAATATGCATATTGTAGCAAATACAATTTGAGGTCAATTATTTGGTTTTTAAACAATTATTTCATTATTAAATATTTATAAACTTTTTCTGCTGTAGGAATTATTTTCTTCACTGATATTGTTGCAATGCATTTGTGTCAGTACTGTGTCTACGGGGTCAGATTACAATGGAACTGATGTAGTTTTACTGTAAAATGCTGATACGTGATAGCTGTGCAGGTAAACCTCACTCCCCTGGCCTCAATATAGGCACGCTGACGTCTGACACTGGGGTTGCGGTCTTTAACCTGCTCATTAGAGAGCCCGGCTCCCATGCCGACTGTAGTTTGAGCCCTACTTAGAAGTCTGACCACCGACCGGTTATACATATATTGTTGTAGTCTGCAGGTTGGCAATTTGATTTGTGAAGAGAAAAGGTTTTGTTCTGAAAATAATAAATATATAAAATAAAAATAAAAATAAAAAGTTTCCAAAATAATTTGTATACGATAACTTTTTTTTTCTTTCTGTAAAAATGCCTAAAGAGTGGAGGCTACTATGAAATAGCTGTGTCCTCTCCTTGTGCTGGGAGTTAAAGGAAAAATTATGTCATCATGTGGTTAATTATTGTGTGTGTGTGTGTGTGTGTGTGTGTGTGTGTGTGTGTGTGTGTGTGTGTATATATTAGTAATAATAGTAATAATAGTGTAGGAAATATAGGAAAAACAGATCACAATCATATAATTGAGATGCCTATACTTTAAGGGATATTTCAAACGGAAGTAAACATTGTCATTATTTACTCCCCCTTTTTTCGTTCCAAACCTGCATGGCTTTCTTCTGGAACATAAAAACATATATTTTGTTGGTATGAATGTTGATAGCCAAAGCATTTTGGTGACTATTTTGTTCCTGATAGACTGACATCCGTAATTGTATGGACAAATTAAAACAAACACTGAGACATTTCTCAAAATATCATCTTTTGTTTTCCACAGGAGAAAGAAAGTCATACAGTTTTGGAATGTAAATAATGATCGGATTTTCATCTTTATGAACTATCCCTTTAATGGAGAAAATATAGTTAAATGACTGTCCTTTTACATCCTAGACACCATGCCCATTGTACAGAAAATATGCTAATTGGGGCAATGGGAACTGAGACATGGGGTTATTTAATTTCCCAGGGTGCATTGGGCTTAGCAGAGATGACAGAGAGGCTGAGGCAGAGTGTAACGGGAGCTTCACCGCAGCAGCCCTGCTCTGGGCTTCCAACCGACAGAGGAGCACCGTGAGAAAGACAGACGGAGAGAGAGAGAGAGAAAGAGAAGGAAAGTAGACCTCTGAGCTGCGACTCTTGTTCTGGAAAGCGCACATCATTAAATGATATAATGTTACTGTCAGTTTGTCATGCAATAGTGTCAACGAAAAAACTTTACAAGACTGGTGCCAAAAATTAAGAGATTGAGAGCGAGAGACAAACAGGACCTTGCCAATCATTCATCATTGTCTCACTTCCTCTCTCTCCTCTCTTCACAGACTTGCTCTTTTTGTGTGCGCTACCCAGAATTCCTTGTGACATTTGTTGTGTGAAGATTACTCACTGGCCCGTAGCCTAGTGTAGCACAACAGTGATGGCTTTAAAGACACGGAGTTGGAGCTGTCCCAGCCTCGACACCTCACCCACAAACTGTGCCTCCTGTCAACCCCCACGGGCACCTATTGTGGTGAATCAGTGACCGTGCCATTCCTTCTTTCTGCTCTTCACCAACAAATGATAAACTAAGTGGGAAAAAAAAGACAGAATGGAATGAAGAAGAAAAGAAGATCCAGAGCATGTTGCCTTTTGGCTGGATTCGGTCAAGACAATGCAAGTGCTGGACCATCATTTTCAAATGCACTGAGCAAATGCAATAGACCAGAGTACTGACAGGTTTCATCACACAAACAATTCATTATTGCTTTTCTTGCTACACCCTGGTTTAATGAAAATGAATGTAATGTTTCAATAGAAGCGCAAGATAATAATACCTAAATGAATGCATACAACAATTAATACACAAATTATAAAAAATAAAACTTGTTTTTTTTTTAAATCCATTAAAATATATATTGGTATAATACTAGGGGTGTAACGATACACAAAACTGACGGTTCGGTACGTCCCACGGTTTTGACGTCTCGGTTCGGTTCGGTTCGGTTCATCTAGGTTCATTTAGGTGGAGTGGGGGGTTTAGAAAGCTAAAATTGTTTTTTGTTTTTTTTTACAGTGCTTTAATTAACAAATTGTGTCCTTGTCTTTAAATTAATTAAATTACAAGTAAACGTTTCGCAAGGATATAAAAAAATCATCTGCTAATGCTGTAAACTATATAGGAGCCCTTACTTGCACATTACTATAACATTAAAGCTTAACAACAGAGCCTAGACTTTTAGTCTAAATACAGTTGCTATTTATTTTTAGATATAATAATAATCAGCACTCAAGTAACAAATTGTATGAAAACATGTAAACTGCACATAAGGCAGTTTTTACATTAACATATGTTTTTACTCTAATTTATTATTGAATATAATCATTTACACAGTTGCTGTCATTTTCATGACAGATATTTTAAACATACATTAAATAATCAAGATGTCATTAACAGGTTAAGTAAAATATAATATATAGGCTAATATAGTGCATTTATTTAGTGAAAGAGTTCATTTCCTTAGCAAACCAACAAGCTGTGGACACTGAATGACTTGCCTGAGGTAACTGTTAAATAAAGCTATGTGAAAAACTAAGCGTTTTATTGACGTATTTCCGCTGTTGAAACACTGACTGAGCGATTACACGAGTTATGATGCCTTTCAGTAAGTATACTGTATCTTTCAACATACCTTCAGGTGTCCATTCATGTTTATTCTGTAACTGAGGAAGAGAATCGCGTTTACTCGCGCTCCGCGCTGCCGCTTTAAATGAGGAGCCTAGTACGGTGATCTGTCACGCCACATCAAAGAGCGCCAAAACGACATTTAATGTTTGAATTTCGTGATCAGATAGACAGAATTTGAAAGATTACACCTTGCTTATTATCGAAAGTAACAAATTTCACTGAGCTTATTGCGATTAAATGTGGTTAATAGGCAACAACGCTGTATTCGTTGTACACATAAGACATGAGGTCCAATGAGCCGGGACAGCAGGGGGCGGGGCGGGCGTGTTCGGTACGCCATGAGAGTATCGCGATTCGTATCGTGGGTGGTGTATCGCGGTTTTTCGTTTCGGTTCGAAAATCGTTACACCCCTATATAATACTGTAGATATTTTGCCAGAATGTTTTTTTTTTTTTTTTTATGTTTTCCAGTATTACAAATAGCAACGACAGACCAGCAAAAAAAAAAAAAACAAAGCAGAATAACCAAGAATAGGTCTTGTTTGAACGGCTTAGTCTACATCAGACGGATTGACAAACTCGAAAAGCTGAAGAATTGATGATTTGCACTATTAATCCAGCGATAAACTCATGTTCAAGGATATGGAAGTAAAATATAGGTGTTTAGTGACATTATTTTTATGTTATTTTCAATCACTTTTGCTATTCAGAATAAAGAAAGAAGCAGTCAAATGAGTTTATCGTTTCTCATCTGGTCTAAATCTGGTGTAAACCTGTGGCTGTCTTGGGTGGTCTTGATCGTTTACAGTAAAGTGAGGTTATTTTGTGTGTGTTTGCTGAATAAATGACCAAGCACAGCTGTTTTAGCACTTAGCTAATTTTGTTCCGGACTGTGAGCATGGGTGCGTACGTGGTTGTGCGTTTGTTAACTCTTGACCTGCTCACACTGATCGAATAGTTGGATGGATATTGTCTCACACATACACGCGGACCAAGGCCTTGTATGCAAAGGTCACCAACAGTGAAAATATTTAACGTGTAAAAACAATTAAAGATGCATCTCAGATGCACCTAAAAAAAAAACATCACACGAAGCAGTTCTTTCAAGCAGCAAATAAGAAATAGAATTGTGTTTCGTGTGTTCATTTATATTATGCATTTAGTCTTGTTTTGAACGGAGTGTGTCTGTTTTTTTTTGCTTTTAGTCCTGAGTAGGTCCTTTAAGCAGCTGATTGATAGCTCCGCCTTTCTTCATTGGATTGGATGGCCCTGATTACATGTTTAAAACAATAGCTGCGTCCGAAATCATATAGTGACAAAAGAAGCATGCAGGACTCATAAAAGTGTAGGCAAAAAGTACCCAAATGACCTACTTCTTCCAACAAAAATCTGAAGTGTGCATACGATGGACACTTTACTATCCCATGAGGCTACGGGAGAGGATTTGTGAATAGCAGTAAAGCATGCAACTGATGCTGGTTGGTCACATGATAATGACAGCATGGTTAGTGTAGTACGTCCAGATTACATTCATACTTCATACACTCATACTATATATAAAAATTTTTTTTTTAGCAGTCATGATACTTATTCAAAATATGTATCTACTCGAGAGTAAGCGATTACGGATGCAGCCAATCACTTCCGCTATTCCAAAATGAGCTGCTGTGGCTCCGGGCCGGTCACCAGCCGCCAGACCAACAATATTAATGTTATATGATTATATATTTTAAGCAGTGTTGGTGTTCTTTGTAGGGGTGACATATCATTTTATTTTATGTGATAACATTCACTCTGTTTTTGCTAGTGTTAATTTGCTAGGCTAATTATTTGAATTCTATTTTCTTTTTTATTGACTATTTTGTTTGTTATTTTAGGCCGTGGGTCACCCCGAAGTCTATACACCCATTAGTCTATTGTTACTCTGAAACTTTATATATTTTTCAACATCTTAATAAAATGTTTATCGGGGCTATTTTTGTTTATGCGGATTTATTTTCTTCTTGGTCTGACGACTGGACGGAGAGTCATGTTTCATTTTCTTTTTCTGTTTATTTATTGCAACTTAACCCTAGACGGTTGTAATGGTGAACACTTGTCATTGTTTGGCAAGGGTATGGCCTGGCAGCGAGGACTGCAGGGGGATGGGGATGTGTATCTGTTGTCTCTGTGTTAAAAACAGAGACTGTGTGTGTGTGTGTTGCTGCAAGACCAAGTGAGAGAAGCAGATGGCTAAAAAGCAGATTTGTGTTGGGTAGTTGCTTCAGGTGAAAGTGAAACACTTGATGGGGAGAAATTGTGATCACAAATCTACAGGGTGAGTGACAGACAATAGCTGCTGTAAAATTCTCTCACATCTCAGCTGCTTTGTATTCATGGCTCCCGTCTACTTTGTGACCCTCTGTCTCTTTTTCCACATCCTCTCAACTCTCTCAATCTCTTTCAACCTCTTCAGTGCTTCCCTTTCTTCCTGGAATTTTTGTTGTATTTTTCCCCCTTCTGTCTAAACTCTCTGATCAGGTGGGTTTGAGAAAGAACCTCACCTGACAACACACTCCATTCTCCTCTTTATCCAGCCTAACATTTCAGATGTCGTTTTCAGCCTGTTGGAGTACTCGGTCTTAGTCGCTCTAGCATATCGACACAGTATGATCTCTCTTTTTTAGAATTAAACCCACCAAAGATCCTTGGAAAAAGCAAGCATTTGTTTGATCTCAGTATCTTTTATCAGCACTTTATTCTTATCACTGCTCAATTAAGAAGAGACAGGTCATTGATAACTGTTTTTTTTTATTTTATTTTTTTATTATTATTGTTTTGTACAAATGAGTCATTCAGTTGACAGTGTTTCGGTATGTAAATTGATATGTGCACTAAAAGCATTGTGTGAAAGCTGCAAGCAGGTGTTGTTTGTCACTGTTGGTTTGGTTCTGGCAGATTTAGGCTCTTATCTTCCCGAATCTGTGTCATCTAATTTCTGTGGGAATTGTTTTGACAAAACAGGTTAGCATAAGGTGGGAGATGTCAGACAAAACAAAGACTCTTTCAATTTGTGTGCGTACGTGTGTGCATTTGCGTGTTTGTGTGTCTGTCTCTCCATGGGAAACATGTGTCAGTCATCCGCAAGGTGTTACACTGGATATGACATCATGGCCCTCTAGGGCTTGTGCTGGAAAGACGAGTTGTTTGATTCCGTGTAAAAGAACAGAGTCTGGAGCTAACTGTGAAGATCTGCTTCTATCTCAGCTGTTGTAAATGTCTTGCTAACACAAATACAGCTCACAGATGCATGTCAAAACAAATGTACTGCCTTTTTGTTCCCGTTTACGGGTCTAGAATAAAGGCACATGAGCTCTGCGGCATCTAATTGGAGATATGCAGATAATTAAGAATCAATAGGTTTACTTATTACACCTTTTTTTTTTTTTTTTTTTTTTTAGTAGACCTAGTCAATTCTGATTGGTCAGTCATGCCATCCAGTGGCTTGATACTTTTTCCGCCGACTCGCTTTCTCTCATTTCATATTAAAAAAGGAAAATGAAAAAATTCAACACAACCTGATGCATTCAGATTTTGAGGTTCTCCTAACTATTTCTTCAACAATTGTCTTAAATAACACTACTTTATTTCTTCACTAAATGCAAAATGCCTCATTCAGCCAGTACATTGATTGAAGTAATTTTTTTATTTGATGAAATGAAATAATTTATTAACTTACAAACCTTTAACATTATAGCAAGTTGGATAGTTGGAACAGCTGTTGGTTTTTATGTCTTTTCAAATACTTCACATGTCTTAGTAATTGTGACTTAAAAGGTCATATAAACTTATGTAGTTACTTTTTTTTATAGCATTCAAACTTAACTGTCATCGATTGTAGTAAACAATGACAGAGGTCTTCAGTATTATTATTACTGCAATATTGTTTCAGTATTTGTCTTGTCAACAGTTTTGTTCACGTAATGTTTTAAATAACCCAATTTTTTAGTTAGGATTCAAGTTGCAGCAATTTATCAGATTCCATCAATACATTGCTAGTATTAATTCAACTGATCGGAGTTGCAGATGCAGATTTTCTACTTCGTGGCTGTCTTCTGATTGGCCAGTTTGAACTGCTCTTGTCAGAGCAGGTCATGTGATTGGTTATGCAGTGTGCTGTGGGTTGGTGAGAGGCTCATGCAGTGTAGACAGGCAGATTGATGTGGGGTGGGTAAAGGCTAAGGGAACAAGACTGCAGGCCTTTGAAGTCCTGCAGGAGGGGAGTAAATTGATATATCAATTTAAGCTGCGGTGCCTATTAGAGGAGCTCCAGTCAGGTTAATGTGATAGCCCTAGCATTACCCTTCCAACCCCTTTCAGCCCTGCTCACTACACACACACACACACACACACCAACAGTACCTGCCAACCAGTGGCTGCAACAGGGCGTAAATAAAGCAGAGGAACAGTCGACCTTCTTTCTCTTTTTCTGTCTCTCACTGTGGGTGATTTAAAATCCCCGTTGCCCTTCTAATAGCTCAGTAGGATCAGAGTTAGAGGGGTTACTTTAAAGTGAGAGACTGTGTAAGAAGTGTTGCAGAAGTTTAGGGGTGCTTTCAGTTAGGACCCTTGTGATTTAGCCAAGACATTCCTTACATATGAACTTTGGAGACCCTTATACTAAATTGTGGCTGAATGAAACTGCTCAGTCTTAGCACGCACACACAAGCGCAGACTATCGCTCCTCGATCCTCGCATATTCACCCTGAGGTGAGACGGGGATCATTCATATTTAACAGCATGCAGACACACATTTACATTAAAAATGCAGAGTGGTGTCTTTTTAATCCAGACACTGCTATATTTATTATTAAACCTTTGTCTTTGGGGTCAGATCACAAGATTTTGGTTGTCCGTCAACATTACTGCTCACTCAATCAGACAGACTGTTCTGTCACACTGCTGTAGATCTAGTTTATTCACCTTGTTTTTTTTCAAAGTCATACAAATGTCTCACACCAGATTATCTGAAGATAATTCTATTCTCAGGTTAATCTCTGAAGATTAGTAAAGTTCCAGACATGTGATATAAATATAGACAAAAGACTGACAGTCTTTTTTTATATAATATATATTTTTTTATTTTAATATTTTATTTAATTTTATTTATTATTTACCAGCTAAAGTTTCAGCAAATAAAATAAGGTTAAAAGAGACTATAGATTTTTTTTTTTTTTTTTTTAATAATAATATTATCTAAATCTTTTACACATTGTTAATCTTACATTTTTGGTATTTTCAAATTGAATTTCTATAATTTACTGAATTTCACTTGGGCCAATTGAAAAATGTAGATGTGACCAGTCACTAGAAAATGTTGAGTTGGGGAGGTTAGACATTTTTTACAGTGTAGGCATGCATATATCACACATCAGAGGCTTCAGATATTTTGAGTTTGAGATTATATTTAATAAACTGTGTTTGGAAAAGCAAGTCAGACATTTTAAAAACTCCTGACCAGCCCATCCAAAAATCTGATTTGTGCTTGCAGGGTGTGACGCATATCATCTGCTTCCTTTTATCCTGCGTGTGCAGACCTGCAGTGGAGGCCTGTGAGAGGACATGGGTTTGATTTAAACAGTCCATGTGCAGATTCTTTCTCTCTCTGCCTCAAAACATGGACTTCTTTTCCTTTTGATTTAGTTCTTTAAAATAATCTGTTCATTTCTATCTATCTATCTATCTATCTATCTATCTATCTATCTATCTATCTATCTATCTATCTATCTATCTATCACAAATTAAATTAAAAAAAATCTTTTTTTTTGTTGAGTGGAGGCACAGTTGTATGTTGATACAATCAATGTTCATAGAAAAAAGGATTGCATTGTCTAATGCGCCACAGACACATATTTGTGGTATTTTGGGAATTGCGGCCCTCATATATCTTTAACCTTGCAATTTGACTTGTTCATCTTCAAAAACGCACCTCTTGATTCGTTTATTGTGCCGTTTCTCTGGATTTCTTGGTTTTTGAGTGCAGCTGAGCATTCTCAAATATTTGTCCTGGTTATGTGAATTATTTACTTGACTTTTCCTCTTTTTGTTAAGACAGAGTCACTTAATAATATAAATATAAATAAATGAATGTAAATGTTCAACTTAATAGCAGATCACATTGGCTGTGGGTTTGGGAAAATGTAACAGACACAAAGACGCTCTTCGAAGCCAGTTCTTGGAGTGGTGGCGAGGGGCTCTTTGATGGGTCCGCTTCGGTGTGCACTGGAGCCTTTCGCATATATATGGAATTTTTGAATATCTAAACCATTATTTAGCATCTAAATCAGTTCTGCCTGTCTGACTGATGGACAATTTGAGCGTGACCCACGTCTCCTTGTGTGTGACCTATACTGTCCACATTCTTGTGTACGGTTTTGGATGTTTGGGCTCTTTTCTCTGACACACTCTTACCATTTTAACATGTTTTTTTGGGGAGGCATTCATGAAATATGTATGCATGGATGATGGCTTTTACATAGCTATGTGTACAATTACTGGAGTGACTCGGCAATGCTTAGGCTATTGCTTAGCTTTGTCATGAAGCCACCAATTCATTGAGTGCTTATATTTGCAGTTTTCTTTTATTTTTGGTTTGTCTGTTATCAATGTATTAATAGATGAAAATGTCAATATTATATATGTCAAACATATATAAAAATGAACTTTAAATACATTCATGTTACATTAAAAAATGCACATTTGCAAGCAAAGCAGTCTTTATATATCATATATCATAGCATCTTCAGCCATTCAGATGATTAATATTATGTTAAAACTCTGAATCACTGTGATAGGTGGCAGATGCATGTGATTGTGATCAATATACACCTCAGGGTCGGATGTCCTGCGGGATCTGTGTAGAATCCTACTCTAACTCTTTTCTCTGGAGCTCTGCATGTAAACACAAGGATTTTCTATTAGTATGCATTTTTTATTACTGTGTAAATGGATTCATTGTCTCTCTCTCTTTCTCTTTCTCTTTCTCTTTCTTCCTCACCTGTTGAGAACACACTGAGTCCCAGAGCTATTTAACACACAAGGATTTAAGCTTGTGGCGGTGCACTTGGGAGCCCTTGATGAGTATTTAATTTTCAGACTGTACGTGTGAGCCTAGAGAAGAACGAGTTTGATGGACTCCATTACCCAGTAAGAGTTTGCATATTTGTGTGTGTATGCATGAAGGTGTTTGTGCGTGAGATATAGACTCCATTACCCATGAACCTGCATGTTTACTCAGCCGTACTGCTGTTAAATACATTCCTTCAGTTTCCATCACCTGCTCCACCTGCTCAATATTCTGTGCAAACACACACACACACACACACACACACACACACACACACACACACACACGTGTATGCACAGAATCCGCAGCACACTTAAATTTGCTGCACAGATGGAATGTACAGCGGTTCTGATAGCATGACCAGATTTGACCCCACACACATATACAAAGGTGTGGCAATCTGGGTAAATTAGTGCTAGATAAGACTTATTTAAATGCATCTGAATTTATTTAGTTTTATTATATAAGTTTCTGTGGTTTCTTACATAGAAGCCACCTTAATATGTCTGTCACCACTTAATAATAATAGTAATAATAATAATTATTATTATTTAAATAAAATACAATGTGTTTATATAACCCATTATTTTATTGTATAATATATATATATATATATATATATATATATATATATATATATATATTTATTATGTATTTATTTATTTATTTAATTGAATATTTTTCTCGTTCTTTGCAGACGTATTCAGGTATAGAGGTAATTTTCCCTTGCCCACTTTAAGTCAAATGTAAGAAATATTTTACATGTAATATGTTATACGATGTTCACTTCATACTGTGGCTTTTGCGCAACTGCTTGCGCAGCGTCAAAGGGCCACATTTGTGATTTGTGTCCATAACCTCTGTTTGACTGCTGATACACATAAATATCACCTGATGTCTGAGAGCAGTTTTTCTTGTCAAAATGAAAAAATAACAAGTTAGGCTGTGTTTCGTACTCTGTGACTCATTACCCCAGTTAGAGGGACTGGGTGTCAGTATATCACCCTGAGAGCTCCATCACCTGACCTCAAACTAGGACCCCCACATACCTCTGTATGTGTGAGAGAGAACGTGGTTTATGACCTCTGAGAGGGATCTAAAGACCTCTGAGAGTGTATGTGAGTTATGGTTGGACCCAGTGGTTCCTGGTGTGTAAGTGTGTGTGTGTGTGTGTGTGTGTGTGTGTGTGCAAGTGCAAATGAGTTATGGCAGGGTCCAGTGGCCACTCTGATGAAGGGGGCGTCCGAATTTATGGATGTGCCAAGTTCACTACTTTGACTTGGATACAGAGCAGACCCCTAACTAGAGAGAGAGAGAGAGACTGACACCCCTCCAGTTACACTGTTGTTTTGTGTGTGTGTATGTTTTATGTGTCATCTATTTCCTGATATGACAGAATGGGGAGAAAATGAGAAACCCATTTATTTCTTATATATTAACCTATTAAAACTGCTTTTTGGGGTTCACATTTTTATTTATAAATAAAATCACTTTTTTTTATATAAACTTGAAATTAGATGTAACATTGATTTGATTTAGCTAAATTCATTAATTAATTTGATATTATTATTTAGCTCTTTTAATGGGGATTGTCATATTACTCTTGTGTTTCAGCACTCCTGCAGCAGTCTGTAATGATGTTTTCTATTTCTGTTTTTAGAGCCATTCTCACATAGACATGGACCACTAATGGGCATATCTATATTGGGATGTTTTGTATCGGACTACCAAAGTATGTATGTGTGTGTGTGTGTGTGTGTGCTGTTTGTTTGAGGGCTCTTGGGAATAGAGAGTGAGGGAAACAGTGAATAAATAGCACACACAGCTAGCCTCCCTCCTGTGTCTCATCGCTCAGATCTGATTGCAACATAAACATGGCGTCTCAATCCAGACTGCCCTTTCTAAACGATTTTTCACACAGCCAAACAAAGGGCTAGTGAAAGCGTAATGACCTACACATCAAAACACTCACATGCACAAACACACACACACACACACACACACAAGCTGAGCGGGCTCAAAGCAGACCTCCTTGAGAGCTGACACGTTTTACAATGATGGCAAGACTACATGCTCATGAATATACAAGCCCCTATCAATTAATAATGAATTAAACGGGCTTTGTTAGAACCGTGAAGGGCTAGTCTGGACCCACACTGAAGAGCGATAAACAAGAAAAGAATCGCTGATTGGTGCACTTTATATTGTAAGTCACTAACTAGATGTTAATGGAGAGATATGAGGAAAATGTACATTTCATTTCCATTTGAATGTCTAATTAATTGCGCTCGCCTCATTCGACCCGTCAGCGAGTTGATTTTTTTTTTCCACCAATCACCTGTTGATACCTGGTACGACATCACACCGGACCCTTCCAGGACGGCTCCTTTATCGGTTAGGAGACATCTGGTAACTCAATGGTGGGGATTTTTAGATGAGTCCGGGTTGCTCTACATTAGAAGCTAAAAATATATCCAGTCTTCTGAAGTTGTGCCACAGGAAGACAGTAAACCCTTTCATTCTTTCCACCCCCCCTTTTTTTAAACAGTCAACAAATCCGTCATATCTGGAGAACAGGTGGCACTTCCTCTGTGTCCCACAGTGTTGAAACTCAACTTAACATTTCTTAACATCACAGAGATGCTGCTAACGCTCCACATGCCCGGTGCTGTATTTTTAGAAAGGAGAGCTGTGCTTTTCTTGGAAAAGTGACTGAAGAGATTTACTAGGATGAGAATGAGGATGACTACAGTCAGATGAGTTAACTATGAAAGCCAAATCTGAGCAGGATCTCTTTCTCTATGCCTTTGTTGTTGTCATAGTTTTTTTCTGTTTCTGTCCTTTTACAATTGTCAGGCGTGACAAACTGCCCCATTCATGTTTTAGAAAATTAATAATCTAATTAGAAAATTAATAATACTAATAATTATTAGTGTTTTATTTAAGTGATTATTGTTGTGAATTCATGTTTTATTATTATTAATTATAGTAATAATTAATTCATTAATTGTTGCTGTGAAATCATGTTTTATTTTATTATTACTATAATAATATGGTAACACTTTAGTTTAGGGTTCAATTCTCATGCATATTACTATGGTATTGGCTGTTTATTAGTACTTATAAAGCACATATTAATGTTTTATTCTGCATGACCATATTCTTCATCCCTTAATCCCCAATACCTAAACTATTAATAAGCAGTAATTAGGAGTTTACTGAGGCAAAAGTCGTAGTTAACAGTTAGTTAAAAGTGAAACTAAACTAAAGTGACCAATAATATTGATAATAAGTATTATTTTTTATTTCGTTTATTGATGCTGTGAATTTATAATAATAATGATTAATGTTAGTGAAATAGCAGCTTTAATGACCTTTAGCTGTTTTAGAAGCTTTGGTGTGTGTGTAAGATGTGGATGTGTGTTTAATGTTTAAGCCTGGTCTCCCTCTCCCCTGTGATTGCAGTAAAAATACCAATTAACCCAAACCAATTAGTGCTGCACTCTTTACTACAGAACGTTACCCCCTCCCGCTCTTACAATCTGTCCAGTCTTCTTTCTGTTTGCATGTGGATCAGTGGATGTGTATTTGGGTGCTTGTAGTAGGTTACTGTTTGTGAGTGTCTGTTTACAATATGTTAGATTGTTGTAAGCTTAATTACCAGTCCGGAATATAAAATGTAAAGAAGAGCACCCTGAAATCCTGCTTACGACGCATTTGTGTGAGCACACACATTCAACATCACTTACTCTCTTACTCTCCCCGACCATTAGTTTCATGTATGTTTGCCTTTCTGTCCCCCCTGGTGGTTAATGCATGGATGCCGTTGAGCGGCTCTGTCTCATGTTTAAAGGTGTGATTAGACCTGATCTCAGATCAGAGGTCTGTGGGAGGAAATGTCCTGCTGCTGTAGGGACTGTGCTGTGTTGTCTTTGGCATGGTTTCACCATCCCTCTGGCCCAAACCCTCACCTCTCTGCCTCTCTACCGCTCCATTTGAAGTACAGTGCTGGCACTATAATGATATTATTCCAAAAAAAGAAAAGAAAATCAGTATTATTGCTGTAAATGAATTCCGGATTGTCGTAGCTAAGGATGGAAGGATAGGAAAACGTGGGTGGAAAATCCTGTCTTTTCCAGATGAAAGTGGAACTGCGTGTTTCCTGTCTGAACTAATAACTAATGATAAAAATAGAAAAGAATCAGACCTCTAAAATAAATACCTACTATAAACATATTCTATTACTTATTAATTATTATTCTATTTCATTATACTTATATTACCTTAAAATAATTTAATGGTCCGGTTAAGTGTAATTAATGTGCATATACAGTATATATATATATATAATGCTATACTATAATATGTATGTGTGTGTGTGTATGTATGTGTATATGTGTGTATACTATATATATATAAATATTAGTAGTAGTAGTAATGCATGTTTAGTAAAGTAGTAAAATGTTTATTTATAGTTCACACTACTTTTCCCATCATTGACTATGATGCATTTCTTTGAAATGCAAAAATAATCTGTCTGTGTACATGAATTTGAGCATTCATCAGACTCAAGATGAAATCACATAGAGCATGTCCACGTCTGTCTCATTACGCTCAGCGCTACAATGAAAATAAACACTGATACATTGCTATCTTGATAGTTCTATCTCTTTTTTCATGTTGGCTGTCTTTCAGATTCATGCGTTCAGATAAAAGGTAATACAGAGCACCTGCTTATACATGGCTTGACTGTTTTGTAGTTTTATAGACCGTTAACGATAAAGCTACTTCCATATATAACTGTGCTACTGTTGTTGTCTACAATCCATTCTTTGGAGCTCACATTGTCAACAAGGCAGGATAACAGATGCCTGGTGCAGAATCTGAATATCCTACAGGTATAGACACACTACGTCAGTCTGTTTGCCTCGCTTGCAGACAGGTATTTATTTATCTATTTGGTTGTTGTACATTTTATTTTAACCAGTCGACGTACATTCCACCTGTTGTAATGTAAATGATTGTAAATTCACATTGATTAATTTGAATGCAGATGGGCATTGATGCTTATTTTGAAAACAGCCGTAACAAATTTTGTTATGATTAAAAAATTTGGTTACACTTTAGGTTAGGGTTCAATTCTCACTATTAACTATTTGCGAATTAGCATGCATATCACTAGGATATTGGCTGTTTATTACTTCTAAAGCCCATATTAATGCCTTATTCTGCATGACCATTTTCTACATCCCTAATCCTACCCAATACACACACTTAACTACCTTACTAACTATTAATAAGCAGTAATTAGGAGTTTACTGAGGCAAAAGTCGTAGTTAATTGTTAGGTAATAGTTTCATTACAAGCCTTGCAATAAACAAACAAATGTGTTTAAATAACAAAAAAACATCGAATTGCTCCAGTTATGACAAAAGAATATCACAATAGGTTTTCCCTTCACCTCCATCAGTTATCCTTTTCAGAAGAGAAGCTGTGATTCGGGTGCAATGTGTACCCTGTTGTTTCTGACTGTGTCTCATGTCATGAATGCTAAAAAGACTAACATAGAGGGGCAAAAGATAAAGAACGAGTAACATGCTCAAATTGTCTGTGATTGATGCCCTGACTGTCTCGCTCACTGTGTGTCTTTGTGACAAAATCAAAACATTTTGCTTTGGGAGCTCACAAACAGGCTGTATCAAGCAGAGAGGTAAATTAGCATCTTTGCTTTTGATTGCTAGCTGGGTAAGTTCACCTCACAGCCATGAGGCTTCAAAACAAAGTACAATTCCAGGCAGTCGTCTGACGTCAAACGCATCTGCTCGCTTGTTTGGAAGAGTGACACACAAGTAGACTGTAATGATTGCCTTGTTTTGTCATTATTTTTTTTCTTCTTCCCTCTCTGTCTCTCTCTCTCTCTCTCTCTCTCTGTCTGTCTGTCTCTCTCACTCTCTCACTCATTCACAGAGAGACAGCTTAAACCAGCACTGCGCTTTCAGAACTTAAGGAGTTTTGAAAGTTAAAAGCGCTCTTTTTCTCAGGAGCCAGTGTGATGTTTCCTGCGCAGCTTTGGTGTCGAGACTCCCAGACGACGCTATTATGTGAGCGGTGTTAGTATGACTCTGACAGCCTTCTGTACGCATTTGAGGGCTGAAATTGGCAGTTTGTGTATGCGCAAGCGGGAAAGAGAGAGCGCATCATGCTTCTCTTAAGAAATGCACTTTTCCCTCGCACGGTCTTTAAAGAACCTTGTTAAACACAAAAAGCACAGCAGCGAGGCTCATGCAAAAGAGGGAAAAAAAAAGAAAGAAAAAGGAAACTTTCAAAAAAAAATCTAATCGCGCTTGGCAGGTAGGAGGATGTCAAATTGAATTTGGAGCGGTGTTTGCAATGGTGTCGTTTAAGTGTTTAAAGTCTGACCTTGAGACATTTTTTTTTCTGCCTGAATTGTGTTAGCGCTCCTGCCTTCTTTCTCACAAGGATCCGAATAACAACATTGTTTATTCACTTTGATTTGTCAAAGATGCATGCAGGAATATTGACAAAAGAAACCCAACCCCCAAAACCAGATGTGCTCTTCCAAGAGACTGCTGATGCTTGCTTCCTGTGTGTCTTGTATCTTGGCTTCGAAGAGCCTTAAAGGGGTATTTCAGCCTAAAGTTAAAATTCTGTCATCATTTACTCATTTTGTATGACTTTTTCCTCTGTGGAACACATAAGAAGATATTTTGAAGAATGTTGGGATGCAAAACAAGATTGGACCGTGGCTCCTGACTATACCGCGTTTCATCACCCTTCAAATTGAGCTAATTGAGGTGGTTTTTCAGACAGTTCGAAAAAGGAATATTTCGTAAAAGTGCAATGAAAACCGTTTTTTACATTTACAGGTCACCTGGCGTACGTAAAAGTCTATCATTCTTTAAAGATGGCGCAGTAAATTTGGACAACGGACGAGACAGAGTTCTTTATTAAACTCATAAAAGACAAAATAACTATGGGAATACTGGATTCTAAACAACAAAGAAATGCCATAATTAATCAAGATCTTGAAGCAGATAGGAGGGAGAAACACCTCATGTTAAGGGGCTTTCCTTGACATTGATGCTTGGATAACACATCTAAATAATGGCTGCTGTGACTGCGAAATACGTGAACCTACCAACATCCGTTCGAATGATTTTTGGAATGACTTATCGCGACCGGAAAAAAGTTTAGTCGCATAACTTCGGTTAATGGAAACGCCGTCATTTCGCAATAGTTTCTTATCAACATTTAGAAAATATCGCAAACGTTTTTCGCAAATCAATTATGTAGCGATACGATCAGTCTGTACAAGAAACTTAACATTATTTACAACATTATTACCTGTAATCCACAGCCCCTGCAAACGGTCCTGAGCGTGTTCACTGCAGTCTGGAGTGCCAGCTTCTTGTCGCATAATGACGTTTGCACGGGAGCAATCTTTGTTTACAACAGTGTGCTGTGTCCCTGTGCTGTATTGTTCATCAAAGTGGCACTTACTTGTGCTCATCCTTGATGCCGCAACCTACAGGTATATACAAAATTAAGTTTAAGTTTGCTTGCGCGACCTCAGACGGGAAGATTGACTTTTTTTTTTTTTTTACAGATTTCCAACGTTTGAGCTCCTGCACATTCGTCATTATGCGACAGGAAGCTTGTGCTCCAGACCTCCATGGGCGTTCTCAGGACTGTTTGCCGAGGGCCCGAGGCTGTGGATTACAGGTAATAATGTTGTAAATAATGTTGCGTTTCTTGCGCAGACCAATCGTTTCACTTCATAAGATCTCAATGAATCATCAGGAGCCACGGGTATTCATTTTGTTTTTCTCGTATACACTCACCTAAAGGATTATTAGGAACACCTGTTAAATTTCTCATTAATGCAATTATCTAATCAACCAATCACATGGCAGTTGCTTCAATGCATTTAGGGGTGTGGTCCTGGTCAAGACAATCTCCTGAACTCCAAACTGAATGTCAGAATGGGAAAGAAAGGTGATTTAAGCAATTTTGAGCGTGGCATGGTTGTTGGTGCCAGACGGGCCTGAGTATTTCACAATCTGCTCAGTTACTGGGATTTTCACGCACAACCATTTCTAGGGTTTACAAATAATTTTGTGAAAAGGGAAAAACATCCAGTATGCGGCAGTCCTGTGGGCGAAAATGCCTTGTTGATGCTAGAGGTCAGAGGAGAATTGGCCGACTGATTCAAGTTGATAGAAGAGCAACTTTGACTGAAATAACCACTCGTTACAGGTATGCAGCAAAGCATTTGTGAAGCCACAACACGCACAAACTTGAGGCGGATGGGCTACAACAGGAGAAGACCCCACCGGGTACCACTCATCTCCACTACAAATAGGAAAAAGAGGCTACAATTTGCACGAGCTCACCAAAATTGGACAGTTGAAGACTGGAAAAATGTTGCCTGGTCTGATGAGTCTCGATTTCTGTTGAGACATTCAGATGGTAGAGTCAGAATTTGGCGTAAACAGAATGAGAACATGGATCCATCAAGCCTTGTTACCACTGTGCAGGCTGGTGGTGGTGGTGTAATGGTGTGGGGGATGTTTTCTTGGCACACTTTAGGCCCCTTAGTGCCAATTGGGCATCGTTTAAATGCCACGGCCTACCTGAGCATTGTTTCTGACCATGTCCATCCCTTTATGACCACCATGTACCCATCCTCTGATGGCTACTTCCAGCAGGATAATGCACCATGTCACAAAGCTCGAATCATTTCAAATTGGTTTCTTGAACATGACAATGAGTTCACTGTACTAAAATGGCCCCCACAGTCACCAGATCTCAACCCAATAGAGCATCTTTGGGATGTGGTGGAACGGGAGCTTCGTGCCCTGGATGTGCATCCCACAAATCTCCATCAACTGCAAGATGCTATCCTATCAATATAGGCCAACATTTCTAAAGAATGCTTTCAGCACCTTGTTGAATCAATGCCATGTAGAATTAAGGCAGTTCTGAAGGCGAAAGGGGGTCAAACACAGTATTAGTATGGTGTTCCTAATAATCCTTTAGGTGAGTGTATGTTTTTTTTTAACTCAAAATGACAGTAGCCATTGACTTGCATTATATGAATCACCAAGGACTTCGGTTTCAGCTAAAAATCTTCTTAACTGTTACTAAAGATAAAAAGACACCTACCTCCTGGATGGCCTGAGGGTAAGTAAATGAACAGCAAATTTTCATTTTTGGGTGAAAATTTAAAAAAGGTTATACCCATTGTTTTCTGAGTGTGAATAACATTGATAATAATATAAAGAACCTTGCAATGGAAATTTTACATAGAAACATTATATTATTAGAGAAGACATTTTATTCACTTTTTGTTGGTGATATTCTGCCTGTACTTTTTAAATCTTTTTTAAAATCTTTTTTCTTATCCGTACTCAGATCTCCCTTTTTCCTCTTCATATGGATGAAACTTGTCCATATGTTTTCCTGGAGACAGAAATATACATGTACAGTTTGTACATGTGCAGACAGACATGACTCTACTTGCACAGTTTTTGGGTTTATAGATGTAACATAAAACATATCACGTCCACATGCATAGACACTTGCACATGCAAAGACAACTCAAAATATGCACATAAATGTAAATGTAAATGCATGTGCATACATAGCGTATAAAAAAATAGCACACGCATTTCATTTTCTTTCGTCTCTCACTCTCTCTCTGTGATGTGAGCGTGCACTAACGTTCCATATGTTTATGTGCAGAAGTCTAGTAGCACTTGATATAAAAGGTAACTGTGACATTTCTAATTTTCCATGCACCAGCCCAGTTCATTTTCTTCCCTGCTGCCTCTTGCATGCAACAGTAAGCCTCTAGGATTGACAATAATTACGCCAGCACGCAAAATGAAGAGCGTAATGTGAACACAGCTTTGCCATAATTGCCTTTTCATTATTTGCTAACAGTGAGCTATTCAGTCAGAAGAAAGAGATTGCACAGTAATTGGCTAACAATAGGAAGCAGGGACACTGTTCAGCAGCACTGGTAATTTTTATGTTGTCGTGATGCCTTTTTTTTAATAAAAATCTGAAGCATTAAACTGTAATTTAAAACTACAATTTCCAACCTGAATGAAAATGCTGGTATTACCATGAGCTCCTATTTAGAGTGGAACATCCTATTAGCTGTATTAGCAGTAGAGTTGGTTCGTTTCCATATGCGCTGCCTCCAAACCAAATGGGATTTGGGCGCCTTTGTTTTTGCCTGTCTCATTCAGACTCTTGCAGTCGGGAATGCCACACAAACACATCACAGAATGCACAGCCTTACTCCGGAATATCACACTCTCTGTGGTGACGTTTGATGAAATACACATCTGTAATTACAGTTTCCAATCTCTGAATAGAAAGAGGCAAAGGACAATGAAGAGGTGTGTGGTGCTTCTACAGGCTAGGCTGTGGGCCAGTTGTTCTCAGACATCAAAAAACATGAACAAAACTATGCAAAGCAAAATAAAATATGATCACCACATTAAATAAAGCTTGCATGGTGTTTTGTGAATTGTTGGATGAATGTTAACCACTGAAATTCAAGAGCCAAGACAAATTCAAGAATTACAGGTTTTTGCCCATGTTGTGTAATATAAATTTCAATGTTTTATTTTATTTTATTTTATTTTATTTTATTTGAAAACCACTACTATAGAATGTGAACAACAAAGATTCATTCATTTGTTCGTTAGTTCGTTCGTTCATTCATTCACTAACAGAGGAGACAGTGTTTTTTACTGTTTTTGATCTGACCATTGATGTTGTTCCACTATGGATTTAATAGATTATAATTTATCTTTTGTATTCTCCACTTTTCTTTTCCCAGTTAATAAGTACACACATCCTTCTGTAAGGGGATGGATGTTATCGCAAAAAGTGGTCTAGGCACAATTGAACACTTATCAGCAGCTTAGGCAATATGCAAAAGAGAATTAAAGTAAATCACACTAATAATTAGAGTACAGTAATAACCAAGGAGATATTCACAGGCAACAGAGCAAGTGTAATAGGTAATGTAGCCAGAGCTGAGTGATGATTCAACTCTAATGTTCTATGATTTAATTAATGTTTAAGGTCTCTGTGACCCTATAGTGGCATATGTGTAAAAATAATAATACCTGACCATTATGGCCATTTTAAATTAGCCTATTAATTCTGACTTAATAAAAATCCAGTTGGCAGATATTATTAAAGCTTTAACCGTCTGTTGCATTGCAAAGTAGGCAGGAGCTGATTGTTAGCCATCAAAGAAGCATTGTAAAAAGGTATAATAAAAATACAATTGGTACTTATAGTCTGTAGGCCAGTCACAACATGGGGGTCTAGGATTTTAAAAATAAATAATGTACCATTTTCCATGGAGGATATTAACATCAATCAGAAGATCAGAAAATTCTTCACAGTCATAAAACCCAATCTCAAGTGTGTTTTTTACTGTTAGCTTTTTAAAGAACCTTGGGGTCTCTGAGACACCACATAGATCGTGAAGGGCAAAAGCCATAATTCCACTGATAAGCACTTTATAAAAGGTCCTGAGCCCTGCAGTTTGTATTGCCTTTAAACTACTGATTAATCTCACTTCTTACATATCATCCAATCCTTACAGCCAGTCTCTCTCTCTCTCTCTCTCTCTCTCTCTTTCTGTTTGAGGTGTGTGACTGTGTCATAATTATCTAATATGGTTGCTCTGCTGCTCTCTTATTTAGTAATTAGCTACATCAAACTGATTGGTATGGCTTCCTGAATTCATCTCTTTTAATGTTTAAAGACTGACTTTGTGCTTCAAGGATTTGTTTGTATATATCCTGCATGTGATGAGAGCTTTTCAAGTAATTGGCTCCTAGGGGACGGCACTTTCTAATACTTAAAGCATAATTACAGCCTGTATGAAATGTTAAACTGCCCTCGCTGTCTCTCACACGGGCTTAATTGCGTGCAACAAGTAAGGTAGGCTTTTCATTTTGTACCATCATAAGGATGGACTGAACTTTCATAGAAACACATTGAAATTTTGTCAGGGAGTAAATAGTCTCTCATATGGTAATTTTGTAGGACACCAAAGCATAAAGGCTGTGAACTTATTCAAACCAATGCTCATATCTTCCCCTCCTTCGCTGTGTGTGTGTATGTGTGTGTGTGTGTGTGTGTGTGTGTGTGTGTGTGTGCATGCATACGTGTGTGTGTGTTTGTTTGTTTTCTTGCTGTATTGTGTGTGTTTTGTGGCATATATTCTGGGTATGTTAAAGAATTCAAAAAAAAAAAAAAAAGATCACGCTCACCAAAGATGTTCCCTACTTTCTCCGAGCGACTCTCTGGCTTACAGTTCGGCTATTGATGTAGTGTCTAAGTACTTAAACTGAGCTGTTGTTTGTATCATTGTTATTAATTTATTGTGATTAGACATCCATGCAGAGCAAAGCATTTAGAGGAGAGTCTGTCTCTTTGAACTGACAATGCTTTGTTCTCTATCCACAGCTCCCTGATTGAGAACAATTGAGAAATTTAATGTAATCCTTAAAAAATATGTTGAATTAATAGACCGAATTATAATTCTCTTGGCTATTCCATTAGATATTCATTATTCAAAGGAGAAAAAAGGCAAATGAACTTAATAGGGAAATATCATTTCCTTCTTATTTATTCATAACAGAGGGAGAGTGAAATTTAGAGAGCTGTGTGTATGTGGCTTTAGATCCTTTTAATGTTAATATGCAATATCATTCATTTTGGTCCGTATTTTCTCTCTCAAACTTTTTAAACGCAGTTTCATCTAATTCAAATCCATAATATAGAATGACACGGCTGAAAAAATGAAGCATCTGATGATAAACAACATATGGCAGCTCTATGTATTTTTATAAATACATAAATGATTAGTTAAAAGTGTACACTGTCATTATATAATGTATTCCTGTGATGGTAAAGCTGAATTTTCAGCAGTCATTACTCCTGTCTTCAGTGTTAAATGATTTTTCAGAAATCATTTTATAATATACTGATTTGGGAAATATGTTTCTCTCAAGAAACCTCTTTTTATTATCAATATTGAAAACATTTTGTGGAAAACATGATGCATTTTTTTCAGGGTTCTTTAATAAATAGAACGTTCAAAATAACAGCATTTATTTTAAATAGAATCATTTGAAACAATGTAAAAAGTCTTACCCGTCACTTTTGATCAATTTATTTGTACACATATAGTTTGGATTGGTAGTATATAAACATCATAAATGTACTTTCTGTAGAGACGGTTGCTTTAACTAAGAAATGTCTAATTGTGCATATCTTACTGTGTCGGCTCTTCTGTTCAGGTCTCAGTACACACTGGAAATGGAGTTGAGGATGTCAGTCTGTCATGGGCCTCATAAGGATTTCAGATATTCTTAATTTTACAGACCCTTCATATCTAAAGCAATTATTTTAAAGATCATGCTTTGTCCTTTCTTTGTACCTACCCAAAATGTTGAGTTTTTACCCATAGTATTGATGTTCTTTGTGTATTTTTTTAACAATATAAATAATGATGCAAAATAATATCCATTATTTTATTTTAAAAAATGAACACATTTCTGGTTTAGTGTCGATAAAGGTGTAGGGTATTTGGTATTGATGTGGTTCTGAGTTTTCATTACGTCAAAATCAGACAGTACAGTACAATAGAACAATACCACCATAAAACATAAGTGCAGTGTTTATCCAGTTATTGAGAGAGATTGTGTTTGGATTAATTAGATGGAGACTGTGCTTCGGTTCTGCTTTCTGCACTTTGTGTAAAGGACTCCTCCTTCTCAAACAGCTCTGCACTGCTTAGTGCAGGTTCAGTGATGCTATATACCTTTCTCAGCTTAACCTCAGATGTTTATCAGGGATAGAGAGAGAGACAGAAAAAAGAATGCAATGAAGACTAGACCTTTGTGTAGCTCCTTCATTCAGTCTCTGTGATATGTGATCTTAACTCACATTCAGTCTGAGTGGCTACTGTATATATAACTAGATGTACCGCATGGCGGTACAAAATATGACCGCCGCTCAGGCCTGCACTGGCTTTCCACAAAAATAAATGACGTGGAGCAATTTGGCTGTATTGCGTGTTTATGTATATACCTAAAAAAAGTAGTAGTATGTGCATGTCTGTCTGTGTGTGTGTGTATGTGTGTGTGTTTGTGTGTGCGCATGTGTGTTTGTGTGTGTGTGTCTGTGCATGTGGATTTGTATGTGTGTGTATGGGTGTGTGTCTGTGCGTGTGGATGTCAGTGTGTGTGCATGCTTGCGTTTGTTTGTATTCCTGCATGTGTGTGTGTGACAGTATCATCCTAAACCAGCAACCCTTCGCTCAACAGCACCATCTACAGGCCGATGAGTGTACAGTCACTAAATGTGCACATAAATGAATTTATTTTATACCCCCCCATGGATGAAATTCTACGAAACTTAGCATACCCCCAGAGGATGTCAAGTTAATCATACACATGAAATATGGTGCAGTTCTGAACATCTCCACTGAAGATAGGGGCGATTAAAGCAGAATAATATTGCATTTTCATTTTTTATGGGAGGGGCGCAAATCACAAATGAGTGATTATGGGCTAGGTTGATGTGGGCCCTTAAGACCAACATACCATAAAAATTTCTTCATCCTCGGTTCCACGGTTCAAGTAGTTATTTAGGAAAAACTGCATTTTTGGGGTTTGGGGGGGCCCAGCGCGGGGGGGAGTGGCCCCCGGGGACCAAACGAAATTTTTCCGTAAAAGTCTAGTGGGGCTACATGAATTTCATGTTCCCCGGTGCTTCGGTGTCCCTGGTATCGTTGACGGAAAATTCAGTAGATTGACGAAAAAAAAAAAAAAAAAAAACTTTGACAATCCCTATATGACCGCTTTCGCTAGCTACGCTAGCGGCGGTCATAATAATAAATAAAAGAAAAAGAAAAAACAGAGTGAGTAAAAATATGTATGAACTATAAAAAATGACAGGAAAATACAAATGCATACAGTTCGGTTGCCTATTTGTTTTATTCTTACATGTTATGCTTGTTTTAAACGGTATCCATGTTTGTCCAGATTCTTAATTTCTTCCTCTCTTCCTTCCTGTATTGTGTGCGCAAATAAATCAGTGCGCAAGCAGAGGTCTATAATCTCTGTTCAACTGAGGAGCTGTAAGTATTATCAAAGTTAATATCAGAGAAAATAATATGTACTGGTTTACACACACACACACACACACACACACACACACACACACACACACACACACACACACAGTGCCACAATCATCCCCTGGTTAGCTATAATGAGATGTTTTTTTGTTTTGTTGTTGGAGCCTATAGAGCAGTGTTCCAGAAATCCTGCCTATTGCTTTTTGGTGTTTTGAATGTTCATGGGCGTTTGTGGATGTTTACTGTGGTGGTGGCTTTTCTCTTTCAGATCCAAATTCACCACAATATTCTTCTCTCTAATTTGCTGGTTTGTGAGGTTGTCTCTTTCTCTTTCCATTTCTCTGACAGTAAGCTAATGTTTTGGATTGCTGTTCTTTTAGGTGGGGCTTGCTGGTTAATCTCACTTTAATCCTCATTATTATTATGGGATAAAAGTAAAACAAAGTTAGTTATTTACAGATGGTATGTTCATGGACATATTAACATTAACATGTAACCTATATGTAACATGAACAAGAATAAAACGTAGTAGTGGGGTTTTACCCATCAAACCCTGTGGTAGAAATCAGTGCCTTGTGAACCTTATACCAATATGCCTTATTTCTACACAATTGACCTTTAATAAGATTATGGGATTTACACATGACTGTATCTGTGACATTCTGGAAGTATCTGTGAACATGAGAATGTTAAATGCCATTTTTAACCCTGTTACCTTCATTTTTAGAGTTTTAGTTGCTTTGAACTTTGATGTTCTTTCTCAGTTTAAAAAAAAGTCTTGCTTTGTTTTTAAAGGTGGGCTAGAAAATTTGATGGGAAATGAAAGCCTATAAGATGGCTTGATTCTGATTTTGTTTCCTTGCACGAGTGCAATCCAATTGCAATCACTTCTTTCCTCCTGTGCCCAGGGCATTATTGAGACTGAATGCAATTTGAATGACTGCTGCAAGAATCTTCCATTATATCAGATGATAGCCAGGAGCTGTTGATGTATTCACTCTTATGTGTTTACTTATTTGTCTAGTTTATGTGTGTGTTGGCTAGAGTGTGTATGTGTTGTAGTGACAGTGGTTTAGAGCATCAGCGGTTTCCCTCGCTAAACCAGTGTGGTTTGGGCCGTGCTGCAACTGCATACCTAATAAGTTTTACTGCTGAGGTCTGCCAGCGGCTGCGTCTCCCAAACGAGAGCTGACACTCACACACTGAAATCCCATCTGTTTTGAATGATGGGAGAGGGCAGTCTTTTTAAAGGTGCTCCATTGCCCCCCAGTAGTCTGGCCCTAAAGGTGACACCTCAACACCTTTGTCTCCTAATCATCTCTGGCCCTCTGACCTCAGTATGAGGGGAGCCACCTCTGTGTATAAATGAGCACTGATCCCCAGCCAGGGCCTTCAGGAAAGGACATGTATGAAAAAAAAAAAAAAAAAGTGTGGATGGAGTAAATGACAACAAGACCACAATGTAAAGGGAACAGCACTTGAATCATCAAGAATGATGATGGTTTTCCACATTTGATCTCTCTTCCTCACTTGCATATGTTTGATGATAGTGCAAGATGAAGGTATGTGAGTTAATGACTAATAAACAATAAAAATATAGCTCAAAATACATGTGCCAAGATTGTAGAATTTTTGTATTCATGTTGGTTGCATACTTTTGTGAAAGTTTGTACCTTTTTAAACTGTAGTATATTGTTGTGTTCAAAGTAAACAAATATTTAAACATTAAATATCATTGAGTTTTCTTTGAGTTCCAACTTAATTTGTCTTCCATTTGATTTTTAAAAGTTACTGACCACCACATTCATGATGGTTTGGTTTCCTTTTTTTTTTTTTTTTTTTTTTTTACATGACAAAATGACATACATTGTAAAATAATTAAAATTGTAAAATGTTGTAATACATTAAATTGTAAAACAAAAGCTTCAGTGTATTTTAATGAAGCAAAAGATATGATAACTTCTGACCAATACTTCTTTTTTATCCTAAAGTCCTATTAATATTATTATTATGAATTTTAATAGGAATTAAATTGCTTTGAATTGTTATACATAGCCGACTCTGAATTAACAATACCAATTTTGCTGCACATTTCATTGAAATCCGCTACTCTGGACAACGGGACACCATCAATGGAATAATAAACAATGTATCTTTATTGAACAGCGAGTGTGGAAACAGGCATGGTCAACTGAGAAGATAAACTGGATGTCTAGGGTGAAGCTCGTCTATGTCAAAAGCTGTTAGAACAGCGCAGACCAGTATTAGGCTCTGATGATAGAGCCCTGTTACTCCGTGGCGCTATCACATTTCAGAACATGAGGAAAATAACATTTTAGCAAGGGGGTCAGGTGGAGAAATGGCACCTCTAAATGAGGGTTAAGGCCCTATCATTGTCTGTTATAACGCAGCCTCTCCCTCCTCAAATAATAGCACTGACCTTCGACGGGCTCTGGGCCTGTTAGGGCTCTTGGCGGTGGAGAGAATCCATTCACAGGGGCCGCTCCGAGCAGCACCGCTCCAAATGGCTTTTTCTTCCCCCGCACAATCAGCTGAAACAGCTGCTGAATGAAAACACTGATTACATAAGAAAGGTCCTCTACTGGAGATAAGACATCCACCTGAAGACGAAGGACATCATTGGCTCTGTCTTCATCTCTCCTTTTCTGTCTTTCTTGCTCTTCCTTTTCAGCTCTTATCTCCCCTTTTTATTCATTCACACAACCTTTTCTTTCTTTCTGTGACTGAGAACTTGATTTGAAATATGTCAGTTCTGAGACTAGATTAATATGTAAATGTCTGTACATTTTTTTTAATTATGTAAGATTAACAGAAACTCTCAATAATCCTTCAGGGAGCAGCTTAGAGTTTCATGTGAAACATTTATTTCACTGATTCTGTATCCTCCTTTCTTTTTTCCCCCCTTTGGACTTGGTGCTTTCTTTTCTTCATTTCCCTTTTTGTTTTTCTTTATCTTATTTTCTTATGCAGGCAATGCAGACCAAGGAAATATTTCTCCACTGTATCATGTTTGGAATTGAACAAAGTGCTAAATAAAGAATGACATCCATAATACATTTGAGAATGAAAAATAGAGCCTTATTTCCCTTGTGTGAGTGCGGCATATATGACAGTAAAGAACAGTTCTATTGATCCCGAGTTTCATTAGGTGAAAGCACCTCGCCGTGAAAGAACAACCAAACCTCTATCAGCATTACAGAGCAAAGCACAGACGGGAGACATTTGAAAAATATATTTGCCATTTAAGTAATTATTTAACTGCGCCTTGCAGAATGCAAATGAATTGGCTCCTGCAAGCGGCTAATTTTAATGACTGCAGATCACATCCTATTGCTTGATTGAGTCTGAGTGGAATGGCAGACTGAAACGTAAACACACAGCTGTACTGGCAGTGTTAACAGGGACAATCTGAGCAAAAAGGAGGTGCTTCTTTCCTGGGTGATGGAGTGTACAGCACAGCGCCACTTTGTGGTGTGGAGGAAAAGTGCTGTGAAGTTCTCGCTTTTTGATGCACAAAAGCCTGTTGGGATGTAGCAGACTCAAACAGATATGATATTTACAGTTGGTTGTAATTTGACAAATATTTTAGAATCCCTTAAATATTATTTTCTTGCAATATTTTAATAACATTTGTAGTGAATCTAAATATAAATAAGTACATTATTTAACAAATGAGGCACTCTTTTTTATAGCCCATAGAGAATAGATGATACAGTCTTAACAAGCTTTCCAAGTTAGGAGCTTGCAGAGGGGAGGCAGACAACCTCTTCCTAATGTAGTTAGGAAATAATTTTGCTTATGTGCATGAAATAAGTCTTATATTATTATTAGCAAAATGGGAAGTTGTAGAAGTTTTGGCGAGCCACGATTAAGCGGATATATTACCGTCACAATCTTGCAAGACTTATTCAAGCACCCTTTTCCTGCCGTGAAGTGTTCTGGAGATAAGAGGAGGATGCCAGGTCTCATCAATGGAAACACTTATCTGAAGAGGAAGAGGGAGTGAGATTGAGCTTCAATCCACGATTGTGTATTATCTTAAACGCTTTGAGGTATTTTCTATAAGAGCAACTCGACTGCTTAGGAATGCTTTTTATGTTTTGCCTTGGAGCTTCTCTGAGTTTCAGGCGAAAACAAACATGTGTGCAGATTAAAAAATTAAATGAATTTTTACCGGTGACCTGATTTTCTAATCTACAAACAATGCTCCCTTCCTTAAAAAAAAAATCATGTGACACAAGTTTCTGATTTGTTACTATAAATACAATAGCTAAAGTAAGCCATCTCATGGAGAAGTCTATGCCTATTCCAACAATATGCTCTTTTCACACAGGCTTAACTTTTGCCCTCTTTTCTCATGTTGGAAAATGATCTGGAGGTGTAATCTTAAGCAGTCCTGCAGATTAGGACGCGAACGAGTTAGTGAAACTCTCGCAGAACTTATTTAGTCTGATTTGTTTATCTCGGAAGTGAAGCAAAATTTTCCCGATAAGCATTCCCTGTCGGAATCCGCTTAATTCATTTGTAGAAGCACAAAGAATGGGGAGTGTTTTTAATGCCGGGACAAACCGACTGCAGGGCGCAGATCACACACTACCTGAGCCACAGAGATTACACTATTGTGCAGAGGGAATGTTATCACAGGCATGCCAAGCGCATACTCCCTGTGGAACAGCGGCATGTGAACAGGACCCTCGAAATTGTTTAAGGAATACAGTTTGCTCATAGGATTTATCTATGTCATGTCCTTTTAGACTCAAATCAAAAGGTGACCCCATATCACTGATATATTTGGATGTATTCCCAGCTCCGATCTCATGTATTTGTGTGTATTCCTCTCCTCTAGCCTTCAACAGGGACATATCACATCAGAGCCTCTGTACAGAATGTAAATGCAATAAAAAGCACGCAAAACATAATGGCAATGTGTGATTCATTGCACACAGAGCCAGTGTGGCTGGGGTTAGGCCACCACTCAACAGTCCTGGCTTAAACCATCACACAAACACCAGTATTCCTCAAAACCAGAGAATAGAGAATGTGGGAAACCACTACTGCATGCTAGGGATTTAGCTTGGGCTTAGAGGCGTAAATGCTGGAAATATGTCACTCTAATGATATTAGACTCTAAAAGAGAAGAAGAGCCAGACTTTGCAATGAAACCATAAAGGGATAGTTTTGGGATGACATGAAGGTGAGAAAATGTTCATTTTTGGGTGAACTATCCCTTTAAGAAAAGTTTTTTCCTTTCTGATATAGGAATCTCTGTTATATTTTGGAGCATCCAAAAATGTTATTTTTGCCCTGTATTGCTGTGTTTATAACATCATTACCATGGTTGACATTTTAGTGTGGATGCTTGAAGAACGGTGAGGCGGTACGACGAAATGCTGTTTAATGGCTAAGTTGCTGTGTCTGCACTCTGACTGCGTTTCTGCTATTACATAATTAAATTTGGACTTGGATGGTGCTTTTTAAGAGATTATGGCAGCATATGTTGCTTGAAAACGTGCCAGGCACTCAAATAGCGCGAGAGAGAGAGAGAGAGAGAGAGAGAGAGAGAGTTTATTGAAAATCGGAATACACATTGGTGCCAATAGTTAATGAATTGGTGTTATGATCTCAGGCCAAAGGATGCTGGTGCGCTATAAATTAGAATAAAGTCTGGGTGGGAAAAATAAATAAATCTGCGTATCAAAGTGTCAAGGCCTTATATTGCATATTTATGTAGCTCTGAACAGGCACATTTTGTTCTGACTTGATCTTAGAATGAACGTGACACTGTGTTGTTGCTGTGTGTGAAAACGCTGCTATCGTACAGGCTTCATCCCATGTTTCTCTGCTGCTCCTCCATCTGCACACATACCCACGCATGCACAAATATATTCCAGGGTGTTCCTTCCTTCCCTTTGATACATTGCCCCTGTCATTCCGCAGGCCAAATATATCATCTCCCGCTCCGCTCAAAGCCGTGCGGGGTCCGTTAAGGTTTAAGCGGTTATTCCAGTCATTATTGGCCATTAAATCCAGCACGGGTCGTAAAGGCCCTGCCAGTCCGCTGTCTGCTGTAGAGGTCAGGTGCCCCGCGCTACTTTACGAGCTCTCTCGTGCATCAGAGAGTCCCCGTGAAGTTCCGCACCTCACCAGCGCCTCGACGGATAGATAGGCCACAGCCTGCCATCCATTACCCCTGTCAGTGGCTTCGTTTGTCAGCTGTTATAGCTCTCCGGTTCTCCAGCTCTCCGCCCGGCCCTGATGCCCGGCCTGATTTAAACCTCGCTATCATGCGAAGTGACTCGTGTCTCTGTCGCTCTCATTACGCTGAGCCTAGCTATGACAATGCGGACGGCTAGTGTCTCTTTCTCTTGCCTTCTGTCACATTTACAGTGTGTTTCTAGAAATTGCCCTTTTTTACAATCCCTGTGAGTGAGCGAGTAATTTCAGAGGTCTCTGTTGTGTCCTCTTGCTGAGGCAGGGGAAAAATAATTGAGTTTATCTTCGGGTTTTAAGGGAGACTGACACACTGGCTTTTATTTGACTTTTTTAAAGAGATCTGCTCTTATGGGAGGTATTAAAGTCTCTGATTCCGGTCGTTAGACACCGCCACAAGGGTGATTACTTAAAGCTGATAGGAACCAGATTATTACTTCACTTACACTGATATACAGCCATACACACAGGACAAATTTACATTTTATGAAGCTGCACTGGAATTCGTCTCTGATGAAAATTGCTTTTATCCGAGCGAGGGAAAGAATGAAAGGATGACACAGTGGTCTGTGTGCAGTAATCCCCTCTGTCTCTGGCTCTCACTTTTTCTCTTGCTTCTCTCCTCCAAAAGTAAAATTCATTTTCCAGGCAATTATTGAGGTCTTACTTTTAAGGGGCTTCTTTGTCTGCTAAAGTTCTAATGATTTATTTTTCTTTGCAGGAAATGTTCAGTTAAGTGGCATACTCTACCTTTCAAAAGTTTGGTGTCAGTAAGATTTATTTATCTATTTTGTAAAAAGTAAAGTAGTTTAATCAGCAAAGAAAAAAATGATATTCAAACTTTTCAACTTTCTATCCATTTTTAAAAAAAGGATCATGGTTTCCACAAAACATTTTTTTAGCTAAGTTAGCTATGTTTTTTTGAACAGCAAATCAGCATATTATAATGAATTCTGAAGGATCATGTGACACTGGAGTAATGATGCTGAAAATTCAGATTTGCCATCAATAAATTACAGGAATAAATTATATTTTAAAATGTATTCAAATAGAAAATAGTGTAATATTTTTATAATATTACTGTATTATTTTGTATTATCGATCAATAAATGCCGCCTTGCTGAGTATAATTAGTCTTCTTTCAAAAACCAGCCTGAAACTTTTGAACAGTAGTGTATATGAAAAAAGACAAAAGGAAAGCACTGTATTTACATTGTAGCCTATGTACCGGACTCATTATGGTTTCATTACGGAACAGTCAAATATTACTTCAGCATGTCTCTCATACATTTTTCCCCTAATGGACACAAAATAAAGACAGAATACAAGTTTTAGGAAAAATATTTACTGTTGTCAGAAAGAAACATACTGTGTTTTCTGATGTTTTCAACAGTGAATCATACATTCCGTATTCTGTGAGGTCTGTATGAAACTGTTTAGCTTCAAAAGATTTTGCAGTAAATAAAGTGGTTATATAACAATTCGATTTCCTGTCAGACACAGCATCAGAGCAGTGCTGTTTAGGCCCGACGCATGGCCTGATGCTAAAAACAGTATGTGTAAGTGACATTTGTGTGTGTGTGTGTGTACAGGCACAACTCACATGGCAGGAAACTGTCCTTGTGTGCTTGCGCTTTGCCCTCTTCCCTTAATTTGCCTGCTGAGGAGCATCACGGCGGGAACACAGTGATGACATCACGCAGCTGGCTGCGTTTGATGTGTCAGTCCTGAAGGAACCACTTATAGCAATTAGGATATCCTTGAACAAGCGTTTGTGAAACATTGGCTGGTTTTTGGCATTTGCCTCCTGTTTCTGCCTGCTAACTAGCAGGGTTTGATCTGTGATAATTACCCTCCCACCAGCTTCTTCACTCTGACAGTCCTCTTCCCCTGAGAGCCCTACGAGCCCAGGCTACTCACTGATTGCATCAAAGTGACAGAAATTGCAACATCAAAAATAATAACTGATATTCCTTTGGCTTTGCCAGCCTTTGAATATTTCCTTTTAAATGCTTTCTAATTTGTGTCTCACACACCGTGCACGGTTGTGTGTTTGCGAAGCTGAAAGCAAATAAAAGCAGCGATAGGGCATTCATTATTGAACTACTATTTACATATGGCACACTATTCTGTCTGAACTCACATGAAATGGAGATTTTCTGAGGCGTTTCTTCCTCTCAACATCACCACTTGGAGTCGTGCACTCTCTTTATCGCTCCGGCTTTCTTCTTTTTGTCATCTGCGTCTTTGTAGAGTCTGTTTCCCTCCCTGTGTCGCGCACTCATAAAGAGTTTCTAGGTGGAGGCGCGTTTGACTGGTAGGGTGGATGATCAGTGCCGTTTGACTGAGATACGCAAACGAGATGTAATGAGGAATCCGTATGTAAATGCAGACAAAACAGGGAAAGGATGTTGTTTTTCCTCTGACAGAAGACAAGAATTATGACCCACAAAGACCAGCTCTGTACGCTCAAATTAACAAAACTTTGCAAAGGTGACCACAAGGCAGAAGCCATTAGCATCTCCCTGCTGAAGCATACTCGTACTCTCATCCTCCAACATCTTGTCCTATGTTGACCTTGCATGAGGATACATTAATAGCATTTATAATATATAATATCTGTCTTGTTCACATCGTGTTCTCGCTACCGGGGAGTCAGTGAGGCTCTCGGCTGTAATTACCGTTCGTAGGAAGTATAATTTGCAATGTCTCACATGCATGGCTGTCTCAACACAGATCATTTGCATTAGACAGTGCAGAACCCCAGGTATGGGCTCTGCGCGAACAGTCCCGGCTCGAGATTAAAAAGGACAAGTGTGTGTTCAGACAGCCAATTGAGAGCGACAGGCAGCCAAGGTTTCACCAGGATGAGTGTAAAATCATCAGCGGTGCCACGGGCATCCGGCGAGCCTCTTTAGCGGAATGAATTAAGAGTGTGTGTAGAACAGAGCTGGTTTCAGCGCTGACAAATGCTGATTTCCCTTGAGGTGCCTGAAAAGATCTGACCTAGTCAGTGTTTAAAACCATACAAAGAAGATGATAAATGTGCTACTAATGAGACTTCACAATTTCTCGTTCCGCTTTGCTTTGCTCATTTTGTTTTCTCTCCTTTTCTGTTTCCCCTTGCTCTTTTTCTCCATCTAGGTTTGTGATCTTAGAGAGAGAGAGAGAAAAAGCATATCCTTTACATGCTGAGTAGATTATAGGGAAATTAAAATCAAACACACAATCTCATTGTTCTGCAAAGTCGGCTGCTCTAAAACCTCCGTAATCTAAAATCCTGCATCCAAAATCCACCCTGTCAGCATTTATAGATATTATACTGATCCGAATTTTCTTTGCTTTCATTCCTCGTGTCTTTTGTTCTCTCGCTTCTAGGAGAGCAGCGAGCATTTCCTGATATGTGTGGCGCTTTGCAAGCTGTTTAACACTGATTGGAGCCCTTTCTGCTCTTCGCCAGAGAGAATACCTCTTCAGGTGCCGGTGTCGAGCATCTCTGATACACGCTGCGCCTCCTCCGTGCTACGAGACCCTCCCCTGATCAATCAAGGTTGACAGAGAAGGCCTTTGTGCGACGCTCCGAGGAACAGATGTCTGCCTGAGAGAGCGGTTCACCTGGAGCCGCGCTGGATTACCCGTGGCCTCGCTTTGATGGATTAGCATGTACGGAAATTGCCCGATTATTGATATGAAAATATTTGCAAACGAGGGGAAACTGCCGATGTGAGGGGTGAGGGGTGCGACACTAAGAGAGCTTATCAGCCTTTCTTCCAACCTTGTCCCTCGCTTCCTACAGAAAGGGGAAAAAAGAAGAGGGGTTGAAAGACAGATGAGGGCACGGGGAGGAGAAAGAGAGATGGTGTGTGTCAGCGTGGCAGTATTCAGCTGCCCTTCATGAAATATTGTTCACCATTATATTAACAGAGCTGAGTGGAGAGAGATAAGAGAGCTTCTGAAATAGTAAGCAGAATGTCCTGAGGAGATATTTCAATCTTTATTCTCTGTCGCTCTCTCTCTCTCTCTTTTTCTCCCTCTCACCCCATCTTTTTCTTTCATTTAGGGCAACGGGTGAATTTGAAATTTGCCGAGACCTTTATACATGAAGACAGGGCTAGAGAAATGATGACATCATCAACTCCCACATAATTGCTTGATTTGTCAGTCTGTAAAAGGAGAGTATCTGTACTTTTGGCAGGGTGGGAAAGGGGAGTCACCAGCCACACAACCTCTCCTCACTTCCATTACATCTTCTTAACTAGCCACAGAAAAAGGGCTGAGGGTTTGCCCATCTGCAAAAATGTATATTGATCTTATGCGCAATTACACAGTGTGCATCAAGGCATAGGAAGTTACATAACTGAAATGACATCTTCGGGAGTGAGCTCAACCAGAGAAACGCTTTGACCTCTTGAAGAGGTCATACAATGTCACACCACACTGTGGTGGAAAGAGAGTGAGATATGAAAAAAAGAACATTTTTATGGTAGACTTGAATAGTAGTTGAAATAAAAAAATTGAATTTGGAAAAATTCTAATGTTTTATGTTTTTGAAAGACGTCTCTTATGCTTACAAAGGCTGCATTTATTTAATCAAAAACACAGTAAAAACAGTACTATTGTGAAATATTATTACAAACTAAAATGTTCTATTTTAACATATTTCATTATATCATTCTTATATGCTGATTTGGTGTTCAGGCAACATTTTCTTCTTACTATTATTATCAATGTTGAAAACAGTTGTGCTGCTTAACATTGTTCTGTTATTTGATGAATAGACCGTTCAATTAACAGCATTTATTAAATATAAATATTTTGTAACATTAGAAATGTCTTCACTGTGACTTTTGGTCAATTTAATGTGTCCTTGATAAATAAAATGATAAATTTTATGTTTCTTGAACATGTTTCTTGAACAGCAAATCAGCATAATATGCATGATGCTGACAATTCTGATTTGCCATCATAGAAATAAATTACATTTTTAAATGTATTAAAATAAAAAACAATTATTTAAAATTGTTATAATATTTCGCAATATTACTGTTTTTACTGTATTATTGATCAAATAAATGCAGCCTTGGTGAGTATAAAAGAAAAAAACTTCTTTGAAAAATATATTTAAAAAATTATAATATTTCCAAACTTTTGACAGGTACTGTAACTTTTATTCACAGCACAAATAGTATGAGGCTGACAGCATAAATGTTCCTCTCATTACAAAATTGACCAATCAGAATGTTATTCAAATGACATAATGTCATTTGCTTCTGTTCCAAAAATGACATACAGTGCATTAACAAAAGAAACTAACAAACTTTCATATTTAGCCAAAATATTAATAAGATTAAAATTAATGAAGGATCTCAAAACAAAATAGGGTTGAATATACATTTAAGGAACGGAGGATGGAGTTTATCTGTGAATGGATGGGGCTCTACTACAGTCTTGTATTAATGTTTATAATAACGATTGTCTGTATTTGACGCTGCAAAATTGATTCCATTGATTTACTGTGTTGTGATTATTAGATGGAAGATATTAGGTGGCCATCATCTGTGTACTGAAGAATAATTATCAGCAAATATATATATCATCATCAAACCAAAAAATCCTCTCACAGGCCACCATTAAATCTATAAGTCTGTATGTTGTAAGGGTTGCCTCTTATCAACCAGCTAGATGCTGATTTCCAGATGAGGGGACTAGACTCATAACCAGACTCAATCCTTACACACACATCTCAGAGCCATCCACAGGTTAATGAAAACAGCGTGTGTGCAGCGTGAACTCCTAAGGCAGGGTGACAAACACTGGTAACGCAAAAAGCGTGTGTTTTACAATTTCCCCTTCCTCGTAAAGGTCTGCTCGTAAAACTGAGAATTTACGCCCTTCATTAGAGCTAATACAATGCACATAACTCTAATGCACAACAATTGGGATAGCCATAAAGTAACTGCTTTATACCTCCTCAAAACTCTGACTCCTCGGTGACCCTCGGCTGGCCACAGTCAGGGCAGATAGATTTACAGCGAGCCGCTATTCTGCCTGATAGACCTCTGCCTTTTTAGGGAATTAGAAGTGCCAAAATGTAAAATGATTTAGATATTTATTTTGTGTACTCTTGTCAAAAAATATAAGTCTCCAAAGCACTATTTACAATTTGCAACTCAGGATATTTTGCCGAGGACACAGGTTTGATTTACGACTAAGCTCAGTTTTATAACCAGACACAAGGTTAAAAAGAAAGGCTGTTTTTATTTCAGCTGTAACTAGTCTGAAACTCCACTTCAGCTGAAATATTGAGTGTGAGTTACATTAAGGTTCAAGTCACGAGTCAGTTACTTCATCGGTTACTTCTCTCAGCCCTTCCTCCCCTAATAATTGTAGGTAATTTTAGTCCCGGACAGAGCTTGGACTTTTTAAAACATTTCCTGGTGTCACTCCACTTCAGTGTAATTGATAAACCTTATGAACTGTCATACATTCATATGTTTCAGCCCAACCTTGTCCTGACATTTGGCCTTTTCTGGTTTCTTTCATGGTATGTCAGTGTCCTACTGTTGAACACAAAATCTTTTTTTACTACCACTCATAATGACGTATGTAACCTTGAAGGCTGGTGAGAATAACTGTTTCCAGGTCTCTGAAGGCCATATACCCTTCTGCACATAAGAAGTGCAAATGAGTTTGGTGTACTAAAGCCCTGGATAATGTAGATGATCCCGTGAGTCCACATAGTGTGTATATTCTGTGAGTTTAAGAGAGGAACAGGGGAAAGAGAGAACGAGGCTGCATGCTATCAATGTCAGGTTGTGAAATTTAATGTGAGGGAACTTTAGCCAGGAAAATAATTCGGTGTAATGGCCGGGTGGAGAGGAAGGCACAAACATCTCACTTTGTATTTGCAGCACAGTTTGACATCATTGTTGCATTTATAGCGATTGGTATTTGTGCATGTCAGGATGTAGGTGTGTGTGGGTTGTTCATGCTCACAAACCACAATAGCCACGTCAAGCTCGACACATTTCCCGTGATCTTTCATGTTGATGCCGAGAAAGTTGCACAGAGGGCATCGGAACATGTCATTGGTTTGCGTAAAATTATGCGTGATTATTTTGTTTGACATTTTATTCCTATTTGAAGTTCAAGCTCTTTTCCGACCTTGTGCTGGGAAACAGGCCGTTCCACACAGTCAGTCTATCTTTAGTGTTGTTTTAGGGATAACCTCTATAAAGACACCTTTCCCTCCCTATTCTCATCCATGTGTGTTTCCATTTCAGAAAGGGTATTTGTGTCCATCGTAACAAAAAGGGAGTATCCCCGCCTACCTGAGGGGTGTAGCAGAGATCGTAGGTCAGTCAGTTCCTCTCAGCTCCCCCTTTTAGAACTCCAGATCTCCCACAGCTCCTCAGAGGTAAAGAGTATTTATGTTGTAAATGATCGCTTGTATAAGCCAGAAATGAGAGCTTTTTTTATGTAAGTGTTTTAAAAAGTGTGAGAATGTGCAATGAATGAGTTATAAAGATAGTGAGAGATAGAAACAAAACAAAAAAAATAAAGAGAAAAAGGGTGGCAATACTGTAATTCTAAATTCACGCTCTTCCCTTTTGAAACAAACATTTTGTATATATACTGTAAAAAAATTTGCTGTAGTTATGCAGCTGTTTGCCAGTAACTTACTGTAGATTTAAATTTATGCTATTTACTGGCAACAGTTTGTTCAAAGTTAAATGAACATTAAACATTAACAAGTCTTTGTCTTTACAGAATAAAACTATAAAATAACAATCTAATGCAAAGCATTCTGGGAACCAGAAATCTTCATCAACCTTTTTCTGTTTTTCCTTCAGATTTTGGTTCCCAGAATGCTTTGCATGAGACTGTTATTTTAGTTTTATTCTGTAAAGATAAAGACTTGTTAATGTTTAATGTTCATTTCATTTTGAACAAATTGTTGCCAGTAAATAACATCAATTTAAATCTACAGTAAGTTACTGGCAAGTAGCTGCCAGTAATACTGTAATTTCTACAGATTTTTCTAACAGTGTACCAAAAACAGAGACAGTCAGGTTTGGGATATTGCATAAAAATGTTAGATAGAAACACCAGGATGCAAATAAAGTTCTCAGAATGCACCAAAACAAACAAACAAAATTCACAGCTTAAAATGGAACTTGTTTTGTGTGTAGGTCTAATTGTGACAGTATCCATCAATCTCTGTGTCCATGTACTTACGTGTGTGTGTGTGTGTGTGTGTGTGAGTGTGTACACTCACTAGATGTGTGGCACATGGCTGGTTAAGCAGATACAGAAACAGAAGCTTGTTTCCTAATTAAAGAGAACTGATAAAGGCAGTAACCCAGTATAGCATGCCAGGCAGTGCCAGCCTGCTCTGCGCCTACTGATAGCGCTTTAGAGATGAAAGCTCTGTTAAAGACTGTTTAATGTCCCTCTCAAAGACCTGCTTTAGAAAATCCCCTCAGATCACACCATAGAGAACTTTTAATGGGTTCAGGATATTCAGTTCAGGGTCCCAGGAGGAGCAGAGCAGCCTAAACTACCAGGCTTCATTAGTTTGGTAAAGGAGGACTTGAAATGCATAATGTGCTATGTCTTTATGTAAGTAAACTGTAAGTAAGTAAAATACTGTCAAACTGATTTTTGTCATCTGCAACAACTGTGTTCATTCGTTTGTTGCTCATTATAGGGATGCACCGATATTAAAGTCGACATGAAACGAAAAATCTGTTTTCTAAATGCATTGATATTATTGTGAATGTTTCATTTGTTTGTTTTTTTAGCTTGTAATTAAAAAATATCATAATCCTCCGGTGAATTGATCGACTTCTCTCTGGTGACGTATGCCAGACTTCTTCAATCATTTAGTCCACTTAAATCCTGCCCTTTCTTACAATTGATTGCAAGATCGCATTCAGATCTGCCTCCATCCAATCAAAAACCGATGGATATAACCAAGTCCTGGCCTGGAATTTCTTTCTTTTTTTTTTTTTTTTTGAAGATCTGATACACTTTGATGCACATTACAATATGGAAGAAAAGATCTGTTGCTACTTCCATTACATCACAACTTTAAAATTCTGACTGTTATCAATAAGCTGATCATTATTTTCTTGGTATGTCTGACAACTGAAAAATTGCCAATATTTAAATTCTATATTGTCTTAAGTAAATTAAAAGTACAGCAAAGCACTGCATACTAAAATCAATAGTTTTAAATTGTAAAAATTAATTTAACCATAACAACGTTATAATGTACAGTATGAAAATTGGATATTCATGAGATTTGCAATATTAAATTTAACATTGTTGATGGTAATCTAAATGTAAAAATAGGTATAAATGAGCATGAACAATTAAATACACTATATACACGATATACACGTTGATTTATTACTTCAAATAAATCAGTAATATCAGCCCGATACATCATGCATCTCATCTACTGCAGCTCTCAGTTAACAATACAGAGATGTAATGTATAGTATATTTAGTCTTCATATTCACAAAACAACTTTGTATTGTTTAATATTGTGAGCAATTGTGTGTAGAGTTATTCTATTCGTTATTTAAGGACAACACATTATGATGTTGTCTGTGTGGCTAGATGTCTCTATGTCAGCGATAACAAAGTTAAGCCTCTTAATGCCACACAGCCGGACCACAGTGTCTGACATCATCACATGAGCATCAGAGCCATTCATCACTCACACAGTGCTGCTTTGACATGCACTGGGGTCATGGAATGAACCCTAAGTGATAACGTCCTTCAAGAACAAAAAGCAAACAATTATAGGGTTAGTTAACCCAAAAATGTATTATATAATTTACTAAGCCTTATGTTGATTCAAACCTGTATGACTTTCCTTCCGTGGAACACAAAATTACAAGATATTTTGAAGAACGCTGGGGTCCAAAACAACATTCTCCCTTTGACATTCAATAATAATAAAAATATATATATATTTTGTGTTCCACAGAAGAAAGTCATACAGATTTGGAATTACATGACAGGGACTGAATAAGTTAATTTTTTGGGCAAACTATCCCTGGAGGTTTTTTTTTTTTTTTTTTAACCATACAATTTGTGCACTTAAATACAGATAATGTCCAAAGCAGTACTAACTCATTGAGTGCCGATACTCATGCGGTGCAATACAGGCCAATTTCACACTCAGTGTGAGAGTGATTAATTCATACTTTAAGGATGTCTTTACAGAATGAGAGCAATTCTTTACACTATTCTTTCAATGAATCATGTGTGAGCTCCAGCCACCGCTGAAATAATGATGGCATAATAGCAGCTAACGCAGAACGCCAGATTACCTCATATTTATAACTGTCTACCACAGTGCTATAATCTGCTGTGACAGAGAAACATGTGAGGAGCGCAGCAGCGACTCCTTCCATGTAATGCAACAAATGCAAGATTCCCCTGTTGTGCATGTGCTGTGAATAACTGCGATAATCACGGGACAATGGCTTCATTTATCAAGCTAACCCAGCAGCCTTGTACAGTATGATTAAAGTGCTTCGCATTTTCCGAGCTTATTTTAGGTTTTAGGGCAGGAGGAAGAGACAGAAACGTGTTTCATGGAAGAGAAGTGGTCAACAAGGACATAATTAGAAGATCAACTAGATTCACAAGTTCACATCTGTCAGATTTTGGTTTTATATTTATATATTGTATGTCAGTGGCTGGCATGTTCTCCTATGCCTCAAACAAGTTAACATTAACAGTTTATTTTTGGATTTTTTTTCCAAAAGGTGACTACTGTTTCCAGATGCTTGCTAAATCAGTGTATTAATGTTTATTACTGTATTCCATCGTCCGCCAACCTCCTGACGAATGACTTCCTCTCATTGTCATGGCGACACAGTTACGCCATTCATCTAAATGATGATAGTCTCATTCACCTCCCCAAACAATAGCCACACTGGATGTTAAATATAGATTTTGATGACTGAAGACAATTTTTCACATGGAAAAAAGTGATGTGAAACTTCTGACTGTGTTTAACTGTGTGTCTCGCATGTGTATTAGTTATTACTGTTGTAAACACGGGATACGTGATGGATGGAAATGGGGAGATCCAAAGGGAGGATCAGAGCTTCCCTTCCTGTGGGAGGACAGTCATGGCCCTGAAGGGATGAGTTGGATGGAGGATAGAAAAAATGGAAGAAGAAGAGTCCCAGGTGGAAAAAAACAGGTCCAGGGAAAATGTAAACTGATTCCTTCATTGATTATCACAACAGATCCCACCTTTTCCCATTCGTTTTTTCTCCCAACACCTTCACTGCATCAGAGAATGATATTCTTTACTCTATCATTAGAAGAGACACAACACTTCTCTTGTTGTCTTGAGTTTAGGCCTTCAGGCTCCTTATGTTCTACTCATCTAAGGTGTTTGACCTCTGTCTAAAGGCCTAAAAAATGTAACATCAGCTTATTTGAACATACAAAGTACATTATTGTAACTAATTATTACTACACCGCATTAAAAATGACATTTGAATTTTCAAATGCATAAATTATTAAAAAATGTAAATTTTTTGCAAACTTTATTGGAAAATATTAACTATTTTTAGAGATCATTTGTGTTTATGTCTGTTTGGGTGGGTTTTGCACGTTTCCTGTGTTTCAGTTTGTTTCCATGTTTTTCGTATGTTTGATTATCTGTTACACCTGTCATTAATTTAGTTGATTAGTTTGGTCTGTGTATTTAAGCTTTGTGTTTCCCTGAGTTCATTGTCAGTTCTCGTCGTGTTAGGTTTTATTTTTCTGTTCGTGTTTATTGTTCCTGAGTTCTCTGTAAATAAAAATTTTAACTGCTTGCATTTAGATCTTGCAGAGTTTGCAAAAAGCCTGTGAAATAACTTGTTACGTCTGACACAGGAGCTGCATGGGTAACACAAGAAAAATACCCAAACAATGGGTTGTTTTCTTGTGTTACCCATGCAGCTCCTGTGTCAGACGTAACGAGTAACAGACGTAACGTCTGACCCAGTAGATTAGTAACACAAAAACTACCCAAATACTGAAAAAAAATAACCCAACCCAGGTTTTGGGTAGAAAAAATAACCCAAGATTTTAGAGGTAGTCAGACCTGTCTGCCATTGGCTGAAGTGCAGTAATTTTAAACATGCCTGTCAAATGCCAGTTCGCCCTGTTGCTCTTTTGGCACCTTTTTTGTACTTTTGGTGAAAAATAAATGTAGCGAAGTTGAATATTTTATTCAACTCAAGTAAAAATAATTTAATTATACCCAAGAAAGTAGAAAAAATATAAAATTGTACTCAAGTACTGTAACGAAAGTATTTGTAATTAGTTACTTTCCACCTCTGGTGCACACACACAGCAGTGAGTATTGAACCATAACTGCCCCCTTATTGTTGTAAAGCGCAGCATTCCAACTTTGTGAATATTCATAGCAAATTCTTGATGGCATGATTCTGAACCCAGCAGGCACCGGACGTCATGACGTAAGATTAACGTTGAAACCCCACGTCGGACATCGGAAATCGGATTGACGTCAGAACCCAACATCAGATTGACGTCAACATCCAACGTCGGACAGACGTTTGATTTTGGTTGGAAATGAAAATCGAAGTGACGTCAGAACCCAACTTTGGACGTCATTTGGATTTCGGTTGGAAATGAAAATTCGATCGGAAACCCGATTTTCGTTTTCAAACAAAAACCTCAAACTTTTGTTGCATTACATTCATATTGAAATGTATTGTTACATATCGCACGGCTACGAGTGTAATATTGCGTTTATACAACAGTTAGATGGCACAACAAGTACAGTAGGCTATGTAAAAACAACAACGGAGTGTCTTTAAAAACCATCTTTTGTGCGTAACTACTTCCTTTCGCCGTGGATTTAAATCTCAAGTTGACAGTTTAAAGCAGCACTCAGTAGCTTCGGGATTTCTTCGCTGTATTTTCGCTTTTTGCTCGCAGGTTTCTCTCTAGAGCTCCCCCCACAGCTTCGGAATAGATATTTGACAACACTGTTGTAAAAACTCGTTGGCGATTCTCAGACACCAGAGGCTTGTAGATCAACGGCATCAAAGCAGATGAGACATTCTTTAAAACGTCTTCTTCATTCAGGTTCGAACAGCGTGAGGGAGCGCAATAATGACAGCATTTTAGCAGATTTCTTTTGGCCGTAAAGCAGTTGTTTACATCGCGAGACCTGATATCACGCGAGACTTCCTGACGCGGCGGCCGGCGGCCCGCCGCCCCAAAGTTGCAAGTGCGTATTTTACGCTCTCGGGCACCAGGGGGGTGCGAAACGACCACCATTCAACCCGAAATAAGTATTATAACCATTCCAAAGACTCCGAAGCTGTTCAGTTAAGGTAAAAAAGTTACTTAGTTCACCTTTAACAGTTGAGCGGAGCACAGAGCCGACATGCAGCCGTTCTGCAGTTGGTGGAAATCCGGGGTAAGCCTCAAGCACAAGCTGTTACTAATTCTAAAATGTCACTTTAGGACTAATGAAGGACTGAGTTACTTCATTGACGCTTATTGTATTATGTAGAATAGAGTTTTATGAGAGATAGATCAACTAAGTGAGTGCTTTACCTGCATCTAGCTGATATTCTTCTGGTCAATCTTATATTCATAATCACAAATCAGTTTGAATGTCCACTGAGGAAAGTGGTAGGCCTATCTTTGTCCGTTAAGGGGATTTCCCATTACAGCACTAATCAGTGCATTTGTAAGTTGCCTCTTATTGTTTACAAACTAATTTCATCCTTTCTTTCAATATAAAAGTCTTTGCTGTTGACTTACTCATATAGTCTTTGCTGCCATCTAATGGTGTAATAATATAGCTCACTTTCACTAAAGTCGAAATCACATTCACAACCGGACCCTTTCTCAATACCCAAATACTGCATGTTATTTGGATAAAATAGTACTTATTGATCAATAATATTTAAATAAATAATATTAGCCATTATAAAAGTATAAAAAGTTTGTACAATGGGAAATGAACACAAGCAGACAGTTCAGTCAAAAGTACAAAAGCAGTGCTAGTTATAGTAGAGTACATGTTTTCAGTTTAAAAATATAAAGTTATGGAACTTTGCCCTTAGCCAAATCAGGTTGCTCTGGAACAAGTAATAGATGAATGACCAAATATATCCAAAATGAATTATACCTTGTGTTTAAAGTCCCTGTAAAGGCAATTCTAAAAAAAATTCTAAACACATTATAAATGTTAGAAATGTATTACTAAAACATATTACAAAGACAGTGAACTGTGAAGTACTGAATTGTCGAGTTAGACCGTTAAACTGTTTTTCACCATTGCTGTGTTCCGGATTTTTGGGCGGGGCTAAAACGGGGGCTCGATGACGCACTGAAGCCCCTGAGCTCCTGGACACGCCCCTACTTGATAACGCACTGGAGCCCCTGACGCTGCCCCTCCCCTAACAATATATAGCACATAATTCATTCACGTCAGTTTGCCAATCGCGAGTTACTGTCAGTACTATCAGTTACTACAGCCTACAGTTTGCTAGCTAGCTATGCCTTTGTCACGGAAATGAGTACTACCGGGATGCGATCATGTACAAAACAGATCGGTGTCCTTATTTAAATTTACGAAAACCGATCACATCAAGAAGAGGTGGATTAATTTTGTGAAGAGCCACCTTGATGGAGAGCTGAGGATCACCGCCAAAATCCGCCTCTGTAGTGATCATTTTACAGTGGATAGTTTTATAAACTTTCGTCGGAGACAACTGGGATTCACTGATAATCCGCTATTACTGGTGAATGGGGCCGAACCGATTATCTCCCGCCTCGGCCTTCATCCTCCCGTCGCGCCGACAACTGGTGCCATCGTCGGCAGTGCGAGCCCACCAATGAGTGTAAGTTGCCTTGTGTGCTTATGTTCTAATTATAGTAGGTAACGTTAATCCAAGCTCGAACATGGCATTGTAAAACCTAGAAGCATCCATTCCGGCTGTAGCGGTGACAGTTGAGTGTGGCGACGGCAGCTTTCCCGCGAGTGGGCGTGGTTTCAGCGCAGCCAGCGGACACGCCCCCAGCGTTTGAGAGCAGAGAATACTGCTAATTTTTTCAAGATTTTGATAGCTTATTTTATGTACTTGCCGGCTTTTTTTATCATTCAAATTTGGCTGGGTGGCTAATAACACATGTTTCTGTGGTGTGACAAACTCAGAACACATACTTAATTTTGACTTTACAGGGACTTTAAACACTATCTACATAAAAGCCAGCGGCAAATTCCCGAAGGAATGGCTGAGATAAAGCTGTTCTTTGTGGGTACATGAGCGCTGAATGGCCGCTGACAGTCTGGTGCTCAATCTCTGAAAATTGTCAAATATGTGCTATGTTTATATATTTATAATATAATATTTACTTATATCTATATCTATAAGACTTATAAGTCTCACATTTGAGGTCTAAATAACATTCTTGCCTAAAATACTCTTAAAACTACATTTTGTGACAAAATAATAGTATTTGTAAAATTATGGTGGTTTGCTCGTCCGCCATGACATTCTCTATGTTACAAGCGGAGTGATACAAATGGTATGATACTGGGGGAATATTGCACGGCTGAAAAAGGCTCTCGGCCTATCAGATTTGAGAACCAGAACGAACTGTTGTATAAATATATAGATATTAAATAATTATATTTATATATTATATGCACTAATAATTATATAATTAGGCTATAGTGATATAATTAGATTATATCACTGATTTTTTTTTTTTTTCAGTTTCCTTCATGTAGCCTGCTTGTGAATTATATCTGTAGAGCAATATCATGGCACTCTTAGGCTAAAATGTACAGCACTTTGGTAGATCACATACATCAAATGGAGTGTCAAACAAAACTGACTGCCATTTTCACCTCCATGCATGGTTACGTGCCTTTCTACGGTTTAAGAAAAGCTTTTATAGACTTTATTGACAACTTCAGACTCCCGTAAATACATAAATAGAGGCTGATATACTGTAGTGAGCCATTTGGGAGGGGGAAAGCCATTTCCTCTAACAGAATCAGATCTTGATTGGTTTGAGGTGTCTTCAAACAATGGTTGTGTAATTTGAAATATGTAAGAATATGAATGTATACAGTACAGATGTTTTTAAGCTTTATTTAAAGGATACTGTAATCGCAGTGGCAATACATGACATGCGTTAAAAACAGAATTGTAGGTCATAATTGTATGCAATATACATTTTAAGCAGTAAGATCTTCAAATATTGTCATTTGGACTCTATAGGTATATATGAATGTGTACAATCTTTAATCTGTCCATATTTTGTAATCACAGTGGCAGGAAATTACAGGTTTTACTGCTTTTTTGTTTCCATGTTTTTAAAGTGAAAAATGGGTTATCTGGTTTGTTTATTATTGTATTCAATGTGTTTGTGTAGCCTGAGGCTAAAAGCCTCATGCATGCACTAGATATTAGAAAAGTGACAGTCATACACTGTAAATGCTGATACACACACACAAACATAAGACAAATGCACACATGGTTTTGTCTCAGTATGTACATATATGAGTTCTTGCCGTTGTTAAATAGTATAACATTCTATTTATTCAGGAAAATTCTAATATTAATCTATTCAAAGGACCCAAATTTACGGCTAACACAAATGTGCCTCTCCCTCCTGGCAACATTTAGGGCCCTATCATACACCAATGTGGCGCCAAACGCGACACAAGTGTTTTTTGCTAGTTTCAGCCTGACCCAGTTATTCACGTCCTGCGCCACATTGTTTAAATATATGTTTAAATGTTTAATGTCTGAAAACGAGCTGTGTTCAGGCGCATTGTTGGTGCGTTGCTATTTTGAGGCAACTGAAATAGACTGTGCCATTGACCAACAAAAAAACCTGGTCTAAAGTCAATGGTGCAGTATTTTTTTTAAAGGACGCATTAATAATATGAGCCTATTGGCGGGTGCACACGCGTACACTCTGCTTATTACACACACAGGGACGCACAGCAGCACACAAACATGGCAAATATGAAAAATAAAAGGATTACAATGTAAAAGATTATTATTGTGTACATAAAGATATGGTGGAATCCGGCTTGTCCCGTTGATGGTCTGCTTGCACTTTTTAACCTTACGCACGAGCAGATCCGTTTCCTCTCTGGAGAAGCGTTCAGTCTTTCCGCTTGCAAATTCCACCATGTAAATTCGCCATGGCCCGAGCGCAACTGGTTTTTAAAGGGAATGGGAGATGAGACTCTGATTGGTTTATTGAACGTTACAGCCAAAACATACCCATTACTCATTAAGAGAATAGAGACAACCCTTTTAGACCATGCACCGGATGCGCCGACCATTTGATTCGGACACGCCCCAAAGTGCACTTTTGCTGTGCACTTTAGACCTTAGCGCTTCGTTAACATAGAGCCCTATGTCTCACTAACAATTAGCACCAGAGTCATGACTGCTTCCCATACAGAGATTCATAAGGAGTTGTGTTTGTGAGAGACCCCCTTCTTCCTTTTTAGAGTTGAGATTGAGCCCACCTCTCACTGGGTTCAAGCATTAATTAAGTAATAAGTAACATTACCTCTTTCTGTCTTTTTCTGTCTCTCTGAAGTAGTGGAAGCATTTGTGGGCTGCAGGGCTGAGAGAGAGGGAGAGACAGAGAGAGAGAAAGAAAGAGACAGATTGCAGTAGTGAGGTGTTGATAATGGGCTGGATGAATGTGTGAGCCGCAGCTAATCACCCTTATCCTAAAACTCCCCCCTATAGCAGATAGAGCTGTTCAACTGCCCTGACTGTGGCCCGCAAGATGGATGGCACACACGCTGCTGTCAGTACAGACCAAACACGCTCACACACCAGACTGTCTTGACAAGGAGAGGAAAAGGAGAAGATATGGGTTTGGGAAAGTCATGAGCATCTTAAAATTACTGTAAACAAATCCATTTGAAACATTGAAACAATAGACGGGGTAATGCCTGCATTCTCATTCAAATAGGATTTCTCTCCTCTCATCCTTCCCTCTGGTTTTGCTAATGTCTTTCTTTCTGTCTGTTTCTTTGTTCTCAGTATTTTCGATGGTCAAGCTTTTGACATGCGTGCAAATCAGCAAATTACAGGGTGGCAGGCAAATGATACAGGACAAAAAAATGAGAGGAGTTTTTGTTTTAATGCACACATTAAATATATATATATATATATATATATATATATATATATATATATATAAACAGAATTATTTTTATTAATTTATTTTGAGTATTTTATTATGTATTCATATTCCAACCGATCAAAAAATAAAAAATAAACATTTCCTCTCGCTGTTTCTCTCCCTTTTATTTGTTATTTGCTTTTTTTATAACAATACTGCTCATTTGCTTTGGAGCGAGGGCTGTAAATGCTGGATGTCCCGTGCCAACCTGTGCTCTGAAGAAGACCAGGTGTAGATGGAGAGCTGTGTTAATACAAGTGGACATGCTCAGGAAGACAAGACAAAATACAACAAAACAGAGTTACTTTAGACTGAAAAGTTGGATTTCATAGTCTGTCAATACTGTCTCTATGTGTATGACTGAGTTGTGTTTTCATCTTTCAACACAGCTGTGTTCATAAACAAGGAGAATGGAACAAAGAGAATAGAATTTCTGGTCTGGTACATTTAAACGCAGTTTTAAAGTTCAGTTTCAGACTAAAACAACAACTTATCTTTTTAATGACATTAAAACACGTTAGTCCAACTGAAATAGACTGGTTAAGTTTTTGAGAAGGATGACTATTGTAGCTTGTCTTCGCCTAGCATGTGTATACATGTTAATAGTCTTCAAATGGCCTCTACGTAATCAGTTACACATATACCAACGCAATCTAACGACCAATTCGTACGAATTCATATGAGTTATTAAAAGGTGGCTAATTTGTAGGAATTCGTACGACCTCACTCAGGTTTGGGTTTGGGATCAATACTTTTTTCAGCAAGTTTGCAATGAATTGCTCAAAAGTGACAGTAAAGACTTCTGTAATGTCACAAAACATTTCTGTTTCAAATAAACGCTCTTTCTATTTATCAAAGAATCATGTATAACAGAAATAAATTATATTTTAAAGTATATAAAAAATAGACAACATTATTTTAAATTGTAATAATATTTCACAATATTACATAATTTTTTATCAAATAAATGCAGCCTTGTTGAGCATAAGAGACTTCTAATAGAACCCAAACCTTTGAATGGTGTGTACCTGGAGAGACAGAGAACTGTAGCCCATCACCCATTAATTTGATTAAAACACATGTAAATGTCTATATATAAGTCACAGCATATTCAAACTTTTGATGCTTTTAAATAATTGCTGTTATTTATTATTGAAAAGATCTCTGAGTCTTTAACAGTTCCATTGCAATGAATAAACAGAATCTTTTGGTTTGTTTAAATACACCACGGTAGAAAATAAAGTAGATTGATCGTTGCCCTCTGATTTCCATAGTGGTTTCCATAGTGTTTTGGTAGCGTGTTAATTGCTTCTCTCTGTGTTTCATATACTCACATGCCTCCTCGTTTAATTGCCCGGTATTAGCACTGTGACTTGCGCTGTTTAGCTCCTCTACCCCTGGAGTTCAGCAGGCCGGTTTTAATTAATGGAAGGGCAACACCTTTAGCACACACACACACACACACACACACACGTATAAGGATACCTGTAAGACACTGAGGGAGTCAATGACCGTCATTTAATACACACATATAAACACAGAAGTCTACGTATATCCCTCTGCCTTATAGCACAACACATATCCTTTGAGGGTCTTTAAAGTAAGAAAACCCCCTTTAGGTAATCTCTGAAACTGAGCTCTAATCCGTACTGTTGGTAACACAAGGCCCAAAATGAAAGCCCATTAGCCCCTGAAACAGGCTCTCTCTGTTTACCTTCTTTCTTTCTCTCTGCGCAAAAGGCTTATTCTGGCTCTTCAAGACGCTCCTCTTTTTTTTTTCTCCTTTGGTTTTCCTTCATTCTTTACTGTTTGGGCTTGTTTCGCCGTTTCAAAGAGACTTCTAAAAATGGCCACCGCGGTTCCCTTTGTAGACGCGAGCCAGCTGCCCGTCCTGGCAGCGAGCGGCAGCACCATCACCCCCTGTGCAGCCCAGTGTCCTCTCTTTCCTGCTCTTTCATCAGCTCAGAGGAAGAATTCCAGCTATGATGACGGCGTCACAAATGTCCCCAACTCTTCTTCTATCACTTCCGCTATAAATAGGTCGGGATCAAGAATTCCACGCATACCTTTACTCGCCTTTTGAAGACTGATGGGACAAATCCTTTGTGTCATTAATCTCTTAGAGAGCAGCCCTGGCAAAGAGTTTTACATTGCAGTTTTCTGCCACCTGTGTTCCACTCAGGTCAGACAGAAGCTTGTCAACCGAACTGTTAACACACTGTTCCTCGTGTCCAACACATAATTGGGCCCTAAAACACACACATCCATGCATTTTAAAGTGCCCCCACCTGGGCTACTCTCTCACAGGCACTTCGAGCTGTTCTGGCTGTCATCTCACCTGCCTCTTTTTGTGCACATTTTCACCATTTGATGTGGTTTTAAACGTAGCGCAGTAGGGCTGTATAAAAGTTTAACGCCACAGCTAGGTCACTTCTCTTTGGGCGTGCATTGTGCTTTTTACAGTTCTCCTATTAGTCAGCTCAGCGAGGGAAAATTTCACTGCAGCTAGCTTTTCATTGATTTATGTCAATGGCCATTAGGCCGCCGTTGCAGGTTTTAGTTTTAATAGGAACTTGCACCCGGCTGGTGTGGTGGTAAATGACCTGAGGTTATTAATTTGATGATTAATTAGGAAAGTTTGTTTCTTGTAAAGAGGCAGCGCTTCTTTAAGCTGCCCTGTAAAGTTTTATTGGAGCATACAGCTGACCTGCGATTGGAAATGTGTGTTTGAGGCACACTGACTCACCATCTCAGCTCCTGACTGCTGTTAATTTTATATCTGTCCAATAAAAAGCAGCAAGGGCTGGATGTGTGTGTGTGTGTGTGTGTGTGTGTGTGTGTGTGTGCGTGCGTGTGTGCATTTAAAACCCCAGCCTTTACACACACATGCACACACATACACGAATGTGTACAGTATTATTCCCTGCTGTTAAAAAAAATAGCTCAAGCGGACAAGGAAACAGCTCTGACTTTTTGACTTTCTTAAGCTGTATGAAGTTTGTATAAAAAAAAAAAATATGACAAAGAGTATAAAAAAGCAATATTTATATGTATATTTATTGGTTCCAATTAATATTCAGTGTATGTTTTTTGTTTACTTTTCTCTTATGATTAATTTATTTAGGGATAGCAGATAATTATTTAATATGGCAGATAACCAATGGTTCATAATATTATATTATGTATGCCAATATTTAAAATTCTATACCGTTTCTCCAAATAAATAAAACATTACAGGCTACAAAAATCTAATTAATAATTTAAACGTGCAAGGCTAATTTAGGCATCACATTATAATGTACAGTATGAAAAAACAATATTCATAATGAGATACATTTGACAGTTTTATTAAATCATTAAGCGATTGTTGGATGAAGGAACATGTAATATAAATGTAAAAATACAAGAATATTGAATATACAAGGAATTACAAAAAACTATAATATGGTACTGATATATTGTGCAACACAAAATATATATATTTTTTTAAATATGATAATCATTAGAATTTGAACAAATTATTATTATTTTGTATTCATACACACTACACTGCCTGTCTTTCTTCTTACCAGTAGGCTATGTCTTTGTGTGTTTACAGAAAGTAAGCTGTGGCACAAAAAGTCAGAGAAGGAAGGACCCTGTGTGTTGTCTTGATTACCTCCCCTAGGGAACCCTCACTGTGGAACCACTTTAAAGATAAATACCCAAATGATGTTTTCAAACTGTGGTCGCCTCGACGCGGAGTTGAAACAATATCAGTGAGGTAAGGGAAATGAGAGTTGAATGGCACTGTTTACAGTTGTTAGCTGTTCACACATAACCAGCAAATTCCAACATAAACATCCACTCAGGGCATGTAAAAGCAGAAACTATTAATAAGCCCTTTTATCCTTGCCTGAGACTGTGTGCGTGGCCTCCTGAGAAAAGGCTAATCTGGCCCTCATTTTCTGTTTCATTCTTTTTCCTTGTCTCTCCCACACACTTCTCCCTCGATTCAGGGTTAATGACCCCCTCCCCCTCCTTTTACAGTAGACCAACAATCCATGACCTCAAAATACCCTTAATGTTGTATTTTGAGTATTAGACATGTGTGTGTGTGTCATGGTAACTGCATTTCAAAAACATGCTACGTCATGCATGTGACACAAAAGTTAGCAGGTTCAAGAACAGGTTGAGCCAGGCATGGTGTTTCTCACAGGCTTTTCTTGAGCTGGATACTTTGCAGTGCTCTGTGTATTTGCATATGCACTTCAAGAAACCGCTTTCATGTCAAAGCCAAGAGCAGAGTCTTCCACTTGAGGACCGCTACCAGTCATCCTCCTTCAGGTTTCAAGAACTCAGCATGTGAGAGTGTGTGTGTTGTTAGCTTTCCATTATTTCTCCATGAAATAACATCTGAGGACATCCTTTACCCACTGATGTACAATAATATGACAGCATATGGCTATTGTTTACACAACCTGAGCAATAACTCAACCCTTGAACTTCAAACCAAGGCCCTGTTTTCCCTTTTCTTCTTCAACTGGAGCTGATGGGAGTTGACACATCTCCTTTACCCTGCACTTGGAGTGATTGAGAGCGAAGAATAAAGAGAAGATGGCGGCAATAAACATCATGCCTTTCTTTCTCTCTCTCTTCCTCCCTTTCATCTTTTGTTCTTTTACACCAATGTTTTTGCTCATGTCTCGTGTCTTTTGACCACATCCTTCTCTGATTCCTGGTCTGGATGCCTCTTCAGTCTGCTGGCATGTGGCAGATGGTTGCCCAGTTTGTGGTCTCCTCTCCTCACGCTCTCATCTCCATATCAAAAAATGGCACCCTGATCACATGACCTCAAATGGTGTCATGTGATCTGAAGGAGCCTGTCCCTTTCTCATTAAGAAAGATTTACTGATACTAAACAGTGTGCAGTGGTTCAACAGCCAGCTGACTTCCCTTTACTCGCTTACTTTCTCAAATTTGATTAGAGGTTTCTCTGTGAAACTGAATGTTCTTCATAACAGATCAGTATTTGATGATTACAGTGGATATACAAAATATTACAACACATGGGATTTGATTTTGGAGTGGTAACAATATGTTTTTGCTATACTAGACCATGGAAGGGTCATTAATCAAATCCCTCAGGATGTTAGCGACATCGGTTTTTGTTCAACAAATCAATATTTCATGGTCAAAAAAATTATTCCAGCCCATATTTGGGCAAACATTTGATCAGAAACAGACCAATATGAGTCTGCAAAGTAGAGCAGACAGCAGGCCTGTATGAAAAATCGTATCCCCGCTAGTGTTCTGCAAGCGAGGGATGGAGAGTGAGAGAGAGCGGGATCAGTAATATCCCTTTCACAGAGTGGAAGCTGGGATGGGAGGGAAATGGCAGCTCCTAGGGAAAGCCAACAACTGGCCATCATTCTGACCGCTTGTCCTCATCAATCACTCGCATTTGTTGACCAAGCAACATGATGTCACTATTCATTTCATGCATTCCTCTAATGTGGACCCAGGGGGAGTCCACCATTCTCTGTGGGTATTTCCTGTCCCATTGCATTCTGGGATATGTCTGTTTCCTTCAAGAAGATCATTTAGCTTTTGAAAATTTGCTCTCTCTCTCTCTCTCTCTCTCTCTCTACCTCCCTCCCTCCCTCCCTCCCTCTTTTCCTTTATTTTTGCTTTCTTCCTCTATAACTCCGACTGTTTTCACTCTCTCTTTTTTTTACACGAAATCAAAATTGATGTCCCTGGTATTATTGTGAAGAACTTATGGATGTATGTTATTTCAAAATAAAATCTTAAAAATAAAATCATAATAATCTTGATGATAATCATAATGTTTTTCCTCTGAAACAAACTTTGCTTCTTCACTGACATCACTTTCAAAATGTTAACTATCAAACATTTTGATCAAAATATCATAACTGAATCTTTCGATGAAACAACAGACTTTTGCAATCATTTAGCCATTTAAAACCTGTCCCTTTCTTACAAGCTTTCCAGATCTGCCTCCATCCAATCAAAAACCGATAGATAGAAACAAGATCCTGTTTCACTAGGATGTACTGTAGGCTACATCACAATTTGGAAAAAAATGTTAATTCCGCTACATCGCGACTTTAGGTTCTCTTTTTACAGAATATTTTGACAATTTTTATTTCTTTACACACACACAAAACAAATCCTCCTTCAGTTCCCAAGAGGTCCCTTCCTAAAAAAAATTTCCTCAAATTTTTATATTCTTTCTTCTGGAAATATGCCACATTACGTAAGTAAAATGGGTTGCGATTGACAATTCACGTCCACTTTACTGTGTGAGGTTTACCAAGAGCTGCTTCTCTTATTTTAGTCGTAGTCTGCAGGTTTGGAGTTGCGTTGAGCGATAGAGTCTAATGGTTGCTGCTTATTTGTAGAAGGATGTGGCGCGCCGAAATGGCCTTTTGATCAAATCTGACTTCTCCTGAGCAGACAGAGCTGCTGTAGGCTGTGATCAGTGCTCCTGTGTCTCATTTGAAAGAATGGTGTCAGTGTGTTGACAAGCCGCTGATAAGTCAGTAGCTTCTAAAGAAAAATGTTTAAAGGCAGATAAATGCCTCAGGACTTAAACTGTCTTTGCATACTGATTGTAGTTTATTTTTAGTGATTATGAAAACCTGGTTTAAAAAGGCTTAGGGGATGTTGATTTTAGTAGTCGTACATAAAAGGGGCCCTTGTGCGTGATAACCGCACACGAGTGGCGCACGTTATCTCCCCAGTCTTTTGTAACGCCATATTTACTGTCCACATTCATTTCTGTCACTTCCTCTGACTTTGTGTATCTCAGGTTGAACCAGGGCAGGGTATTCTAACGACTTACTATGATTCTTACTCTGTTCCCTTTCTCTCGCGCGCTCACTTTTCACCTCCCTCCAGCATTAAGAGGCTTAGAGAGAGCTTAGCGCCCAGGTCAAGCTGCCCTTTGGCTTCTACAGCTCAGTTCTTTGAAGTGATGCCAGGTTGAAGCAAACAAGCCGCTCCGCTCGCAGGTGAGCCGCCCGTGCTTATACCGCCAATACCGGGTCAGGGGCAGGCAGATGGCCCGCTCACCTCCGTCCATACAATATTATTTTATAGTTTGGTTCTGCATTCCTCCCGCTCAGCCAGTGGTAGACACAGACCCTTCGGTCTTATTGCTTACACATGTCTACTCCTTTTTGCCTCAGCGGGAACAGACAAAACAGAAGGGGGAGGCAGAGGAGGGAGCAGCCTGGCCAAATTCTCCCCCCACCTTGAACTAATCGAGAGGAGGCCGGAGAGCCGCAGCCATGCAGGCCTGTGCCAGTGGGGTTTCAATTTGTAGAGGCATAAACAGATACTAAAGACAGAGTAATGGAGGGGTGATTTATCAAACCAGTTCACATCAAATTATCACAGCGCCTCCCTGCTGCCTGGTCCTGTAACGGTCCTGGTGAGAGGGCAGGGCCGACCTCATGAGAAAGAGCGAAAGATGTGCCGTGGTCACAGTTCGTTACCGAGCGCACAAACATGTGTCCTACTGTCTGCTTCTAATCCAACCGTGACACTCAACCCATCAATGGGAAAGCGAGATGTGCCTGTGAGACAGAAGGAGAGCACAAAGAGCATCAAGCTGTCGTCATCAAGCATCTTAAATTTTTTAAAGCATAATTAAAAAAAAATATATTTTTTTATCCTGTCTCTTTAAGTACCTGGGAAAAGTTCGGCTGTACCCCTTAAAGTGTTTGGGTCAGACATGTAAGGCAATTCATCTTCAAATAAACGTATTATTTCTCTGCCGAGAAGTCATGTTTCAATTTTCCCGTTTCGCCAGAACACAGTTATGCCTTTGATCTTTTCCAGCATCAGCCAACACATGGATAACCCATCGCTTAAAAGATAAAGGTAAGAAATATGTTCCATGATGATGTCATCTGGTTGCCTGGGACTGGGGCAAACTTCCATCCTGGTCTGCATTAGCGTACGTGAGTGGATGTGAAAATGTTGAGTTAGTGTGAGTTACTATGTAGATGCACCCTGGGACTCAGGCTACTGATGTCTGATCCGTAAGTGAAATCAATTACACATTGTCCAAAAGTTAGATCCTCTCTGTGGGAACTTAATCGCATCAGCTCCTACTCAGAATCATCCCGACAAAGTTTAAGATTTGTCTCTTGTTCCTGTTCTTGGCATGTGTGTCTCTTTTTCACTATCTCACTATGTCTCTTTCTCTCTTTCTCTCTTGCATTTCGATACATTTGTACACTCCTTACAATTCAGCAGAGAGCCATTCATCATCATTTGACTATGTATCTGTCCCGTTCTGCTTTCTTTGATCAGGCTATGCTTGACATCGCACATCTGCTCCGTGTTTAAAGGCCAGTAATGCCGTAGCTCAAACACTATTAGCTAGCATAACCCAAGAACAGCTTTACTGGACAGTGTGTTCCTCTTGTAATTCTTACATGCTCTTAGCTATAATGATCCCAAAAAAAAAAAAATCTGGAGTTTTGATGCTCTGACTGAGCCATTCCTTGTCATTTTAAAATGTTTGTGTACATAATCTAAAATATTATTTTAGTTATTTATTATTATATACAGTATAATGTTGATAATTTACGTAGACACTGAACACTAGTGTTAAAAATTGTAGGGGTCAGTAAGAAAGTTTAAAGAAATTACTTTTAATTACTTTAATTTCATCATGAACTTGATCAAATCTGACAGACTTTCAAATTGAAATAAATAAATAAATAAAATCTGTCTCAAATAAATTATATTCTTTTGAACTTTCTTTTCATCAAAAAATCCTGAAAACAATATATATATATATAATGGTTTCCACAAAAATATTAAGCAGCACAACTGTTTTCAGCATTGATAATAATAAGAAATGTTTCTTATTCATAATGTTTTCTGAAGGATCATGTGAAGAAGACCGGATTAGTGACTGTTGAAAATGCAGATTTGCCATCACAGGAAAAAAATATAAATGTATAATTTATTAAAATACAAATTAAATTACATTTTAATAATATTTAACAATATTAATGTCTTTACTGTATTTTTTTTAATAAATGCAGCTTTGGTGAGCACGATGCTTCAAACAATCAATTAATCAATCAATAAATAAAAAAATCTCACAGGTACACTAGGACACTTTAGTTTTTATAAATGTTTACATGTTGGAAAAAATTATTTAGATTTTCTCATTTTTATACATTACTAATACTAATTACTAATAAAACATGAATTGTTACAAACTAGGGCTTTTTTAATTTATCCAGGGGATACATTACTGTACAATTTAGTTACCAGGGAGTTTTTATATTCCACCTCCCTCACACAAACTGGGTAAGTGTGTATGTGTGTGAGAGAGTCGTGTGCTCTCTAACCCTCCGGCCCAGGGCTCTGTCTCCACCCCTTCTCCTTCTAATCAGCCATAATCAAAAGTGAAATGCGTTTTTCTAAGGAAGTAGCTGGAAAATTTCACAATCTGCATTTTCTCAGACCAAACTGATTAGAGAAACATTATCCTGCTCGCGCAGTCACTTCCAATCTACCTTTCATCTGTCTCCACAATCGCCTAATTATTTAAGCAGTGACCTCACGATGCAGTTTTACTAAAGGATGAAACACATTGGCATGACATTTCTGCCTAGATTTCTGCATGATATCTTTGGTAATGCGTTACGCTCCTTTTCAGGGAAAATTAAGTGTGTGTGTGTGTGTGATTTGTGCATTTTTAAGAAACTACAATCTGTCCAGACTGACAAAATCATGTCTGTGAAATATCTATAAATTTATTTGGGTTGTGTGTGTGTGTGTGTATGTATGTATGTGTGAGTCTGTATGTGTGAAAGGTAATCGGTTACACTATATAGCCTTTAGCAGTTTGTTTCCCAGCGGAATATGTGAGAAGTTGAGTCTTGTTATTGAGGGGTCATGATTGCAGTAGGGCTTCAGTGGCTCTCTTTGACCTACACTATATACTTATACACAAGAGTCGACTTCCTGCTTTAGGGCACCAAGCACTATATTGAGTATTGACTATCTGTCAGGAAAGCGCTCACTCTTGCCAAATATTCCCTCAATAAAGATGTGTGAGGTAAAGTGTTTGGACAAAAGCTAAGAATACCTTCAAAATCAATAATGTTCCACCTTGTGGATTTGACATGTACAATTATTACAGAAAATGTTTTAGTGGTTAATAAAAATTACAATATTATTTGATAATTTGATTTGTATTATGTTGTCCTGTATTGCAGAGTCCAGTGGCCTGAGGTGAAATATGTGTCTGTGGTTTAAACCCCATCAACTCGAACATCAAAAGAAAACAAGCAATCAGCACTCTTTAGAAATGTGTCCGTTTCTCAAAGGGTCCACTTGGGGCCAGGTTAAGAGATATCATTTTCACTCTAATAGTCGTCTGGATTGAGTGAGTTTTGACTGAATTATCGGCCCACTAGCCGCTAAAAGAAAGGAAGAAAGCGAGGGAGAGAGAAAGGGGCTGGGGGAGAGGAGGGGGCAGGCTTTGAACCTGCCGCGGGGTCTGGCCCTCTCAGCCACTCAGACGATAAGAATCCTTAGCTTGACTGAGGGAGTGGTATTTCTTTCATCTCTCTCTCTCTCTCTCCCTCTCTCTCTGCCTGGGGTGATTGTGTCGCTCGTTCTGTTATCGTAGGTGACTGTGTTGAATCATCATGCTTATTTGTACCTGACACCCGATCCGCAAATAAAGCAGCTTTGGAAATGGGCATTAAAGCGAGAGGGACATTCCTGAGTCTGGCCAGAGGGCAGAATCCCGAACCCAGAGGCTCAGTCGAGCCTTGCAAGCAATAAGGGTCGTGACCTCTGTGAGTGCAAGAACACTTCCACTTTTGAAGAAAAAATATTTGGGTGGAAGTGAGTACTGCATCTATATATCTACCCTTAGTAAAAGATTATTTATGTATTATTATTGTTATTTTTTTTTTAAATAATTGCATTCCAATGAAACATATAAAAGGTTATTACATTAATTACACTACCGATCAAAGGTCTGGAACAATTAGGATGTTTTTTTTTTTGTTTTTTTTTAAAGAACTCTTATGCTGACCAAGGCTGCATTTATTTGATCAAAAATACAGTAAAACATTAATAGTGTGAAATAGAAGCATATTGGAATGATTTCTGAAGGATCATGTGACACTGAAGACTGAAGTAATGGAAGTAAAAATACATTAAAATAGAGTTAAAACACAGTATTTGTCACGGAGAGTGATGAAGCAGACAGGTGAGTATTATGTAACTGAAGTTTATTATGAACAGAAGCACGGAGACCAGCAGATGTAAATGGTGAGTTGAACACAACGAAGATAGTTGAATGGAACTTAGCTAATGAATAACATGGCTGATGGCAGACGTGGATGAGAGTCACTGAGGATGATAGCAGGTTCGTGGAACGGGATCGGAAGACGAGGATGGCAGGTAAGTGGCACAGATAAGGATCGAGGTATAGAGTCTGTGTGTCCATGGAAAGACGAGATCAGACAATGAAGTGCAAGTGAATGTATATAGTGAACAGGTGACGAGGTACAGGTGTGGTGATTAGTAATCAGGGGAGAGTGAACGAGTGGGTGGAGTCTGTAGATCTGGTTGAGCCGTGACAGTATTATGGTTTTTACTGTATTTTGCGCGAATAAATGCAGCCTTGGTAAACATAAGAGACTTCTTAAAGGTGAACTAAGTAACTTTTTTACCTTAACTGAACAGCTTCGGAGTCATTGGAATGGTTATATTACTTATTTCGGGTTGAATGGTGGTCGTTTCGCACCCCCCTGGTGCCCGTGAGCGGAAAATTCGCACTTGCAACTTTGAGCCGGCGGGCCGCCGGCCGCCGCGTCAGGAAGTATCGCGTGATATCAGGTCTCGCGATGTAAACAATTGCTTTACGGCCAAAAGAAATCTGCTAAAATGCTGTCACTATTGCGCTCCCTCACGCTGTTCGAACCCGAATGAAGAAGACGTTTTAAAGAATGTCTCATCTGCTTTGATGTCGTTGATCAACTAGCCTCTGGTGTCTGAGAATCGCCAACGAGTTTTTACAACAGTGTTGTCAAATATCTATTCCGAAGCTGTGGGGGAGCTCTAGAGAGAAACCTGCGAGCAAAAAGCGAGAATACAGCGAAGAAATCCCGAAACAACTGAGCCCCGCTTTAAAACAAAAACAAAACAAAAAAAACCTTTAAAATGTTTAATTATTACAAACGTTTGACCGGGAATGTAATTATATTCAGTAATGCAATAAATAAGTAATTATATTTATAATTGTTTTAAATAAATGCATACATACAACAGATAAATCAAAAAGAACTGTACATGATGACAAAACATATCCACAACACACCTCAGAAGTTTAGAAACTATTAGCTGCACTGTAGCTGCATTAGAGGTCATGTTTGCTGCCTGTAACATGTATCAACAAAATCGTCAATGGCCACTATGCATAGTGTCACACTTTATTTTACTCAAACGGTTTCACCAAAATATCAAACTATCACCGAGAGTTGAGGTGAGCATTCTAGGTTATTACAAAGATTCGAGTTTTCTTGGTTACCTACCAGAGCTCAGTCTGAGTCTGAGAAGTCTTCGTATATACTCACCTAAGCCAGCGTAGAGATAAATACCAGAGGTTTGAGTTATCAATGAGTTATTAATAGGTGTGCATTAAATCTCGCTACTTTACTGTGACTCTCTCTCTCTCAGCCTTCTACATTGTTTCAATGCTAGAGGAAAAGAGAAATCACATTTCCATCAGGTTAAATTGGGCTGGGCAGTGTTATCAGTCGGGGAGGGGCTGGCTCTGACAGGAGCCTCTCTGGAGTGATTAATAGCTGCTGGGCTGAGGCCAGGCTTTTTCTGCCTGCGTTGAGGAGCTGGCTGGAGGGCAGGCCCGATAAGCACTGCTCTTATTACCCCAGAGAAGCCTTGAGTAGGCCACTTTAGCTGGGCTGGAAAAGAGGGGGCCTGGCTGCGACACACTAGTTCACTATATGACTAATTGTAACATTCCATATTTACTTCATGAATGGTCAGATCTGCCCACTTTAAAGGTCCAGCTTTGTGTCCTCTGAGATTTTTTTTTTTTCTCTTTCTCCTGCTCTCACAGAGGACTGCCACAGTAGGTGAATGCCATGGCACAGCCTCTTCAGTAGCTGTTTGTTCAGGTTTGTCCACCGATAACCATCAATAATAGTTCTGATTAGTTATTCACATTGCCTCTGGACAAACAAACTTTCTGCAGATGTGTTTTGGTAATCTGTGAAGAACTGTTTTAGCCCAAGGGTGACTCCTGGTGTTGCCGAGAGCACCTGTCTGCTACATCTATGTTTTTTGTTTTTTTTTTACCAGGTTTGTTGTATTTTTGAAGGCACATTGTTGGTGTTGTTTTTCTAACAGTCTATGATCAATATGGATTAAAGACTGTCTCATATAAAGCAACTGTCTGTACATCCATATCCAGACTTTTCCAGCAATCAAACAATAACTTATTGCTAGGGACAAGCCAATCATTCAGCTGCTGGCTGTCACCTTCAGGACCATGAGGAACTAGTCCGAGAGGAATACTGATGGTGAGGTATATCAACTTTTGTGTGGAGAGTTCTGATGTACTATTTTTCCAACAAGCCTTTGATCATAAATGATCTAACAGAGGTGTGACACTTGCAAGAAATCATTTTCTTGATCAATACTTTTTTTTTTCCAGTAAAATATCTAAAGAACCTTAAAACAAGATAGAGGATAGACATTTTCCATCAATTTACTATTTGCAGATATGTGACATATTTATTATTTACCACTTATTATTTTATGTCATTTAAATATTACTTATTTAATATATGGATTGTTTATTTAACAATGACTTTCTAACTTTTGCCAGCATATTGAAAAAGAAAGCTCTGCCATCTAAAGGTCCTGGTAAACAGATAGAGAAGATCCATCAGGTCCAGACAAACTCTAACTGTGTGTACAGAGTTTTACCCTAATATAATCAAGAGTGTCAGTTATAACTGGGCTGTTAAGCTACTTTCTTTTTTCTTCAACCCCTCTCTATCTCTCTTTCTCATTATTGTCATGGCTTATCATCAGACTGAAACTCCTGAGAGCTTTTTGGTTAGAACAGTACTGGCAGACTCTATGCACGTCTATGAGCTGCTGTCTGGCCTGGCTGCTTTGTGTTTCTATACCCACAGCATGCATCAAAACACAAGAATATGGCCTTATTCCGTTCCTCTACTCCCTCTTCACCTCCGACTGCAAGCCTGTGTACGGATCTAATTCCATCGTCAAGTTTGCGGACGACACTACGGTGATTGGTCTCATCAGCAACAACGATGAGACTGCCTATAGGGAGGAGATCAAGCACCTGGCCACATGGTGCACCGAAAATAACCAGCTCCTCAACACCACCAAAACGAAGGAGCTCATCGTGGACTTCAGGAAAGTGTCAAGAGGCACACACGACACCATCCACATCAATGGAATGGCTGTTGAGCGTGTCTCCAGTTTCAAGTTCCTGGGGACCCACATCTCGGCGGACATGACCTGGACAACCAACACCTCCAGCCTGGTCAAGAAGGCTCACCAGCGCCTCTTCTTCCTGAGGACACTGAGGAAGAATCAGCTTTCCTCCACTATCCTGGTGAACTTCTATCGCTGTGCAATAGAAAGCATCCTGACCAACTGTGCTACAGTGTGGTATGGGAGCTGTTCTGTTGCAGAGCGCAAGGCACTGCAGCGGGTGGTGAAAACCGCCCAGCGCATCACTGGGACTCCACTACCTGCCATCGAGCACATCCAGAGGAAACGCTGTCTGCATCGAGCTCGCAGCATCCTTAAGGACTCCTCTCACCCAGCCCACAGACTGTTTTCTCTCCTGCCTTCCGGCAGGCGTTTCAGGTGCCTCCGGACCAGGACCAGCAGACTAAAGAACAGTTTTTTCCCCAGAGCTGTCTCTTTATTAAACTCTAACCCTCATTGATCCCACTCCCCTCATATACTGATTGACTCTCCTCTCCCTCCTCACACCTGCCTCCATTTTGTTATTTGCAATACTATAATGTTCATTTGCACTGCTGACTGTTATTACAGTAACAACTGTTTACATATGCATCTTGCACTACTACCTTGACTGGAATATGCTCATTTGCACTGCCGACTGTTTATTTACAGTACCGACTGTTATATATACATTGCAATATCGTACCCTAACTGTAATATGCAATTACTTTCCACTGCACTCACTCGGATAGCTTCTGTCCAAACTTTATTTGCACTACTTTAAATCCATTGTTATACTGCTCATTAGCCTAACTTATACATATATCTATTTGTAAAATTCTGTTTATAGTAATATCCATCTGTATATTATGCTCACATTCTGTTTATAGTAACAGCCATCTGTATATATATTCATAGTACATATCTATCTGTAAAATTATGTTTATAGTAACAGCCATCTGTATATTATATTCAGTACATATCTATCTGTAAACATTCTGTTTATAGTAATAGCCATCTGTATATTATTATATTCAGTACATATCTAGCTGTAAATTCTGTTCACAGTAATAGTTATCTGTATATTATATTCATAGGACAATCTATCTGTAAATTTTTGTTTATAATAGTATTCAACTCTATATTTATTCAGTACATATCCATGTTCTGCACTTATGAACCACTGTATATCCTGCACTTGCTGCTATTGCACTTCTGGTTAGACCTAAACTGCATTTCGTTGCCTTGTACCTGTACTTGTGTAATGACAATAAAGTTGAATCTAATCTAATCTAATCTAATCTTATTATAGCATTTGAAGTCAATATGTATTATAAAATCAATCTAGATGGGGATACAGCCATCCTTCTAATTAGAGGAGGTGACTGGAGATTGATTTTTAATTGCAAAAGTAATTACATGGGGCAGATAGCCAGTGACGTTTGATTATCTGTGTGATTGATTAAAAGGCCTTGCAAGGGGAGTGGACTGGCAGGCTGCAGAATCCAGACAAAAGAGAAAATTAAAAAAGTTGTCCCGTTTGTAATCACACATTTCAAGGGTGAAATTACAAAGCCAAACATCCCCCATGAGATCAGAACCGGTTACAATGTGTGCAGACGCGCACCCACGCTCTAACATGTTTCTCCACTTGCAAAGCACTCAATGTGTGTGTTTTTTTCCCTCTCGATGGACGTAGAATAAAAATGTGATCCTTGATTATTCTTCACAGTCTAGATTCATCTGGCAGAAAGCCTCATCAGAGACAGAGAGTATGTGAGTGAGACAGAGATGTGGAAAGATACGTCTTATCTCTCTCTGTGATTTCTCCTTCCCTCCGTTCCATCTATGCTGTCATCACCGAGCAATAGGTTTCTTCACCTGCCAATTGTAGTGCTCTGTGTGATAAGCAACCCTAGCAAATAAACATGTGAGTAAACATCTTATCGCTCAAACTGTCAGGAAACCCCCGCAGAATAGGCTACTCATCTTTATTTATCTGATTTGTCACTCTTCAGAGCCAGACTGAGGAGGTGAGCTGGTGACTAGTCAAACTCATAAAGAAATGTTAAACCGCAGATGGATTGTGCAGTGTTAGTGCTATTATGCTGTAGGACTGTGGGTTTGCTCTGATTTGAGGCTCTGCCCCCTCTTAAAATAAGATCATGGTAAGACTAGGACAAACTTTTAGTGTGTTTATGTGCTCAGATGCATGTAATCTCTCTCTCTCTCTCTCTCTCTCTCTCTCTCTCTCTCTCTCTCTCTCCCTCTCTCTCTCTCTCTCTCTCTCTCCCCTCTCTCTCTCTCTCTCTCTCTCTCTCTCTCTCTCTCTCTCTCTCTCTCTCTCTCTCTCTCTGCCTTTTGTAGTCAATCTCATACCACTCAAGCCCACCTGTCCCTAACAAGCCCTTTAGTCGCTGCTGTCAAACACACAGCGACACTCTCTCACACATATTTATTTATTTATTTATTTTTTTTTTTTTTTTATCATGGTGGGGACTTTACATGCATTGTTTCTATAATGAGCTAATTATGTTTCTGTCTCCTCCTAACCCAAAACTTTTTGCATTATTTAATGTTAATTGAAAGAATATTTCAGGTTCAGTACAAGTTAAGCTCATTCTCATTTAGAATTTGTGGAATTATTTTGTTTACCACAAAAACTAGCCTAATTTTGATTCGTCCCTCATTTTCTTAAAAAACAAACAAAAAACACTACCGTTCAAAAGTCTCTTATGCTCACCAATATTGCATTTTTAAATCACTAATAATAATCAGTATAATCAGTCTAATTTTGACAACCAGACAATAATTGTGAAATATTATTACAATTGAAAATGTTTTCTATTTTAATATATTTTAAAATGTAATTTACTCCTGTGATGTTAAATCTGAATTTTCAGCATCATTACTCCAGTCTTCAGAGTCACATGACCCTTCAGAAATCATTCTAATATGCTGATTTGCTGCTCAAGAAACATTTCTTCTTATTATTATCAATTTTAAAAACAGTTGTGGAAACCATGGTATTTTTTTTTTTTTTTCAGGATTATTTGATGAATAGAAATAACTTTTTTGAAATTTTAAATCTTTTGTAACATAATAAATATAATTTGCTGACACTTTTTATCAATTTAATGCATCCTTGCTAAAATAAAATATATAAATAGTTAGATAAATAAATATATTATATATAATCTGAATGGTAGTGTAAGTAAATAAATAAAAAGTGACGCATTTAAAAGGAAGTAAAAAATGTTAAACCTTGTGCATTATTTGAGCTGTAAAGTATACTATTGAAACAGTGAGTATTTCAGCATTTATGTATTGGCACCAATTTTTTTTTTTTTTTTTTTGTAGCAATCAACATTGTCACAGTTACTCATAACAAGTGCTTCAGGCTTTATTATCCTCATAGGGACATTTGGTCCTCACTAGGCAAAACCTGATCCTATTCACAGCCCCAGCCCTTCTAATGTGGCAATACATTTATTTCTCACTGTACGACATGCCTATAAATTACACCTTGTTGAGGTGTGCTTTAGTGTGGATTGTTGAACTGGCGCTGTGACTTGAGTGAGAGGTTTGAGTCTTTAAGCCCTGAGTCAGGGCACCGTTTATGGGTTTAATTTACAAGGACTTGCCTAGGGGATACCTCCATCTTTTATGAAGTGGTATTAGGGGGCCTATTTAGTTGTCATGGCAGAGATGTGCACGGTATGGTGCAGAAGAGGAGAAACCAACGAGAAAGATGAAAGTGATGGAGAGGGAGAGAGTAAAGGAGGGACTCGGGAAAAAAGAGATTTCAAATGAATATGACTGTCCTTTTAACTGAATGCTTTCTGTAGGCACGATATTTGAAGTATAGAAAGTGAGAGACAGAGGAAAAGAAAAAGGCAGACCCCCCCCTCTGATATCATGCCCCCTAAGAATGTGCTTAGTCTGTATTGGCTTAAACAGAAGTAACCCGGGGGTCAAAACAGCCTCTGTGACTTCTATAGCTGTGCTAAGAGGGACCTCCCCACCACTCCAAAAACTGAAAAAGAAAGAAAGACCAAAGGAGTAGAAGAAGATGTGGAGTACAAGGAGGAGTGGGAGAGGGGAAATCATCGCAAATATGGCTCTCAGCTTGGGGCATGGCAGCGAGCTCACCAGGCGAACACAAAGCGGCGTCACTTATTAAATTTCTATGAAGTTTACTGAATTTATATAGCAGCAGGGTTATCCAAGCAAAGAGGCTGTGACCATTGCCTGTAGTAAAATACACACACACACACATAGACTTTATAGTGTCACAATGCAGGCCCAGGAAGATGCTCATTCCCACAAGGCCCCTGGAGTCCCTTCATAACTTGAGAGAAGAATAAGAGAGAACAACAACAGCCAGACATAAATAAGGACATTCATAGATACAATTATTAACTCTTGCATGTAAACGATAAATCTGTAGTCTAGATTGACTGAAATACTCTGGTATACGCCCAACACAGGCTCTTTTTGCTCAACGCAAAATACGTACCAATACGTACATTTCACTGCAGTTTGACGAAATGCAAGCGATTGTAATAGTTATGATTACGGATTAATAAAGACACCATCCACAATTATGTTACGACCTCAAAACATTTTTTAACACAGTATATGATTTGTAAACGAATATACTTTAGAGTTTGCATCATTAACCAGCTCCATATGTTCGGTTTTACTGACAAAACATGCTTGCTCGGTAGCTCAGCTGGTACAGAATTGTAGGCCTACTTGCGATGCGGAGAGCTCGACGAATCCCGTGAAAGACGAGTCACAATAAAAGAGCTCGGAGACAAGAGTTCAAAAACAAGCTCAAATCCCGTTGTGACGTTTGTGTTTTTATGTCACATTTGCTTTTATTAACACTATCGGGCAGGTTTAGGCTTTAGTGTAGTTGTACATTATTTTTAAACAGAGCATTAAGCTTTTAGCACCACTCACCAGACAGTTTCAGTTCAGAACTGAGGTGAAACTTACAAACTCTAACGTAACAAAATGTTGCTATATTCACGTTCATCTGTCCTGAAAAAAACTAAACACGCTTTTATTTCACTTTGAAACCGTCCCGAAGACGCAACATATTTTGTGTTTTGTTAATTTTTTACCACAGGTACGTTTTTCTCATGAGCCTGGGCTGTATACGCCACTGAAGTTGATTGTTGTGTTATTTAAATTATTTACTTTTTGATTGATTGATTGATTGAATAGGCCCTTATTATTGTTGTTATTATTATTATTGTTGTTGATGTTATAAGTAAAAAAATCATTATTAATAATAATAATTTAAATTTTTAATAATTATTATTATAAGTGTTATTAATTTTATAATTTAAATAATAATACAAATAAATAAAAACAATAATACAGTTTGTCCCATTGAGAGTTAATAATACAATTACTACATCTTCTTTCAATAATAATAATTCTTGTTTTTGTTATTGCTGTAAAGAGAAGAAACTTTATTAAATAATTATTAATTCAATTATTCAGTTATTATTATTACTATTATATTATACATGACAGTATTGACGGCAAGTCTATTCTGATGTAACCTTGATGTTTTGTTTATATCTAAGCAAAAATTTTGCATTAATAATAATAAGAAAATCTTTTTTTTTTTTTTTTACATAACATCTTGGTTACAGTGTGAGAGCCCACATCTGTTGTCACTGCTGTCACGTATCTTACACAGCCCTCTGAAGTAATGTGTCTTCTGTCAGTATTACCTGTAGAGTGTGTTCAGATCAAGCTCTGTGTGACATATACTCTTCTTCGTCCTCAGCTATAGAGCATGACAGCTCATTTACACAGAACACACTGGATCACTCTCCGTCCACGGCATATGAAAAGTGGGATTAATTGTGTAATTCTGGGCTGACTGTCGCTGATAGCTGATAATGATGTGTGCGGGGCGTCCAATTGAATCGCGGCAGCGTGGCTTCTGCCAGCAGCCGGTTGGATGGGACTCGCTCGCTGTTCATCTCTCTAATGAGACATTTCGGGGAGAAGACGAAGCGACCTCTGGGCACCCAATTGGTCATCACTGGCGAATTCCCATCCGGTGGATGAAAGTTAAATAACTGTCATTTTCACAAGGTACCCTGCAATGGTCTGCCAACTGACCACATCGTTTTGATGGTTCATTTTTCAGCATGGCACTTGGCCGGGAAACTGGCAGTCATACACTATTGTCGGTGCTCAGTATCCTGTATGGCAGAATCGGACTCTGGGAGAGGTGCCACTGGCCGCTGACCCTGCAGAGCGCATCTTGTATATGGGCCGTTATCTCGTCTTCAGTCCTGAGCCCAGCAGATCGTCACGCGCATCATGCAATGCTGCTCGTCTGTTTCTTGGCATGTCTAAACTGTCAGAAAGGGGCCACCCCCACCTTTCCCCTCTCTTCACTGTCCTACCGACCAGTGTGTGTTTGTGTATGCCTCTGCTGTTCCCTGCTTTTCTGCCAGTAGGTCCATTTTATCCCCCATCAGAGAGGCTGATTGTGAAAAAGAGGGGGGCTTTAAAGTGTAAACCACATGAAAAAACAAAGGGCTTAGGCAAATCAGATAGCTTCAACAACAACAAACACACATCCACTAATCTGCTTAGGGAAATTAATGAACAGGAGAAGAGAACACCCCAACATCCGCATCTCTCGCTCCTACAAATGGATGGAGGGAGGGATGGAAGGATAACGATCCCGCGGCCGCCGGGAGGAGTTAGTGCAGTGGATCAGGCGGAAGGTGAGAACGCTGCTGTTTGCGTGCATGTGTGTGTGTGTGTGCGGAGGGTGGGATTAGTGGCAAGCTCCCACCAGAATCAAACAGGACTCTGCCAAAGGCATCTTTTCCCTCCCAGCCCAAACTTCAAAAACTCCACCCTAAGCTGAAAGTAGGTGTCTGTAATCCACTCTGTGGAGAAAAATCTATGCGGCAGGCGCGATGCTCATCCTTTCATCCCTGTGCTCGTTCGGTCTTGCTCACTTTTCTCGTTCTCACTCTTCCGCTTGTCCTGGGAACATAAACTTTTGCACTGTGCCCTCTCTGGAATCTCAGGGCACATCGCTCTGATGATTTAATTACGGATATCTTGGCACAGTACATTATAGAGACTGAAAAATGACCAGAACTCATGGTATTCATTAAAATATCATTATTTTAATTGTTGCCATTCTTGCAACTGTTGTTGCCAAAGGAGATATATATATGTATCAATAATATTCTTGAGAATATACTGTCATTTGTTCTAAGCCTGTATGACTTTCTTTTGTAAAATGATTTTTGACCATAAAATGAAAGTTTGAAAAGTTTTTTTTTTTTTTTTTTTAACTTGGCATGGCATGGCATGAGGGTAGGTAATTGATTAAGACTTTTAATTTGACCAATCTCTTTAAAAGTATACACAATATAAGAACACAACTAAGGTGGATTTGTTACCATTTACAAAACTTTTTAAAGATTCTGATTCAAAATAGATATTGGGAGGCAAAACACATTAATACTTAACCATCTTTAAATTCTGTTCTTGTCACAGGTCTGTCTCTGCTCATCTCACGGTTGTCCTCATTGATAGTGTGGTGGATCGATGGCTTTTTTTAATGGCTCTGTGGTTGAGCGATGCTGAGGCTTACCGTCAGAGCACAGGACAATCATTCTGTGCTCCTCTATTTCATGACTCCTATCCCACTTGATGGAATTTATTTTCACTTTTATGCTCCCATTTCATTTTAAGTTAAATGTTACATAATAGGATGTGGATTTTAAAGGTTATGAAGGAGTTGAAGCTTTCCTCAAAGGACAAGAGACATCCACAGACAAAACTAGCAAATCAAAACTTTCTCCTTTTTTTATAAGTAATTTTTTTTTTTAAATGTTCAAAAAAGGGCACATGAAGCATTCGACACATCCCATATATTTTTCGCATTTCAGCAAATCCCTACCTTGGTGTCATCACACAGAGTCAGTCACAGTCATGTTTCATATTTATGTTGCATAGCCAGAGGATATTTATCCACAGGAGCGTGGGGACCAGCAAATGCTCAAACTCAAAGAGTGTTATCAGGGGCTACTTACTAATTGCAGTGTCCCATGGAAGAGCAAGCAAAACCTAAAGCACTAACGTGTGTAATTATGCTGTAATCGCTGGTAATTATAGTTCTAAAGCTAGCACACCTCTCAGCAGCCTGCGGGCAGGTATAGTCCATGCCTCCCCCAACTCTAGATCAAGAGCCTAGATAGGTCTTGCACGGAGAAAAGGGATTAGTTTTCCACAGCAGCGTTCATGGAGAGTCTCTGGTACCCGCTTGTCAGATTTGTTGTGGTTTTTGTTCATTTTTCAGATGCGATTTCACACACAGAAAGCATAAACATGTAGAGAAAACACAGGAATGTTGAGGAACTCCTCCATGAGGGGAAACTGGTTAGCGCTGCAGCTCCAACAAATCTCAGCACAAAAAGTGCTTTTTGTGCCTATTTGTGTCACTTCTATGTGTGTGTGTGTGTCCTGATGATGGCTCTTTGTGTGTGTCCTCTGGTGTTTGGGAGCTAAACTGCCGTGCTGTGCTGGTCTCATTAGTGAGCCCCCACTGGGGTGCTTCATGAAGACATATGGGCAGGGAGAGAGCCCTCTGCCAGACTGCATCCTCAGAGCCTGTCAGCTAGTATCTCAGCCCAGCCTAATCCCTGCTTTAATTTACTCCAGTCCACCAGGCAAGCAGCAACCAACACCGGCCTCTGGGGTGCCTTCACTTCAGCCGCCGGTGACAAGGAATATGTAAAGGCCCAATTTCTCATCCGGCAGGGTGACACGACGCAGTTCCGCCTGGGAACGCACCCCCGGAATCGTGCCATCTCTTCTAGTCAGTCATCTAGTCGCCAGGCCCTCGCTGAGTGCTCTACAGAGGACTTTTTATTAACATGTTGATCGGAGGAGCCATTAAAGTGGAAATGTTGAGGCCGGGAGGATGCGCTTATTGATTTGCAGAGTAACAAAGCCAGAGGAGACTTGTGCAGGAATATATATATATATATATATATATATATTTTTTTTTTTTTCATGTGCTGTAACTTTCTCTTGCTCCCTCTCTTTCTCTCTCCCTCTTTTTAAGAGCGACTTTGATATACTTATATGGAGTGAATCAAAAGTTATTTTTTCTCCTCCTCCTAAATCTAATTCACTCCTTATTTTCCTCAGTCTACTAATTTTCAGCAGGAATGTGCCGATAGGGAGCCACTGTTGACGGACTAAAGTAATTGCTATCAGCCTGTCATTAGACTCCGGGGGCTCTTCTCTCTTTCTCTATCTCTCTCTCTCTCTTTCTCTCTCACCCCACAGGGTTGAGCCCGGTCTTGCTTACAAATAGGACACTTAGGAGAGGAGAGGAATGCATTCCGTGATGGATTGGATTTTTTACGGTCAGAGCAGCTCTCCACTGCCTTTTCACTTGCTTTCTCATCCTCGCTACCATTCTCTCTCCTCTCAGTCCATCTCTCTCTCTCTCTCTCTCTCTGTCTCTCTCCCCCTCTCTCTCTCTGCGCCTTTCAGAGTATCATTTGCAATTTAATGCTCACCTGGGGTGAGCCCTGACAATAGCCTCCACCGTGAAATGCTCTCGGTCTTGGCCGCATGGCTAATGAAGTTGATGTTGAGCTATTTAGGTCATTGTCCCTCTACAATAACTACTTAATGCAGCTCAGAGGGAGTGGATTGTTGGAGCGGGTAAAGATTCTATTAAGTCCTTTCAAAAGCCTCTCCATTCCTCTGTCCCCAGAATACTGGACAGACTATTTCTAGGGTTGAATTTCACTTTGGGAAAGGTCTGTCATTAAAGACTAGTAATAATGAACAGTGCTATTTAGGGAGATCAGAGTATGTACTGAACATAATTTATTTATATCAAATTATAAAAGAAATGGATTTATCCAAATCAATGCAATCATCCCAGCTTCTGTAGGTGTCGATTACAAAAAAAGGTCTGCATTCTAAACATATGTCCTTTTAAATGGTTTATTCTTGAACAAGGACATTTGTTTACACTTTTTGCAGACATTATTACTTTATCTTAGTAGATCTCAAATTTTAAATCTTAAATATATATATATATATATATATATTATGTAAAAGTGTCTACATGAATAAATGTAAATGCTTTTACTGACATGAAAAGAAGAAAATAGATTACGATTTAAAATTTGAGATCTGCTAAAATAAAACCAATTTTATTTCCCATATAAAACAATTTGCAACGGTTTTCCATTTGCTGAAAAAATTTAAACTTTTGAATAATGGGAATACATTTGTAATGTATTTTATAAAATATCTGAATATATTTTAACTATTTATTTCACTAACAATTATAACTTAGCAGAACTTAATATAACTGGAGTTAAATGTCACTGAAGTTGTGAGGTTCATGGAGGACAAGTGTCTGCCTCTGTGTGTGATTGCGATAGGGGAGGTCTCCGTTGGATAGCACAAGTTATGAATACTGTGTTGTTGTGCTTGTGTTTAGCAAGCTGTTGGAGTTTTTAAACAAGCCCATATGGTGGAAGCTACTGAGCGAGTGAGAGAAAGAGAGAAAGAAGGGGAGAGAGAGCTTGTGAGGTTAAGGGGGGCAAGCAGGACTGGGACAGCACCCAGGCAGTATAGAGAGGGATTGAGGAAGGGAGCTCTTAAGCCTCCTTTCAGAAGCAGAGAAAGCCCTCCATCTGGCCGTGTCTTTACCCAGCCCAGCCTCAGCTCCACTCCCTGCAGGCTCACTGGCTCCTCTCAAGCAGAAGTAACTGCATCAATAGTGTAGAGCCTTTGCCACTCGAGAGTATTACATTTCTTTTCATGCTTGACTTAATCAAAAGTGGGGAAGTGAAATTTACACCTTTTTGATGCTCTTTTTCTCCCAACAGACGGAGAAGGACCATCTTAACCCATTTGATCTTCACAAGCACCCCACTAAACGGCCCAATATGCCCAACAGACGGAAGCAGGCTGGCTGCCAGTAGCCCGGTTTAGAATACGGGTCAGCATCAGAGTGACCCATGTGGAGGAGCAGTCACCCCAAAGAACGCTCCAGAAGGTTCTCAAAGCCACATAAAACTGGGCCAAGCTCCTGACTGATGATACAGCATCCCTCTGTCAGGGAGCATTTCTTGATCACAAGCAAATACACACAAAACTGGGAAAAATGTACAATGTGAAATTCTGGCCGCTACCGAGAAGCCCATAATTATTTCCATGTTATGGACAATATCCGATGCATAGTTGATATTAAAAATGTATGTCTTTTAAAAAGTTCAACGTGAATTTAGGTAACACAACATCATAATGTTCAGCAGGGGTTGGCATCCTACAGCAGGGGTAATCACTGACACGTGACAATAGCTAAATATTTGCATACGGACATACATTTTGAGGTAATCATTCTGTGATTATCCCTTTGCGTGCCATAAGGTTGCCTTATTATTCATTTTGAGATTTGCTTATGATTACCTTTAACAAAATGTTATTAAATTATTAGTGTTAAGATTATGTTAGATCTAAACGACCTTTTAAAATATAGATGTATTATATCGCCTGAAATGATTCATTAAAAATATCTATAAAAGTGCCATAAACATCACAGTTGTGATGATACACTATTTCTTTGCAAACATTGTTTAGCATATGGCAGTGTTAAGGTGAGGTATGTCAAGTATACATCATGTTGTTTGGGAGGGCCTGATCCCTGCATGTGTGGGCTGTAATGCGTCAGGCTGTTTGGGTCTGGGATACTGGTCTGCTCCTAGCATGGAAGAGGTTGCTTCCAGTTGCTAGTGGCGCGACAGTTGCTCCAGGATCTCAGTTTTAATGAGTTGCCACTGCTTGGAGTCTTTAGCTCACACAAGGCTTACCGAGAAGCCAGCATCTGATTGGCCTACCATCAGGCCCTGCCCAATGTGTCTGTGTAAGGGAGAACGTATGACTTAGTAGGGATGAGTAGCATTGCCCCTTGCCCTGCCAGTGTGTATATGCATGTGTGCGCCACCGGGCCCTGCCGAGATCTGTTTACACCTCTTAATGAAGCCTGAGCCAGCAGAGTAGCTTGGCCCTTCCCCATCACCGCAAGATACATATGCACACATGCTCCTCTTCAGAAAAACACACAGTTTAAAGCAGGCTTTATTTCCCATGTCTCCTCACACGGACCATGGGTTATCCGTCCGACAGCTTTTTTTAGCCCCTCCATGGTTAGCATCTCAGCACAGCTTTTGCTCTCACAGTTGTGGGCGAGGTACACGCATAAACAAGCCAAAAAATGTTGGCCTGCAATAATTAAATGCTTGTGCCTCTGCGGAAAAGCTTCTTTTTTTACTTCTGCCATTTCTGTTGAATTTAGATTACTATTAGGAGCGCGTCTGTGCAGAGCAGGGGTGTAGAGGGGGGTTCTGGTGTGTCACTTTGTGTTGGCCTAAAAAGAAGGGGCCCCTGTCAAGGGTGCCAAAGCCCCGCAGAGGAACTTGTCTGGGATCGTGATGTCCCGACAGCTCTTCTCTGACAAGATACATAGTTTCCATTCACGGACATACGGCTTATTGGTTACTATAGTTTCCCTAATACTCAACTGAAGGCGCTGCCTAATCTCCTCAGAATGGGTTAAAAGGGGCCGATGTTTCGAGCCTTCAAAACCACATGTTGAGAGTCAAGGGAGCAGTAAGCACAAAGAGTGTCTCTTCTGGCTTTGATGTGCCGTATCTGGGCTAGAGAGAGGGGAGAAAAGGGTAAGGAACGAAGTTGGCCCCTACACACACGGGTTAGACAGAGGTTTACAATGGCGGTGGCTGAAGCAGGGGGTCAGCGGGACAAAAAAGAGAGCGGGAGAGAATGGGAGTGAGAGAAAGAGAGAGAGATTGCGCACTAATACTACTCACACGCGAAGGGCTTAGAGCTCTCAGTAGAGCAGAGGTACATTAAACAAGATTACATCTGACTGAGCGTGTTTTCTTGCCCAACATGACACACACGTTCGCACTCTTTCTCTTTTTCGCGCACACACATACAATTTTGCTCTCAAACACATTTTCTTATTCTCTCATACATATGCACACACGCAAAGGCTCTTAAACATCATTAAACACTTCTTTTTCATCTTATTTTCAGATGTTCACGTAAAATAGTGCATATGTTAAGAGGATTTTGGGATGGAGAGGATTCAGCTTTCAGGGTATAGGTGTTCCTTCAAACTTCATGCACTTTTATGTCCCAGGTGTTGATTTGTATTCTAACTGATAAACAGATTTCACTGAGACATTTGATGTGTGAAGAAAACAACTATCACGGCTAATATCACGTGTTTACAGAATATCTTTAAGCTGTGCTATTTCCAATCAAGCTACACTTTTGTTAATTTATGCAAAAAGTGTAAACATTACTAATTGTGTGTAGAATACATAAAACGCTAGCTATAGTTAGTGGACAAATTATGTAAACTAACAAGTGTGTGAAAAGTCTCACTGAAGTCAATGGAGTACACTACTGTGATTTCAATACTAACTTCCCACAGCCTTTGCTTACAGTCAAACAAGTACTTTATTTTTTCCTGATTATCGTATTACAAGGAAAATGGGAATGATACTGATTCTGTCCTGCTGTCTCATATAGATCTTACAGTTATAAATGCAGAAGCTTTTGAGTAGACTATTGTGCAGAAACAACCTGTGAACATATACCGTGTTGCCTCTGCTTCTACCCAAGTCTTCTACTTTAGAGGTTTTGCAGTTACACATATTATCCGTCCACATGCTGTGTTGTTTTAATCCACAGAACACGCACTCAAAAGGCGCACTTACTCTCTAAATTTCTCAGCGGCCAATGGTACGGCTTCCCTACTGATTGTGTGGTTTATGGCAGATTTTAAATCAATTAAGTATGTAATTTGTAACAACTGCTGGAGCTGGTTTAGACCCTAAACAATAGGGCTCGGATAACTGGCCTTTAGTACGCTCTCAATGGGCTTACATTGGACTGAATTAGCTCGCATATTAATGACCAGACACAGAGCTTCAGCCATTCACTCAGCCCAAATCTGCTTATGCAAATAGGCCATGAATTCAGTTCAAAGCAGTGTCTTTAAAAGACACGCCCCCCTCCCCGCCATCTCTCTGCACAAGTCTTCCCCCTGAGGAGAAACTGACATGAGAAAAGTTAGAACACTTGTCCTCCACTCATTCGCTCTCTTTCTCCGTGTCTCTGTGCATGATCCAGCTATCTGTGCTCTGTGTGGGTATTGTTGAATTGGTTTATATGTGAATGTGAGGTCCTTGTGACAGGGGGTGAGATTATTCAGCCAATTGTGACAGTGTGTTCCAAATGTGGTATTCAGCAAGGGGGGGGGTAAGTCGAGCCCAACCAAGTTCATGCCCCTGCTTGAGGGAGCAAAAATAGAGAGAAAGAAAATGGGCAAAAGAAAGAATGAAATAGAGGCATGAGGGTTCGGCATCCCCCCATACATTTGTTAAGGAACTGAAGTCTTTGTTCTCTTCGGGATGGGTTTAAAAGGCCCTGTCATATTGATGCGATTGAAATGATATCTTCAACCACAATAGCAGCTCTCTATTTCTAAGGACAACTCAAAGCTCTATTGTTCCTTTTATTAGAAATGTTGTTTGGATACATGCACATATGTGGAATTAGAACAAGTTGTTGTAAGACGTTCAGCAGTAAAATACAGAACATGATTCAAAGCTATTACGCAGTCAAGAGTTATGAGGCCATTGTTCTGATATAGACTATAGCTCTTGTGGTGTTAATAACATTGGCTACACTGGTTATTTATTATGGAATTTCAGCACTCTACAATTATTCCAGTGAGCTCAACTTATCCTAAATATTTATATAAAGAAATTCACTTCTGAAAAAAACCCACATAAAAAAAAAAAAAAAAAAAAAACACTAACCATTTAAAAGTTTGGGGCCAGTAAGATTTGATGATATTTATGAAAGAAGTCTCTTATGTTCACCAATACTCCATTTTTTTTCAATTAAAAAACATTAAAAACAGTAATATTGTGAAATATTATTACATTTTAAAATTGTTAAACTGTTTTCTATTTTAATACATTTTAAAATGTAATTTATTCCTATGATGGCAAAGCTGAATTTTCAGCAATCTTTAGTGTTACATGATCTTTCATAAATCATTCTAATATGCTGATTTGCTGCTCAAAAAACATTTCGTATTATTATCAATGTTGTAAACGGTTTCGCGCCTTGATGTGGAAACCATGAAATGAAAGAAAAGGATAAAATAAAATAAAAAAAAAATAAAAAATTGTAATAGTGATATTTGACTTTCACTTTTCGTCAATTACTTTTTGTCCTTGCTGATAAAAGTATACATTTCTAAAAAAAAAAAAAACATACTGACCCCAAACTTTTGAATGGTAGTGCATCTATAGACGCATTTTGTATATATCGTGTAGAAGTAGTTCAGTAGATGTGACCATGGTCATTATTGTAATTTTGCTCCTTGTGCAGAATTGACATTTTCAAAGAAATGAGAAAATTTGTAGATTAAATATAACTTGCAGGCCCCCATGTATTTTCAATAAACTCTGTGTGGAATGCTAAATTAGCAAAAGCCTAATTTCAGGCGAAAAGCCTGTTTTACTGAATTATTATTATTATTATTATTATTATTTAAGCTTTGAACTTAGTTCAGCATTTAGACCTGACAGCAGGCGCACTTAAATTCTACTTTATAAAGTGCAGTCTCTTCAAGAAACTTTGGGGAACAGGCATTACTCCATAATAAAATAATGTTAATAACGTTAGTGGAGATGATCTTATGAGCGTGATCTTCAACATTATTGGGAAACGCAGCCCTTGTCAGTTGTCTCAAATATAAATCAGTAGTGTACAGATATAGTGCCTCACTGCTGCTTTTGTGCCATCACAACAGTGACTACAGCTAGAAGATGGGACACAATGCTTTTCCTTTCACACTCTTTCCCTCTTTCTTGTTTCTCTCTTGTGCCCTCAATAACTATGAGTACTTTAAAGTAACTAGAGAGCAAAATATACTTAGACAGAGAGAGAGAGAAAGAGAGAAAATGCTTTAGTAGATGACAGGTCTTCCTTGGCCGCGATAATTTGTCTTTGTGTTGACAGTCTGGTAGCTCCACGTGACGTGGCTACAAAGGAAGGGTG
>NC_140211.1:25174743-25274690 GCF_951802725.1 Rutilus rutilus
GCACATATTAAGTGGCAATAATGAAGACCGAGATACATCGAGAAGGCGTATTTGAACAGTGTGTGAACCATGGCAGTGCACTTTGGTCAGTGCCAGATTCAGCAGATAAGAGATGATCCATGAAAGCTGATAGGTTCACTGACAGCAGGACAGGGGCCTTGGCCTCCACCAAGAGGAGGCATTACAGGGGCCCACGCAGCTGTCAGGACCAAATCATCTTACACATTCATAAACACACACACCTCTAATATCTGCCATGCAGTTACCCCAAACAGTCTGAAGCCCTCTCTGTCTGTCTGTCTGTATCTGTCTGTTTCACTCAGTCACTCAACACCACACACTTGTGTGTTACAGTAGCTTTCTCAAGTTTGTGCTGTTGGTTTCCTTTCTCCCTTTCTCTGATTTTTAACAGTATATAGATGTATAGAGCCCATCAGAAATGCAACATTATTTACAGTATCAGACTATAATGAAAGAACTTGGCTGCATTTAGTTCATTTATGCCGCCTTCTAGATTCCACTAGAATTGTCAATTTAACACATTCACTTTGTATAGTTATAAAAAAAAAAAAAAAAAAATGCGTTTAACAAAATAACTCATTTATAATGCACCCTGTCCTGTATGTAAATTCCATAAGATTTTTCATGAGAAATTTAAGCTTTCTCATAATTTTGTGAGTCTGCAATCAGCGCAACACCAGCTGTCAAGGCTCATTCACACCAAGGACGATAACTATAACATAGTGTGTGTTTAATCACATATAATTAATTAATGTCAATTACAGCCATAGTTCCAACACAAAAAACTCTTAGCAAGATTTAGTTTTCACAACATTGAAAATATTGGGTGGAAAAGCATAAATAAAGCTGTCTGAGGCAGAGCAGTCAAGCTTTTAATTTGGCTTTCTATTAACAGTCACTTCTTTTGAATTTCATTATGCCCATCATGACTGATTCATCAAAACCTTTATAATGAGAAGAATACATTGAAACCGTAATTAATCCTAAGTATATGAAGACATGCTCCCCTGTCCTTCTCTAAGGCTACATTTACATTACATGGATCAAGTGACACAATTCAGATTTTTCTTTTCATGTGGCACAGATTGGATATGACCCATCAACGTGTAAGCAGGAAAAAAGCATATGGATTCCGATATTCTCAGATCGGTTTCAGGCCTAATTTATATGTGGAAATAAACCGATATGAATCGGATATGTGCATTTGCGTCTGCTATATAAGCGGACAGATCGGATATTCCCCTGCCAATCGAATCGTATGTAATTGAAAAAGCGCCTGTGGCAAATGACGTCAACTCAGGTGGACACAAACTGCAATCATATGACTCTTTTCAATGACACAATGGGGACCGAAGGCTCAACCCAAAGTTTTGCTGAGCTTTAAAGATGGCGCTTTAAAGATTTTATAATCATTTAGTCTGTGTGTATTGCAAATTGTGCCGTTTTGACTTCCTTTTCGACCAAAGCTTTTCCAGGTGTACCTTGGGTTTTTCGTCAGGTGTATAGTGTAAATGTGGATATCGGATATGGGTCACTTTTAAAAGATGTAAGCTGGTCATCAAAAAAATTGGATATAGTCAACAAATCAGAATTGGGCATCAAGACCGGCAGTGTAAATGTGGGCATAGTTGAACATACACTGTAAAAAATGATCGTAATTTTAACGGTAAAAGACTGTAAAAATACTACAGTGAAAAACTGTTAATTGGTTAACAGAAAGTTTCCGTACTATATACGGTAAATAACTGTGACAGATCTAACGGTACATTTAATGTAATTTTGCTGTAAAATACCATTAAATTTACAGTTTTTGAAAGTGAAAAAGAACAACTCATTGTATAATTTACAGTGAAAAACCGTAAATTGGCATTCCCACAATTCCCTGTGTGACACTTCACATTTGATGTATTTTTGTTGAAATAACTGTTTCTTCATAGTTTTTTTTTTTTCATTTTTTCTAATCAGTTATGTACATTAGGGTTTTATGTTACATTTAATGTTGTTAAATTAATGTTTATTGCATTTTTTAAATTTCATGTGTTACCATGATGGTGTTTAATGTTTGTGTGAATGACACTATGCAGCTTTTATAAATTAGTATTAACTGTCTTGTGGAAGAGCTGCTTGCGATGAGTTTTGATTGATCATGTGACTCATCACTGCTGTGATTGGTGGTTATCAGTGTATTACAATGGTACAAAACAGATATTAATAGTTCAATAGGATGGTAAATTGACATTATATCAGATAATAAAATACGGTTATATACAGATAATAAAATTTACTGTAAATTTTAAGTTAAGTCTGTAAAACCAATAACGTTGCTACCGTATTTTTGACGGTAAAGTTCTGGCAACCACAGCTGCCGGTTTTTTACCGTAAAAAACAGATGTTCATCTCCCGAAGAAAAGCATAGCGTTCTTTTATAATTTTATATCCTCTAAAGAAATGACTGCCCATACTAAAGAGAAAGAGGAAAAAAAGTTAAGAGCAAAAAAGTCCCTAAGGGGAAAGGAGAAAGGAATAATAAGCTATTTAATTTACACTTCAAATTATTTTATGCTGAACAGATACACTGTGGGTCCTTACTGGTATTTAAATGATTACCAAATTATATTAATCCTTTTTCAGAGAACATTTTCCAGCTGCAGATTTGCGGCTCTAAATGAGGACTTCTTTTAAGTCAAATTACAGAGGCGTAACACTCTGAATTTCATTTACATGTTAACTGTTCTATTTATCCACAATTAAGTCTTTTCTATGATTTTTAAATCTCCTTAAACCAGCCAACACTTACACATAGATGTCCTTGCTGTAGGCACAATATCAATACTGAGGTTTGATTGTTTACTCATGTCTTCCATTTTGCATGAGACCTTGTGTTTTAACCAGTATGCCGCACAGGTAGATCCATGAAGCGGGTTGTCTGTTCTGGCCTTGATCTCATTAGACCTTTCCAGCTCCTCTGACTCTCTCAAGTTCACATCTATGGTGTTTGCCACTATGATCTGACTTTAAAATAAAAGCACATCAGTTGGAGAGCTCTGACCTTTTAATGAAAATGTCAGCGTTCCTGTTCCTGTGAGAGTCTGGGCTGTGTCTTTCACTGACTGAGCTTTACCTCAGTGGACAGACACATGGAGACCATGACCAGGGGCTAATAATACTATAAATCTTTTTTCCTTTGTCGGGATCAAGTGGACTACAAAAGATCAAACTAAACAAATAAATGGCTTTTTTTTTGGGAGAGTCACATTTGGCTGTTCCTAGCAGAAAAACAGCATGTTATAATTTTGCATTTGGATTTAATTGATGTCTTTGAGCATGTGATAAAGTTTGACAGCTCAGTGTGGTCTTTGTTGATAGCTCTCAGATCAAAGCACGTCTCTAATGTACAGTCCAATTCCAGTGACTTCATTCTACAGTAGCACAACAGCACAGTAGCAGTCACATTAATCAAACCACAGCATTCAGATTATTCTAATGGGCTTGGACTTCAGCTCCCCTCACTTCAAACACGTCTGGCTTAGGCTGCGGCCTGCTTAGACGCTGACATTTTAAAGGCAAGCGAGAGACAGGAGACACAAACAGAGAGTGAGGGAGGGATACGAATGAGTGAGTTTATGAAAAGGCTCACAAATGACTAATGTCTTTCTCAGCAGATGCCACAGTCAGACATAAACGTGATAAAAACTGTGATTCCTACGAGCGCAGCAGCGGGCGGAATGAAACGCAACTGCTAATGTGCCGTTAGAATGACAGACTCCATAGACTGGAGCGGAAAACTTCCATCCTGCCACAGACAATTGAGCTGTGGGAGAGTAAAAGACAGAACAGACTGCAGCAAATCAGGCATATCTGCTCTGTGTCTTATAAAGCCAAGGGAATTATGGGTAATGAAGGGTGATCATTGGCCTACAGTCAGTCATTCTCTAAATGTGGTAAGAAATCAGTGTACTTTTATTACTGTATGTGTGGTCTGACTTATAGAAGCAGAGATGTGCTTGAAGCCAAATACCTTTTTCGGTAAGGCAAGATTAACTACTTCAAAATAATATAAATTCTTTTTTAGACTTTTTAGACTTTCAACAAGCACAAAGATTATGTGATATTTTTAATGAACATATCTAAAATTACAACAGTAACAACTGTGAGTCTGTAAAGTCAATATACACTCACAATTTTTGTTTTTAATCTTTACTTCAAAATCAGCATATAAAAAATCTTTATGAGGCATTTTATTAATTATAGGATGCATGTATGGAAAATAAAGGCAATAGGTAAGCTACTTTTGGTTTGCCTACAGACTATTATTTATTTATAGCTTAATAGCTATTCTGTTACTAAAAGACATTTAAAGCTGTGTGTATTAAACTGGTTTTGATATGTTGATGTGTATATGATATGTTATGTAGGTTATGTACTGTGACACTGGGTTGTTCACCTTTGGGACAATGTAAACACAGAATTAGCCACCTCAGTGCTTACAAAAGTGTCTTGTTACTCTTCCAGCCCCATGTTGTACATTTTTTACGACTACCATAGTTAAAGCCCTCTGCCATCACCATGTCACACTGACAGGCCCAAGACAGTTCCCAGCTACCACTAAAGGCCAAAAGGTCATAGACTCCATTCATTTTTAATTGGCCTGGAATCATTTCATATTCATATTGTGACAGAATGAAGATGGGATGCTGTCAAAGTAAATTTGAGGGGATGTCAATGTGCAATATAAGTACAATAGTGAGGGGTCACCCAACCCCCCAATACACTCTCGCGCACACACACTCACACCCATCCCATTCAGAGCATACACCATTAATAAATTATGACAATTAAATATTCCAAAAACAAAAGCTCTTGATAAAGAAGCATGGCTAATTTTTATGCCGAGCATTACTGTTATTCTCTGTATGGTCTGGAGCAGCAGTCAGTCTGCGCTCAGTGGGTGCATGGGTGTGAAGGGCTGACAGTGTATAATTTACCATTTGTCCAGGTTAGCGTGTAAAATCAAAGACATAGACACTGACAGGCTGGAGGCCCCCGTGGAGCCCCTGCTGAAACTCCATCAAACCCCTCTGAGCTCTTGCACACAGCTGTGGTGTGCACTCAGATTGCATATAAGCATTTTGACCTGGACATTGGTCTTTCCTGCTAGTCACAACAAATGAACCAAAACAAAGAGAGAGAAAGAGAGAGAAAACACTTTACAAGAAAAGCCAATTCGTTAACGTTAGTTAATGCGTCATGGATCATCAAAATGCATTACCTTTTGAAATATACTGTATATTAAAATAGAAACAGTTATTTTAAATTGAAATCGTATTTCACAATATTATTAATTTTGTATATCAAATAAATGCAGCCTTAAAACAACGCCCGTCAGCCGTGACTTATTCACAATACAGCACGGCCTTTCGCACCTTGTTGTTTACGTAGTACGTATATATTATGAGTGGAGAAACCCCCTGTGTGAGAACCAGTAAATTGTCACAACAGTTTTGAAAAATCCCAGAAAAGTGGCGTGGTAATCTGCGGAGTGGAGGGGGAAGACTGACAACACAACAATGGTTTCTAATTCAGACAGTTTTATTTCGCTATCATTGAGATGAAATCATCAAAGCTCCCCACAAATTCACGCTGCAATTGACCATTACATGCAATAAAACGAACATATATTATATGGTTTCTAAGCTCACAATTACATACATATCCCTTGACAGCTATAATTTAATGCACAAATAAATGCACAGCCATTCACATTTGTACTCTGCATTATATATATATAATAACTTGTTGCATCTTTAATAACTTTTGAGGCTTATTTTGCAGCGTTTTTATAAGCCGTTTCATTGGTTATAGGGCCGTGAAGGCCGGTGAAGAATCGCGTTTGTGTCGAACACTCAGGATCTTTTGAAGAGAACTTATGTGACGCAAAAACTCTTACAAAGCAAAAACAAACTCTCATTTTTCGTCCATAAATGCATCTCTCACTTACTGTAATTATGAGACACCAATGAGTCAGTGATGTAGACTATATAGTACACGAAAGCGGCACAAACCAATTTTAACCGGAAGATAAAAAATAGCAAAAAAAGCTTAAAATAAAATAGTTTTCTCCTACAATTAATATTACAAGATGGTAGCATTGTCTTCAATGATGTTAAACACACATTACTCTGTAAAAAAAAAAAAGATTTTTTTTTTTTGGTTTTGGGTTACATGACCCTTGGCCATGGAAGTACAGATTTACCACCTTGAATGGGGAATAACTGAAATCTCTGTTGGTCAAGATTACATTTTAATACCATATTCGAAAACAGGAATACAGTCTGACAACAATGATATCAAAAAAATACATTATACTTCCTACGAGTCAAAGTAGGCCTATAATAAATACTTTTGAATTGATCTAAATATTGCCCCGTACCATTACGCTAATTTTAGAACTGCTACTGTACAGTTCCTCCTAATTATGGCCCCTCGGGGAGCTACACCCCTCCAAAGCTGGCCGGCAGGGGAACCCCGCCCGGTGCGGCAGAGGTCTGGGGGAATAAGACTTGCGTCATGCCCCGTGTGTCCAGGGCCAAGGCCCAGGGGAGTGAGAGAGACATATCCTCTATACAGACAATAGAGCTGGAACACTGTCAGGAGGAGTCACAGCAGGACTGTACACTCTGTGTGTGTGTGTGTGCACATGAAACTCTCTTTGTTTCACTGTGTATTAGTGCAACTGCTGTGTGTGTATTCTTACATGTGTAACACATTTGTGTGTGAGCTCAGCAGAACCAGTGGGCAGGAAACCCTAACAGTGAGCCCGTTACCCCCTGCTTGCACTGACAGGATATACAGCCTGCCAAGCCCGCACAGTAGGTGAGCAGCCATTATGCTAAAGCTAGGAAGTACAGACACAGACAATCCGAAAAGTGACCACCCTTCAGAGAGTTTATGCTAAAGCATGTGTTAAACTAATGAATGTACGCAAATCAGCGCTATTTTAAGGAACTAAGGGCCGGATTTACTAACAGCTTGTGCCAGCAAAGAAATTTTGCTGTTAAAAAAACTACAAAGTCAGGATTTACTAAAGACACACAGTGAAACATCAGTGCTGAAAAGGGTAGGTTCTAGGTGGGTTTCAGTAAGTAGGTTCCAGATTAAAAGGTTTTTTTAGTCGTAAGGGTAGGTTTTGTGTGGGTTTCAGTGTGGTCTGTCATAAAAAGAGAAATATAAGAAGTAAATGAAAATAAATAAATAGGTGTGAGGGTTAAGTCTTCTCGATGCTTCTTGTTTCCAAGTTAATGAGGAAGCACGACGTATTTGGATATGGGCGTGGCTTCTGACATCACACTTGGATGTGGCCCGGATTGGATGTCCACCGCAGGCTGCAGCAAGACACTTCTCTGTATTTGCGCCATTATTTAATGATTCCAAAAAAGCATGTCTTAAACCAGACTCTAATTGCGCTGCTCTAGGTAGATTGCGTTGGTCATTATGGAAATGATCCGGCTGCATCTGTGTTCTTTAATTTGCACGTCGTCAGTAGATCATGCTCAGAACTTTACACTCCCATCAGCGCTTTTATGGGATTGCGCTCTCACGCTAATTTGCCCTGTTTAGTGTTTAGTAGATCTGGCCCCAAGCCTTTTCATAGAAGCTAAAATGTTATAAAATGCGATTGAGAGCATCTGTCATATTTTCTGGTTTTTCTTTGTAGTAAAGTGTGTGTGACACTGACTGTAGCCTCTGTGGCTTTTGCAAGGTGACTTAAGATAAGAGCTCCCTGACTGACTCAAACACAATGCCCACTGTAGCAGAGGAAGAGGGAGGGGAGAAAAGAGTCTTTTAAACCCACCATGTCTGCTGTTGTCAACACAAGTTCAACATGATTAGATAAAAGACTGTTTTCACTCACTTTGTGTAGTGTGGATACACACAGAGATATGACTGGTATAACAGGCCTACCTTACTTACTTACTAAGATACAGAGCTCACTGAATGTCTTCAGGAGAGGCCCTTCCAAAAAGCTGTTAGCAAAGAGAAGATCACTCCTGTGATGTTAAAGCTGAATTTTCAGCATCATTACTCCAGTCTTCAGTGTCACATGATCCTTCAGAAATCATCTCAATATGCTGATTGGGTTCTAAAGAAACTTTTCTTATTATCTTATGTTGAAAACAGTTGTGGAAATTTAAATCAATTCAGTTCTATTCACTTTACAATAAAGTACACATTAATTAACTTCATTAGTTAGCATGAACTAACAATGAAAAATACTTCTAAAGCATTTATTAATCTAAGTTAATGTTAATATTAACATTTACTAGTACATTATTAAAATACAAAAAAGTTGTATCTGTTAGTATTGTTTAATGGACCTTAGCTGACATGAACTAACAATGAGCAGTTGTATTTTTTATTAACTAATGTTAACAAAGATGAATAAATAGTGTAAGATAAATGTTCATTGCTAGTTCATGTTCACTAATGGGACCATATTGTAAAGTTTCACCTTGTTTCTTCAGAAATTTTGTAAATAGGATATTTGTCCCGTAAATAGAAATCAAATTAGTTTGGCATTTTCTACTCCTGCTTTTGTTTTTTTATGCTTTCTGAATTTGTAATTTAGTAAAATATTTTGACTGAGTGGATAAAGTGTAAATTGGAAAACTCCCAACCACAACCCTAGACCGGGAAATACAATAAAACACATATTGTCCATGTTCCAAGTACTGTATTCTTCTGTCATAGCTATGCGCGAGGAACAGACCAAAAAACTCCTGATCTGGAGGCATATCTGTCTTCATTTGAAATCCTTCTGTGAGACTATAAAACACTTTACATTAATATTTGAACACTGATTACTATGATAAAACCAACTTAAATAAATAGTTCCTTAAATTTTTGGTCCAGGTTAGTATGTTTCGCATGTATTTAATACACACTGTTAGACGGATACAATTTTGAAAACTGAAGTATTATGTGTATGATGTGTGTGTGTGTGTGTGTGTGTGTGTGTGTGTGTGTGTGTGTGTGTGTGTGTGTGTGTGTGTGTGTGTGTGTGTGTGTGTGTGTGTGTGTGTGTGTGTGTGTGTGTGTGAAACAGAAAGGCTATGTTGTGCCCCGCAATAGAACAGCTGCTGCTGGCTGTTGACAGACAGTGTGTCCCTCAGACAGAAGAGCTTGTACTTGTTGTGTTAACACTAACCCTACACAATAATCTGGCCCTTGTAAAGCAGGTATCACCCGCACAATAACATCATTGTCAAACATGCTAATGAACACGGGGAGGGGCCCTGAATAAATTTGGATGGAAGGGGGAGAGAGCGCGAGAGAGAGAGAGAGAGAGAGAGAGAGAGAGAGAGAGAGAGAGAGAGAGAGAGAGAGAGAGAGGAGAGAGAGAGAGAGAGAGAGAGAAGGGAGGGAATGAGGTTTAGAGAGAGAGATGGAAGGAGGGGGGAACAGTGGGTGAGGGGAGGGGGGTTGAAGGGCATTGTGGGTTGTTGTTTCGCATCACTGAACACTGGAGAGTTGTCTTATATCCTCACAATACAAATTAGCCTGAGCCAAAAAGAGCGAGAGACTAAAGCAGGCGACAAATGTGAAGTTTTAAACCGCCTGCACAATAGTTTGCTCTACCCTCTCTCTCTCACACACACACACTTCAGCACTAAAACAGGGCGAGAGAGAAAGTGGCATTGTTGGTCTTTCTCTAATGATGCAAGCCAAGATTCAAGTCAATAGAGCAATTCATTAACAAATCAAAGTCCCAGGGGTGCGAGTGCATTTGAGGGAGCCCTCCTCCAGATCGGCTGTCCATATGCCTAGGGTCAGAGTGCCCTCCCGCTTCACACATACACACCATTCAGCTTACACACACAAAACCGTTAGGGTCGCCCGTTATCTGTCGACTTGAACACAAACACAAACGAATTTCCATATGGTCCATGAAAATAGATACGCTGCGGTTTGCTTTTACTTCCCACGACCCTTAACTAAACACACACGCACACATATGCACAAACACACACGCCCCTGACGCCATGTCAAGCGCTGTTAGTCATAAGCGAGAGGGAGGGATATTTGCTGATGTGTCAGCTTCGTTTTTAACGCTCTAGCTGTCACCTCAATTCACAAATCAACCTGTTTTTCATTCTCCGTTCTTCGACAAAACTTCATCTACCTCAGGAAACATTTTACCGCATTCTCGCTCCTTCATTTTCTCAACATCTCTACTCTCTGTCTCCATCCTTTCACTGAGAGGCAGCATGGCTGTCAGGCCATACGAACGTGAGGGTGGTACTGATGCATATGTGTGTGTGTGTGTGTGTTAAAGGCACATTGAGGCAGGATGAGTTGCTGAAGAGGATTTAGAGTGGAGGGCCCTTCACACTACTCTTTCAAATCCTCACAAATAAAGCTCTTTACAGCCTGAAAGTGGCCCCTCGGCCCTCTCCAGGCTCAGCCCACTCAAAGGCCCAACATGATTGTCATGGATATTGCACCACGCAGGCAACAACAGAACGCGGAGACAAGTGTCGATCGAGAGACAAAACCCGAGCAGACTTTTCCGCCAGGCAGGCCAGGGAATGTTGACGGGCCGGTGAAAAGGTTGTTTAACCTTTTGAAAGTGAATGGAGAGACCCTGAAACAAATGCAGTGTGATAGACCCTATACCCACAGGGACACTCCAGAAACACTAAACCCTGTAAGAGAGACAGGGCAAAAGAGACGGATGAAAACACGATTGGATAACAAATGGTGTGTGTGCCAGATCCTATCGACTGAAATTCTCCGCGTTTAGGAGGTTCAATGTGAGGCGCCGATGGATTTGAATGTCCGTCGACCTGTAAGAACGCAAGGTTTCTGAAGGCCCTCTCTGTTTTTTTCCCCCCCTTTATACCATATACCAACAAAAGTTTAAATCTAAAGACATGTGGTGTAAAAGCACCACAAAAAAAAAAAGATATATATTATAAAAAAACATGCCAGAAATTCTTTGACTGTATGTCCCCCAAAAATATGATATTTTACCCTTAAATGTATGTGCACAAACATACAAGACCTGGACAACCAGCTTTAGCATATTTGGAAGCTCTAAAACAAGTCTTACTGCAGCAAGTTTTCGAAAACTTATCCCACGCCTCTCCTCTCATCTTCAGTCAGTCTGAGGCGACAATATAAAAAGAAGTAATTTAAAATGGTAATGACGGAGAATGCAAATGATTTTACTTTGTAATTAAACTTTGCTGTAAAACAGATATTGCTGCGGTTGATTTGGAAAGTGGGGCATGTGACAATTACCGAGCGGTTAATTGCGAAGCTGCTCAGCATTGCTAATTGTTCCGTGAGGATGGGTGGAATGAGTTCTTGGCAGAGGCACTCTATCAACATGACCAGAGCTGTGCAGAAGCACTTCAGCACAGACGAGTCACCTGAGAACCGCTGCTCACCCCCTCCTTCTACCTGACCAATGGGCCAGAACCAAGCAGTCTGCCTTTGCACAGTACTTCACTAACTGTGGGTTTTAGCTGAGAATGAATACAAGTCAAGAGAGTAGGGTGAGTAAAGGAAGGTCAAATAAGAGGTATAGCGTATGAGAACAAGTAGAATACTTTGCGACATCATAAGCATAGCAAAGTACTTCTTCTTATCAAGAAACTTTTTTTTTTTTTTTTCTTAAATGAGTTCTGCAGATATTCAGGGGGTGTTTACACAACACAGTTTTTAACTAAAACTGAAAACCTTTTATGCTTAAGTTTTTGCAAGCGATTCTGTTATCGTCTCCATGTAAACAACAAAACCGTTTGTTAATGTGCATGCACATTACGTGTTCAGTCTATAGGCGTTTCTTTACAAAGGGACAGCGCCAACTACTGGCCTGGCAGCAAAAGAAAAACTTTTCCATACATTGCTGTTGTGCAAACATAAATGTGCATTTATTACAAAATGTTGTAAGCTTTATGCTAACCCTAACTCTAAATGAGAAAACATTTAGGCAAATTGTCAGTTACTGGTGTAAAAATCTCACTAAATTGTGTTAGACTTTGTGAAAATATGTTTAATATGAAAATAATATTAAACTTGTTTAGGGTGTTCATGTATTTTTCTCTCTGAAAAACAGAAAATTATGATAAATTAAGATATCTACACAAGAAAAGCCTGATGCTGCATGATGCATTAAATGTAGGGGCTCCAGAGGATTTGTACAGTTTTATTTACAAATAACATATTTGTGTGATTAGCATGAATTTTATTCCTTATAACTGACTTTTGTATAAAGAAGAGGACTCTTATTGAAAGTCTGTGATGTGGCATGCTTGTTTATGGGCAGGTTAAGTAGTACTTTTAAAAATGTAATCAATAAGTGTTGGATCTGCTGTGGGTGTGTTGCTCCCATTTTGACACACATTGCTTCCGAAAATCTCAGCAAGAGACGAGGTGCAAAAGGGTAATTCAGTGTAACGGTCTTTCTTTAGATGGAGGCCCTGTTGAAGGCAGTGCATGCAGGAGTTTGGGAGGAGTTCAACTGTGTTTGGAATGTGCTGTGCTCAGCTTGTCCCGTCTACTTGGGCACTGTGAGCAATAGTGCAGACACAACTGCCGTTTAATGTCACTGGGAGTTTCAGAAGAATGTGTGTCTGTTTGTGTGCGGTGCACTGAGATGTTCTTGTCTGGCAGAAAACTGCTCTATCCACAGCAACTACCAATTACACCTGCAGCTAAGACGACAGAGAGAGAATGGAATAGTAATGCACTTGTATGTCATTAATGGGGTTGGTGCTGTCATCTGAAAATGTAATTGGTGAGGTTGCTCTAGCTCTATGGAGTCATTATTGCACTGTTGGATGTCATGTGCCTGTGTGACATGATTTGGGGGAAAATGTCAGTTTCAACTACTTTCAGTTTTCTAGAATTCTAAATACGACTAATCAGGCTATATTGAAAACCCCTGTCATTGTATCATTCCATATATATGCTATACTATACACCTTTGAACTGAAAGGTAATGAGGAACAAAATAATAGGGTAGAGAAAATATACAAATGGTCAATGCATGTGGCATGTGATGATGTTGAGTTGTAATTATGCAGGTGGAAACAATGTAGGTTGACAGAGCAGATGACAAAGGCCAATGCATCATTCTAATAAAAAAAAAAGAAAGAAAAAACGCAGGGAAGAGTGTGTGAGTCTGACAGGTGTATCATTAACAGCATACCATACGGGCCTGTGCGAGGAGGAGCACTCACATTTGTGCACGTGCACAAAGATATGCATACAGATATGCACATACACCAATGTTTGCTGCACTGCAGCTGAATCTCCAGCGACAGGGCAAACCTGTAATGAATGTTGCTGCCTATGTTAAATGTGATAAAAAATAAATAAAAAAAAGACCATATACCAAAAGATAATGGCAGGAAATGTCTTTAAAACATACAGCTGATGAACGTTTCATGAACAATTCATTTGCAAATGACTCTTATGATACTTTTCTAGATACTAATTCATTTTTAGTAAATCAAAAATAGTAACACAAAGTGTGTACGTAGTCTGATTCATGAACTAATGACTGTTATGAGCTGGTTCTTATTAGTGAACCCAAAACATGCACCATGACCATTGTAGTCTGATTGATAAACAAATGACTCTTACGATCCTGTTCTTTTTAGTGAAAAAAAATAATAATACACCATGACAACTGTAGTTTGATTTACGAAGGAATGACTGTCATGATAGGGTTCTTTAGTTCAGTGTAGTCTGATTCATGAAATAAATTACTCTTATGAACCAGTAGTCAAAGAGGTGCATAAATATGACATGACATAAATATATTACCCACGCAATCTCCAATACGCACAGTTAAAGGCAGTCAGTCTTCCTACTGTTGCAACCAAAGAAAACAGTCTGGTTTAAGAGCAAAGAAAGAGAGCACGAGAGAGAAAATGACAGTATTATGTGGGCCGCAGTGACTGCTTTCCGACCGGGCCTAACAAGCAACCTGACAGGCTGCAGCTGGGGCCTGCTTAACAACGCTGAGGGTGCGTGTGTATTTGTGTGTAAGACATTAGAGCTCTATGCTATAACTGTCTCATTAGCATGCAATGGTCCACCTCCACTTCCCCTTTCTAGACAAGCCAACATGGCTCAGGCCAATCAGGGGGGGCCGGAATCGAGCACACATGAATGTGATTGGTACATGTGGCCCCTTTGAAGGGGAGAGGTGTCACATTAAGGGCGATGATGAGACAGAGGTCAAATGTAATGGTGACCTCAGGAACAGGAGCAGTGATGGTCTTGTTATTAACTCATGACAATGAAGCACAACCCTGCCATCAGCGCTTTAATAAGATATGTCATGTATGCGCTAGACAAGAGGCCAGTCACCAACCCCCCTCAGGCTCTTAACACAAAACCTTAAATTAAAGCAGTACCTGTCTGCACCTCAGAGAACTGCTATGCTAATGTGACACAAGTGGGTGTTTTCCTAATTGTGTGAATATATTTTATAGAATCAATTTGATTAAGAAAATTAAGAAAATGCATCTATAAATATATCAAATCTATCTAGTCAATCATTTTCAGTGACATACGTTTACAAACTCAATATTTCTACCTATTTATTAAACTATTTATAAAAATCATCCCTAACCTGTTTTAATTGGTCTGTTTTATTAACATCAATCAATCAATCAATCAATCAATCAATCAATCAATCAATCAATCAATCAATCAATCAGTAAAGCTATAAATGTTTGTATAATCTTCAAAAAAGTTGAATCAAGTAATCACATCTGCCTAAGTTCAAGTTCCAAGAAATGATAATGATTATGTTGATAATTTACAAACAATATTCCTCTATTTTTTTTTCCTTGACAGATGTTGACAGGAAAGTTCATTTTTCAACACCTTAGTACAATACAAAGTTTATTTTGAATGCTTAATATGCACTTACATTAAAGACAATGAAAAAAAAAAACTTGAGGCTCCAGTATTATTATTTTTTTTTTTACTTTTGTGTGAGTTCACAAAATGTATGACATTTTGACAGCAATTTCATTATTATGGCCAGGGGTTACAGAAACATTTTTTTTAGTAGACATAGGCATTTGTAGGTTAACCAAATTTATTTTCATTACATTTTACATTTATTTTCATTATATGTAGTTACAATAAGTACCACAGTTTACATTATCAGGCTGTCAAACATCAGTCTGCTATCGTGCAGAAATCTAAGCAAATACAGTCATTTGATAGATGTTTAATTTTTTTCCTGTTACTGTATGTACGACTTTAAAAAGAGCCAGTCTCCGCAGGGGTGTGGGAAAGGTAGCTTATCTATTTCCCGTCATCTATTAATGCCTCCTATTTCTGTGCAAAAACACACACCCACACACACACGTTCGGTTTTCATGTTTTACGGGAACATTCCATTGGCATACTGTACAAATGGTATATTTTATCCCCTAACCCTAAACCTACCCATCACAGAAAAGTTTCTGCATTTTTAGATTTTCAAAAAACACCATCATTAATTAGGATGGGGAACCACACACACACATCCAAACAACCAAAATATGCCTAGAAGTTTATCATGAACAAGTATGAAAGGGGTGAAATATGCTTTGAGCTGTGAAAAAAGATGACTACGAGTGGCCATAGCCATTCACATGGAGAACGACCTCCAAGCCAAGGTCAAGGAGAGTTATCAGACATTGGCCTAAGCAGACATGTCAGCCTGACTGATGTTATCAATGTGGGTGATATTAGTGCAGCATTTGGCAAAATCTAATTGAAAGGAATTATCAGATAATCCTATCTACAACAAACACTGCAGTACTAAACACACAGAACGAGGGTTTTCCTAGTAAAATATGTAATACAAAATCAGGAAAAAAAGAAACATAGCAAACCAGACTATTATGAATCAGTAGACCCATTAGGCCGAAAAATCTTTTCCACTATTGCAAAATACATGAATATAGTCAATACAGTCAAAAACCTACAACAAAGCCATGTCTGAAAACTAAAATACTAGAAATTAGAAAATAACAAAATTAACAAACTAAAACTGCTGTAAGTGCTATGCAGATTTAAGTAGTTTTTAGACATGGCCTGACAAAAAAAAATATCCTCTAAATTCATATCCTGCCATTCTGCATGGCATTTCATTGAATGGTTACAAACCTATTGTTGCCTTAATCTAAATAGAAGCGTCTCTTTTACCCTTCCTTTAGGGATAAGATGCACTGGAGGAAAATAGTGTCAGTCAAAGTGAAGGTTGCCTCCTGACAACCAAGAATAGTTTATTCAAATTAAGCAGGTGGATGGGGGGCAGGGGACAGAGATTGAATTATGGTTTTGAATACCAAAACTGGATATTTCTTTAAGCAGAGATAGACTGCTTTCATTTTGTTTAAAAAATACATTGCTTTGAACTTTTACTTTTGCGCTTGCCATGTAGCCTGTCCAAAGTTTACTAATTGTTGGTACGGTGTCCTTGATGCAATCTGGGATTAAGCCATAGCCATGGTTTGAAGATTTAGAACAGGGTGGTGAAGAAGCAGATGATCTTGACTTGACATCAAGCCATACATCATGTTGATGGATTTAAGGTGAGTGCAGATGATGGTCTTGATGATCTAGGCTGCTGCTCACCCCTGGTGTGGGCAGATGCTCTAGACAGACACTGATGGATAAAGTGAGAATAGACTCAGTGAACAAAGTGGAAATGTGGATCAGTACTGGCTGGAGAAGGCTGTGCTTCCAGTAAAGGTTGGGATATTGTATCTTGTTGATAGCTGAACTATTTGTTAGCTTTCTTTAAAAGTTCTCTTTGAACAATGTAGATAAGCTCACAGAAGGCTTTTTTGAAAACTTGACAAGGTTCCATTTTATTTTGCAATTATAGTGCTTCAGGTGTTGAGGAATGTGTTGAATCCTCAAATTAACAAAACCATTCCAAGAACATTCTTGCCTCGAAGGTAAACAGCAGTGGAGCATTTAAACATTTTTGTGAAGACAGATGCTAGTACTTCAGGCCAAAAGTCATTCAAAGCCAGCTATATATTGTGATTTAGCAATGACAACAATAAATAATATGAAGCAGACCTTTCAAATATGATGACAAGGATATAAATGTGATAAAAGACCCATTTATAGAGTGTAAGAAATAGTGTGATATTGACTTTTATATTGTTACTGTATACTGTAGCCAAAGGAAATTATTGAAATATTATCCTGGAAATATTGACTTTGTATTAAGTGTCTTTTTCCTACCCACTTTCACAGTTAGATGCGTACACCTGAAGAGAATCGTTTTCAATTCAATTTACATTTATGTGTATAGAGCTTTTCACAATAAATATTGTTCCATTGTGGTTTTCCAGTTAACTTTGCATAGGGAACAGAACACTAAATCTGCAAAGATCTCTTAAACTTTTTATATTTGTTTTCTTCAGTTATTATCATCATTATAAACCTCTGGTGGACTAAACAAATAACCAGGCATGGCCATTATCAGAAATGTATCTACTTTTATTAGATCAAATTATTTTAATATTTTATTACATTATATTTATAAAAATATAAGCAGTGTGTGTGAGTGTGAGCCAGTCTCTAGTGTCCTTGGAAACAGCCATTGATTAACCACCCTGGTATTCCTAGTGCACCCTCATCAGTAGCCAACCTCCATATGGTCACTGCAGCACCACAACAACAATCAATAGAGGAAACGTTGTATCAAAACACATCAGGATGACATTAAGCAGAGCAAATCATTAGCGGTTCATGTCTCCGACAGTTGATCATCTCCTAGCCTGGGTTTCCCCATGCTGCCTTGCGTGCAGCGCGATTTTATTCACGCTGCTAGGCAGCCTGGATACCATGGACCAGATTTTCACCTCAGCGAGGGGACCAATCACAGAACGGGGAGGGAGCAGCAAGACGATGACGACGTCTATGCGACACACCGAAGCAGTTTGTTTATATCTACATACCTTCTACCCTCATGTTTGTCTTGCACAAACGGCAATAGTCGCTGAACGCCATCGTGTACACATAAATCTCTGACCCATCATCTTCTTCCTCATCGAAATTCCGTCGCTCTACATACGTCATCTGGTATAATTGAAACGATTGGCTATGAGCTACGTACAGGCGCATTTGATAGACATTCGTAGCACCCAATAAACGGCTCTGGGCATTCGTAAACCATGCCTCAAATACGAGAAAATGAACATGTGGTTCCCAGACCACGTCTCAATGAGACTAGGTCTGACGTTAGCCAGGCTAATCATCTCCAGAAAGGCCTAACATTGTATTCACTGTCACTGTAACATCCATCCCACTGTCTCTAATATTGGAACCTGCTCACACTCGGCCTGTCTCTCGAGTCATGGAGCAAAGCTAGACTCTCTTTCCTCTCCATCTCACTCTTCATCTGCTTTCTGTCTCTTTGCAGTAGCAGCTCCTTATACCTCTCAGTCTGTTATTTTTATCTGTGCGCTTGTACCAGGATGTTGTGTACCAGCATTCAGCTCTCACACACACATTTCCATGCGCACCGAGGGAGTGTTTTTTAGGAAGTCGGAGTTGATGTGGTCAGAATGACCCCACAGCGGTTGGCTAATGAGCGCACTGGAGTCAAACCAACATTCTCCAAATATACACACCTTCCTACTGCTGTCCTCACACACACAGGTCAAGCACAGAACAACACACACACACACACACACACACACACACACACACACACACACACACTTTAAGACACATTTACCTCCTCTGTCCTGTGTGCACTCACACAAGTCACGTACGCCACAGGTCAAGACACACACACACACACACACACACACACACACACACACACACACACACACACACAGAATTATGAAAGTCAGCACAACAGTGCCATGCAGCACAACTTTGATGTAGGGTTAGTTTAGGATAGGACGTCTCTGAGGATAGTTAAGGCTGATTGCCAACATTTCTGACACAATAAGGAACTGTGGTCACATGATTTACAGGAATCACAGGAAGATGTAGGATTTACAAATAAGAATGGACCAGTGTCTTGTAATCTCTGGTAGTGCAATCCACAAAATATATTAAATAACTATATTAAATAAATCTAAACAGCTAAAATACATTTTCAGATATATTTTTTAAATAATGTTTTTAATTAGGTTACTTATATTTTACTCATATGAATTATTTATATTGTTCAAAATATTTTGAAAAGAAATGAGGATTATAAGTATGTTTACATATATTTTCTTTTTACAAAATAAAAATGGCAGCTGTGATTTGCAGAATAATTCTGTAAAAAAAAAAAAAAAAAAAAAAACAGTAGAAATGTAAACATATTTCCAAGACAATCTTTACATTTGACAGTTTAAAACTGTAATTAAAAAATTTAACTAGTATATCCAACAGCCATTTTCTGCTGAATTGGCAAAGCCATGCTGCTAATAAAATCTATTTTGTTCATTTTACATATTCTGACACCTACCATAATCGCACTGGTGGTAAGGAGAAAGACATGATGAATCAAGTGCATTGCAAGTAGCTTTTTCCACAAGCTGAGGTAAATACTAATAAATAGCAGATGCACTCACTGTCATGCACACAAAAGCCCTAATGTACATAACTGATTACAAAAAAAAAAAAACCTAGAAGAAGTCTGCCTTTTTATCAGGTTGTTAAATAACTGATTTGGTGTACTACTATTCAGATTTGGTCTATGTGTTTCCAATTTGGTGTATGTGATTTGTAATCCAGTCCAAAGTCCTCGTTTTGAGCTACTTGTAATTCAGGCCCTCCAAATGTAAATGTGTTGTTGCCCAAAGGAACTGAGGTGGTAATGGAGGTGCACACACACACACCTACTTGTTCTCATACAACACACAAACACACACAAACCAGTCTCCAGAGGTCTCTCCAGCACTCTCACACAGAACCATAGGGGGGTCAGGTCAGTTGAGGTCGTCTCTGTCCAAACAAATAAGAGCTATTCTTCTACCACACCAAGCCTCTGAGCTTTCCACTAGCAGTGCGATTCCCACAGGGACACAGAGAAAGATGGACGTAGAGAAAGAGGGCTGGAGAGAGCTCAAGAGAGCTGAAGAGGAGCAACAGGAAAATGAAGAGAGAAAGGAGTGAAGAAAACAGGAAAGAGAGGGATATAGGGATGCACTAATCTGGTGTGGATAGAGCGATGGATAGAGTCCATGGTCTCTGTAAATGCTAGGCCTCGTGTTTGTGTCTCTTGCCATAATAACTGTTAAATGCAGTTGTCTCCTCGCTACACAAAGCTGGACCAAACACAGCAGCTCTGTGGTTCTCCGATGCATTGTTCCCTGCAGACTTTCCTGGAGCCTTGCTGACAAACAGCAGAAAACGGATGCATTTAAAAACCCTTAGATGACACACAACTCACTAAACAATGGCCTGGAGAGTCATGGGGACATGGAATTATGCAAAATATACCCATAATGAAAGAACGGGGAACCACAAGTAAAATGAACTTGGTTAACACTGTTTTCCCCTATAGTTTGTCTTGTTTTGTGTCAAATATTTCCACGGTGAACAAATGGGCCCAATGGGGCAGCCATATTTGATCAGAAGAGTAGTAAATAATGTGGTCTGCTTCAACCATCTTGCTGGCGACACAATCAAAACAAGTCTATTTCCCAAGAAAATAAAAAGAGAAAGTGAAAGATTGGCATAGCACTGCCATAAGGTTGTGCACATCACGATTGGCACAGTGGACACTGAGGATGTCCAATAGTAGATTTGTTTATACCTTCAAATTTACTTTATTTAGTGTTTACGTACGATAGTCTTGTGTATTTATGGTGCTTTAGACAAGCTGTGGTGTGCAAATGCATTGAAAAACATCAACAAAACAATTACGGCTAGCAGTGAATGTTCCACACATTCAGCACATTCGTTTGACCTCAAGCCACAATATTCAAGTGCGTTTTCCTTTTCCATTTGCACATGTCTGCATTTACGTTCTCATATATCCTTCACCGGCAGTCAGATCCAGGTCTTTACAAGTCTTTTGGCCTAATTAAGCAATCTGAAGCATGTTTTGAAGCTGAAAAGAGCAGACTACTGACCTTCTTATAAACTAAAGCTAAGCGAACTCACTGGACCAGACCTGTCTGTCAGTCAGAAAGAAGCAAAGAAAGACAGAAAGAGCAAGAGCGAAACAACAGAGACAACCAATCCTCCTCATAATTGGTTTCATTTAAAAAGGCCATTCCCTCTCTCTCTCGCTGAGATTTGCTGCTGCTAGTCATGCTAATTCAGTATTGATAATGGAGCCAACAGTGCCAATATTTCTGCAACAGATTTATTTGAGGAGTTGTGGAGTAATAAACCATTTATCAAAATAAATTGTTTGAATAAAACAGAAGACACTTCTGTGTTACCATCAACAAAACATGGGGTCGAATCACAAGTGATCAGGTGAGACGTGTCTCCTATGGCCAATTGTGTCAGTATGGAATAAAGGACAAATAAATAATAAAAAGGACAAAAAGTCTATCTCATATACAAACATGACATTTTGAGTGCGATACCTTTTTTATTTCATCCTGTTTTGCCTGAAATTAATGTTAATATCACTGTTTGGAATGTAATCAATTCTTTGAATCAGTGTTTAGAATCAATTTCCACTGAACTGGAAAGTTTAAACAGATGCATGGACCAACAAATTTTAGCTACTAAAGTTGGAGACTATTAAAGCGTTTCATTGTATAATGCTCTCATTTAAGTAATGATTGCAGATTGTGAATATTCTATGAATATGTGAGTATTCCAGTGGCTAAGCTATTGATTATACGGTTTCATAGCTCCACGGTCTTTTCAAGCTCAACCTCTCCCAATGCATGCTGTACTCTAACTGTAACTGCATCCTCAACATATTTGTCAACAATGCCTGTGTGTTCTGTTACAAACAGATGCGGTTCTGTCCCAAACTGTATCTAGAAGTTTATGTCAAGCATCTTTACATAGCTGTCCCTTCTGTCTCTCCACAACAATTGCCTGCACCTGGTGCCAGCTTGACATGTTTACCAAATACAACCTTACCCAGAACAAGTGAATCTTCTCTGAGCCTGCCATCGAGCCTCAGGCCATTGCACTCAAAAGTGGAGGCTGTACAGCGCCTCCTGGAGCCCACCTGCCCAATTTAGCCTTCTTCCTTTTTAGAGATGACCTATCGATGCTTCCACCCACAACACTTGACAACCACAGTGCTATTGTGTGTTACTGACAACTTGCACAGGTTTCAGACATATGAATATGTTTAAAGAGCTTAAGAGGAAGCTCCAATTTTTTGTGCATCTTATTGTCCATGGCATGCTAAAAACATGCTTTAAAAGCCATTATTTCCAAACTATTTATTTATTTGCATTAATTTGAATGTATACATGTAGAAATACATTTTATTTACATATATCTACACTGTAAAAAAAAATTACATCCCCAAGTCAAAAATTTCAAGTGACCGATAACATCTAAATTTTTCAATTAGTCTGACGTATTATTTCTCATTGAGCCAATGTTAACAGACTATTGCAACAAGAATTTCACTTGGGCCAATTGAAACATTTAGATGTTATCGGTCACTTGAAATTTTTGATTTGGGAGGGTTAGAATTTTTTTACAGTGTATATATACAGTACCATATATATATATATATATATATATATATATATATATATTGTTAAAAAGCTTGGGGTCAGTACATTTAAAAAAGAAAGAAATTAATTTTAAATAAAATTTTAAATGTAAATTTTCTAAAAAAAAAATTAGCAAAATAAAGTGACAAAATAAAGACTTTTACATTCTTACAAAAAAAAATGCTGTTCTTTTGAACTTTCTATTCATCAAATAATCATAAAATAGAAAGACAGAAAGAGCAAGATCAATCCAGCAGAGAGACTGCTGTTTTTAAAGCATATGTTCACTTTCAATTTTTGATCAAATAAATGCAGCCTTGAGGAGCATTAGAAAATTCTTTCAAAAACATAAAAAAATCTTGCTGCCCCTTTAAACGGTAGTGTATCTGTAATGTATAACTTTTTTTTTTTTTTTTTTATTATTAATTTATGTCTTTTCAAAAATGATTATGATATCAGGACAGTTATAACACTGAATTGCAAAATAACTGTATTTGTATGTATTTTTTTATTAATTAAAAAGACAAAAAAAGAGTGCCATATCATTGTTCTAATATGTTGATCTCCATGTATTTTAGAAGCTTTTAGAGCAGTTTTTATCTGTGAAATCATAAAGATAATTTCAGGCTCCTCTCAGGTCTGCTGATGTTTTAGAGGGATAAATAAACACACATAGCTCCAAGATTGTCGTTTCTCTAGACAGCATGCATGAATCTTTTTCATTCTTCTATATTGCTAAAAGCGGGGAAAATTAGTCATGTGTTTAGTATTCATTAGGCAGTTATTAGAATAAATGCATCACAGTCCCACTGTGATTTATCTGCATGTTAAATGCTACGCCACAAAGCAGAGAAGGGTGCATTCATTATGGCTCAGGGCAATTCTCTCTAAAATAAAAACATTTCATTCCAACTGGAAAGCAAATAAATGCTACCTTTGCGTAAAGGAGCTCTTTTATTGAAACTCTCTCCATTGCTACCCTCTCATAGCCCCTTCAACCTTCAATTAAACAAGAAGAAAAGAACATAAAGGTAATTCAAGGCTGCATATGATGTCTCATCCTGTCTGTGTGTGTCTGATGTTGTGTATCTTTCATACTTCAAAGAGACACATTCTTCCTCTCGACTGTCCACCCCTTCACGGTTTGACGTCATGTCACGGTTGTGTAAACTTTGAGCTGAATTCTGAGTGTTTCCCTTCTTTCTGATGAAACGCATGACCTCATCAATCGTTTCACAGAGCAGATGAATACACAATCATAACTAGAACAATTGATAATCTGCATATCATTTCATATCATTGCAGGTCATCCCTTTGTTGGGGATGTTCTCATTTAATAAGTGCTGTTACTTCTCATCTATCACACACTTTCATCTCCTGCTGGTGCAATGAATGACCTTAGCTCTGTTCTCATTTAAACCATATTCCTACATAATGAAAAGGTAAACTGCCCTGAACTCGCTGTTGTCGTTTGTCATGAAAACAGAGCTCTCGGAGATACGAGAGCGATCTCTTTTATGAAATACTTTAGAACCTTGACCAAGGTCAGATGTCTTGTGTACTTTGATTAGTATGCAAAGGTTTAAAGTTCACAATGCAGCACTGAGGTCATCATGTTCAGCCAACTCTAAAAGGAAGCGTAAAAGAGAGAAAGAGGGAGGGAGGGAAAGAGACCCTGCTTTGTTAATCTAAACGCCGGGTTCGCTGGCACGCCTGCCCCCTCGAACCGCAGCTCAAGATTTATCCCTTTACTTTATAATCAAGTATTTGTTTATAGTTCAGACATAAAAACAATCATAATAATAATGTTTGATGAATAGCCCTGCATGCTGATATTTATTCGCTCGTAAAAACTCGGAGGAAAGTCGTTGATGGCTCCGTGTGGCGGAAGGTCGTCGACACGGGGTGAGGAACGGGCGTCTGCCTCGGAGAGTCGGATCGGTTGGACTGCTTTGAATAGCTGATGAACCTGTCAAGCTCCAAGTCTTGTTAAAATTTTAATAAACATCTCAGAGGCCTATCAAATGGGGGTGAGTTATGCAGGCACCTCCCAGCCCATCTGCAACCGAATGGCACGATTGTGTTTGACAGCATGCGCTGAAAACCTCTCTATCGGCGTAAAAGATTATACCCATTCACGTTAACTACAGGACCTATCCCGCTCACGTCAGCCACAATTTATTAAACCGAGAATATTACTGGAGCAATTTTAATACAGAACCTCCCCTAGCATAAAGCCAGCACATAAATATATCTGCATTATACTAGCCCATCACCAGCTCAGTAGGAAAAAAAGAAAAGAAAAAAAAGCATCATCCCTCGCATAAAGAAGTTCGCAAATAAACAAATACTTTGGAATACACTTTCAAATGTAACACATGCGCTCGATTGGATTGATCGCGGCTGTCGCTGGAACAAAGCCGTGTGAGAGCTCGGAGATAATGTGATTGCCTGTTTTGTGTTATGGTGGGAGATCTGAAATAGTCTGTTAAAATGACAAGCTCCATCTCTTTGCTTCTTTATCTCTGCCATTCAAAACAATTTAATAAATAAATATACTCTGAAGACTTTTATATTCATCAGATCCATGAACACAGGGGTGTTTGTCAAACACAACAACACAAGCTCGATCAGAACAGGAAAAAAGTGTGGATTTTTGACATTTAAATTCCAAACACCAAACAAAACAGGGATGAAAGCGGAAAGATGGAGAGACTTTGCTGGGGTTTTGTCTTTGTTCGGCTGAGCAAAGCCGGAGCAGAATCTTGTATCTGCTCTCTCTGTGCTTGTTTACTGCAGAGTGGTAACGTTTGAGGAGCTTTGATAGAAGTTCCCACTTTACAGTACATCAAAAAAACAGACCATTTAATTAAAGGGATAGTTCACCCAAAACTGACAATCCTGTCATGATTTACTCACAATCATGTCGTTCCAAACTGTGGAATGTTCTGTGGAACATTACAGAGAAGATATTTAAAAAATGTCTCAGTGTTTTTGTCCTTGCAATGAAAGTTAGTGAGGTCCAGTGATGTTTTCGCCCCCATAGGCTTCCATTATATGGACCAAAACAGTTGAGGGTGAGTAAAGGATGACAGAGTGTTCATTTTTGGGTGAAATATCCCTTTAAGAATCCATCACTGTCGCAACTGAACTGTTTAATCATATATCCGCTCTCTCTCCCTCTCGTTTTAATAGATGTGATGACTACTCGATATACACTCCTTATGCACTAACTAACAAGAGGGGGAACACACGATGGCCTATTGAGCAGTGGAAAAGAACATATGCCGTCCACGTTGCTAAGGAACGCAAACATGCACATCCGTGCACACATTCAATATTTGAGGGCACATTTGACGTGCTCTGCTTGGGTCAAGCCATCTCACTCTCCTAAGTAATTTATAATGTGCTTTACTCCAAGGTATTGCACAATCTCATTATCATTAGAATTTTGCATATTTAACAACAGTTTTTAATTAGATGGTATTGTATTATTCATGCCCATAATTTGAAGCTGCGGAACCTCTTAAAATGAAACAGCAGATGAAAAGAAAGAGGGCATAAAAATGGAGCACAGCTTGTTGATGTGTTTTCACACATGGAAGGGTTTACTCTGTGGTGTTTAACTAGAGACCTACTGACACTTCTTACCGGTACCCGCTCTTTTCTGCTAGCTAGCTCAAATCACAGCATTGTGTATCCTTCTGCTAAATTCACTGCACTGGGATTTGTCTGCTAGCATCTGTATGTGTGTTTGTGTTTGTTTGTGTGTGTGCTTGGCTCATGTGTAAAGCGTGTGTGCTGGGGCCATGGCTCCTTGATGTATTATTAAAACTGGAAATGCACTCTTGGGATAGCATCTAGTTATGTGCTTTCATTTAGTGAATAAACCAAGCGTTGTTTTCATCTTTCCTAGTGATTGTTAATGGCTTGCCTGATGAGGTGTGTGTTTGTGTGTGTGTGTGTGTGTAAGTAGTCATCTAGGTCTCTTATTAAAGGGGCCAAATAGCAAGGCTGCTGATTTTGTTTTGGATTTTCAATTAGTCATTTTACTGAGCACATCTGTCGCTGGCACAGAACCAGTCACTGAGCATGCTCATTACAGAATACAGAGGTAGAGAGAGAGAGAGAGTGACAGAACAAGAGAGAAGCTGTGACAGACAGAATTTACTGTAAAAGAACAGTGAAAGAGACCTTGTTTTCCATTTCCTAATGATTATTGGTTTTTAATCTAAGATTGTGCATCATCAATAAACTATAGTCTGAGTTTAGCATCTTGTGTGAGTGTGTAGTTGGTTACACACTCATACTGTGTCTTTTGAAACTTCTGATATCCAGGCGCATAAATTGTTAACTAGTCAACGCTGCCTTGTCAGTTTGATATTTAAGTAGGGATACTCAATATGCATAATTAAAGTATTAAATTAAGCATTTTTCATTCTATAATTTCGGTAATTTACATACTGTTATTGATGTGCACATAATAAAAGCACATTTTACATAGTAAAATTTGCATTTTACATTTGCACAACCATCTTCATTCATTAGAACGGAGTAGAGTAAAACACTAAAACATAAGTCTCATATGCACATCAAAGCTGCATTTATTTGATCAAACAACAGTGAAAACTGTAATATTTAACAGCAATATTATTACAATGTAAAACAATTGTTTTCTATTTTAATTTTCAAATGAAATTTATTCCTGTGATGGCATCATTTTCAGCATCATTACTCATTACTTTTTTTTGAATTGTGGAAATCATGATACATTTTTCAGGATTATTTGATGAATAGATAGGTCAAAAGAATATAATTTATTTGATATGTAATTTAATGTGTCCATGTTGAACAAAAGTATACATTTAAAAAACTGACTGACCCCAAACTTTTGAACAGTAGTGTATGATTTCCCCTTTTTTTTTATTTTTTTTTTATTTTTTTTTATGAAGGGTGCAGAAATCATTAAAACCCCTGGGTGTATCGTACATTGCCTTCTCTTTTGATACTTCAGCACTACACCCTCCAGTTATTATCATTAGAGAAACAATAGGGCACAGGATTGTATTAGCTTAAGCAGAAAAAAAACAAAAAAAAACCAGGAGGCACGACACCACTTTTACGGCTAGCACTACTTCAACACAGTCAGCAGTTTCCTGACAGAGGTTTCAATGTCCGATAGCTCAATCGCTCGAGCAGAATGCGTCGTGCTTAGGGGAGAAGGGCGAGTACAGCGCTTTCCAAACAACAGCCGAGCTTTGATTATTGAAGTTCAGGGGAGGTTCAGTAAGCAGCAACGTTTCTGCTTGATCCAAAGGAGGCATCCCTGGGGATGTTAATAAAACATTTTGCTCATTGTGGAAAGTAATGACCAACAATGTAAACTTGTGACTCGACAACAGATGTTGGCATGCTCGGTGGAAACAAGGTGCTGTAAAATTAATTTGGTCTAAATAATTTACTGCATGCATTACGTGCTCAAGGAAGTAGACAAGGATGATTGGTGGGCAATGACAACAATGAGAGACTCACACACAGCGAGAGAAACTATTCAATTAAACCAGATGAGCTCTGTTAGGAAAACAGGCAAAGAGAATGATCAAATATGCTCTAAAAACATCACACAATCACACAAACGCCGACAGAAGACCCGCTGTGATTTATATTTAATTGGGCTTTATTATTTAATATTGTCACTTCAAAGCGAGCAGCAGGAAACTTGCTGAAGATGTTTTCCAAATTAAATTAAATCAAATTAATAACTGACAAACATGCAAGTGATTTGGGTGCAAAACATGCTAGTGTTTGTTGTTGTTTGATTTCTCTTCTCTCACTCCCCCAAGACTGGGAAGTGAGGAAAAAAAAAGTGTGACACCAAGAACATTCATGAATTAAATCTCTGTGTATTAAATGGGCAGAGCCAAAAAAGAAATAAATTAATAATGATAATTCAGAAAAGCATGATGTATTCCGATAGAAAAATAGGCACAACACCGTTTTGTCTACTGTTACGGGTTATATTTAGAATCTGTTACACAAGACAGATCTCCTACATGACAAATTACACCTGACCTTTATTATACACGCTTACAAACCAACATGGCCCTTTGCCGTGTTTTTCTTGTTCGGTGACAATGTTTCCCTGTGTGTCTGACGTCACCAGCATGCTTGCAGACGGCATCACCGCTGCCAGGTCAGTTACCTCAGCAGGGGTACAGTAGCACTTCAAATGTGGACCAGTGTTTGGCCTGGATATCCTTCTCTGTTCCTCTCACCTCTCTCCAATAAATATCCCAAAACAGCACGTAGCAGCACCACCGCATGCTCGAAAAATAACACCATCAAACATGTGATATAAATATATTTCCCCTCTCTCTCAGAGATGAGGGGGTTGATAATGTTAGTGGTATAAAGGTTACCAGTATTGTTTACTGACCTGGAGAAAAGCTCAGGCAAGTGTGAAGTGCGTGGTGCAGGAAGGGGAATCTCTCTTTAACCCAAACACATGATGGATTGTGACACTTAACATTAGGGCATCCTGACAGCAGCTGAGTGTGTGTGTGCGTGTGTGTGTGTGTGTGTGTGTGTGTGTGTGAGAGAGAGAGAGAGAGAGAGAGAGAGGGAGCTCTGGTGTACCCTACGTTATTGGGACAGAATGTCCCCACAAAGATGTCCGAAATCCTTGTGTGGACATTTTTTGGTCCCCATGAGGAAAACAGCTTATAAATAATATAATATTTTTTTATTTATTTTTTTTTATGCAGAATAGTTTGCTACGATGGGTAGGTTTAGAGGTAGATTTAGGTTATCGAATAGAATATACAGTTTGTACAGTATAAAAATCAAAATGTGTGTGTGTGTGTGCTGATACATCTTACAGCTACAACCATCACTTGACTAGAATGTAAGACACAGATAGACATAGATTCCAACAAGTAATTAAGAGTCTGAAAGAAAAAAAATCCCTAAAAATCAAGAGACAATCTGAAGTTTTGAAATATCTTCAACAATGGAAACATGGCATCAATTCGACTAACTGTGACTAATGTCAAAGCATTTACTTGTTACAACTACTTTCCATTTGTTTGCCTCTAAAACATTACCATTCTAAATAAATGTTGAACATCGTGTGGAAACACCTATTTTCATGGGGTAAACACAAACATCTGACCCGACATCTGTCCGTCGACACATAGTCACTGCTCTTTGTTAGATTGCTGCTAACGAAGACAAACAACAGGCCATATGCTTTGGGTTGTGCTGGGTGCCATCCTATCTCCGCCTCACTCCGAGGGACACTTAAGTTCAAAATTTGCTAATTCAATTGTGGTTCACCACAAACATTAAGTGTACACTTCACCACCAGCTCCTCACATACAAACACATTTATGTCAATGCTGCTTTTCCTATGGCTGGATCTTTGCTGACAGTTCCATACGTCTTCCATTAAAGGAGCAGACGCTCAGCCTGTGCTGCGGGACAACATGAGGGATTGAGAAACCGAAGAGTCATGAATTGCACTGGTGATGAAATAACGACTACAAATTATGTGAGTGGAAAACTTTATCTGTTGAAGTAAAGTAAAAGTAAAACTGTTCTGGTATGTTTAGGAAACACAAAAAATGATGCCCTGCTAGATTTGTCTAGATTTCTGTTTCTGCCCTATATCTGGTCTATATCAGGTTTTTTACAATACTTAAGCTGCAATATATGAGAAATAATTGCAACTTTATATCTAAGAACTGTGAATGTTTTCAAAAAATAAAACAATTGATGTACTGTTCAAAATGATAAAAGTATAAAATCAATTTGAACACTTTCTAAGTGTGAAATGTTATTTGTTTGTATCTGCAGCGACATTGGCACATTTGTAAGGGTCCAAATAGTTTTTGAGGCCACTGTATAGTACCCAAGATCTCACATTAAAAATTTCTGACCAGTTTTTTTTAATATTCTGTAAATTATCTTTTGACTGACAGACTCTTGACCGTTGCAGAGCATTGCAATAACGAAACTATAAGACACAGAGTGACAGTTGCATTTTGCCAGATCTTCCTCAGAAGTCCAACCACAACTAGCCTCACTACAACATCTCTCCCGCTTTTTCTCATATAGTGAATAACAAGATGAATGAGTCTCTTTCCATGTTTCTCCCAGAGGAATAAGGATAAAGGATTGTTTATGTTTCAGCTGAAGCCAGTCCTCACTTGTGTCTCTGTTTTGGTCTGTGTTCAACATGGCTGTGATTACGAGCCTGGCTCTGGAGGGTGGATATACCAAACCGCTGCCTGTTAAACAGCCATCACTGATCTAGCCCACTTGTTTGTCTGTACTTAACAGCTCATCACAGCTGTGCTCCCTCCAAACGTAACAGGAGAACCCCTCATCCATCATAAAGAACATTCTTTCTTATTCTCTCTGTTTCACTCTCTTTTTTGTTCAAGTGCTGTCACGAGAGAGAGTGTCAACAAATAGTCACAGGGTCGTGGCAGAGGGTAATGGCACGCTACTTCAGAGATCTCTCCTTCCTCTCCCTCTCTATGATTTTCCTCTTTCGGCTATCCCCTCTGTCCTCTCCTTCACTGTAAAAGACATATTTGATTATCTTTCAGTCTTTCACTTTCCATCTACCTCTCTCCCTCAACTTATTAACAATAACTTTCTAGACTCAAAGATGTGTGTAAACATACTTGGCTATACTTTGGGGACACAAACCTTAGATTTATTTTTATTTTTATTTTTATTTTTTTTTTTAAACCAAAAACTACTCCAGTCTTCAGTGGCACATGATCCATCAGAAATCATTCTGATTTGGTGCTTAGGAAACATTTATAATTATTATCAATGTAGAAAACAGTTGCTCAATATTTTTCTGTAAACCATGATTTTTTTTTTTTCAGGATTTTTTTTGATGAATAAAAAAAAAGTTCAAAAGAAAAGCGTGTATTTGAAATAGAAACATTTTAAATAGTAATAACATAGTAATAACATAGTAATATTATAAATCTCTTTACTAGCACTTTTAAATATATAAGGTTTAATTTCTTAAAAAACACATTGTACTGACCCTAAACCTTTGAATGGTAGTCTGTGTGTGTGTATAATTACAAAAAAGTGAGAATAACATAGGTTGTAGATTTAAAGTAACTTTGAAACAAGTGTAACAGCAAAGTGCATACAGTGATTGTATTTGCATGCACTAAATATGTCTGGAGTCTGACATCATGTGGATTGGCCGTTTTTATATATTTTCAATATGGAGTCCCATTCACACCATAGATGCTCTCAGCCATCATTTCGTCGCACCATCTCGATACACATCATCTAACCATCACTCAAAGGACATATATCTTAGGCTTTATGCCTTAGATTAACCTTTGACCTCTTAAGAAAGGAGGAGGCAAAAAATAGAGGTACATGAGAAAAATTTCTTCTGGATTCATTCCCATGACAAGCTGTAAAAGTTTGATTTGGATTTTAAATACATGACTATTTATTTTATGACTAACATTACTTCTACTAGTTGCCTACCGTTAAGTGTTTTTTTTCTCTGAACAGATTTATCAGGCTTTATCAAAGGTAGGAACATTCTGAGTGTAGGCCTACTGGATTTTTTTTCGCCTTAAGTCAAGCTAAAAAAAAATATATATATACTGTATATATTGCATAAGTAGACAACTAATATGCAATCCTTCACATCGAGTGTAAGCGGGTGTCAGTCATTGAGAGAATACATGTACATGTAAACATACACGCCCTCACTCGGCAGTGTTCTCTACAGGGACTTCACTGATTGCAGCATATCAGAAATAATGTTGCGAGGCCGAGTCAACTCACAGACTGAGTCTCTAGCTTTTCATACTTTCTGATTTTTATGCCTGTGGTGACAAAAGTGCAAACACAGTGTGGAAATGAAAGCAGGAACCCTCCATTCTCTGGAGAATCCAGTCAAATCAGTGTCAGTGAAACCAGACACATTCTGAGATGCAGGATTGTGAATGTGTAACACTGCATATCAGTATTGTCTGTGTGGAGAGCTTGATAGCGCCTCTCGTTGTACATTATAATGGTATTTGACAAGATATGGCCATTTAAATTATTTTCATTATATCATATTCTTGCTCAAGGCCAAAGGTTGATATAAATAGTTTCAGCTTGAAAACAGCAAACCAACCAGTATTTAAAGTTTCGCGTGTTGTTCAAAAATGACCAGTTTTTTATTCATTTTTTATTTCAATGAAATGAATGTATTATGTTTTAGTTAGATAATGGTTTAGTTTTTATTAATTGGTTTGGTACTAAATTATATTTATGCTGTATTTATAATCCATTTATTCACTTTTTGAGCATAGATCTGAAAATGTAATTTCCAACTTAAACTGTTGTAAATCTTGAATGTTTCAGAGCACAGACTTAAGTTTGATCTCTTTTCAAAGATGACAATTGGTAGATTATTGCTGAAGTGATAAAAAAAAAAGTTAACTTAAAAAAAGTTAGAGTTTTACATTTATTGTTATGAAAAATTTACAAAAATACTATTTTCAATTTTTATATAAAATGTATATTTTCACGTTTTACTCTAAAACTGCAAGAAAATCTAAACCATAAATCTAAACAAGTTGCGTTCCAAATTTGAGCTTGATATCTTTATAGCTGTTTAGTAAGATTTTGTTTGGCCGCAGTACCAAAGGTTTTCACTAGATGAGTCTCCCATTAATTTCCAATGCAATCATTTTTGACCGTGAGGAGCTCAAGTGTTACTATTTTTTTTAGGACCATTTAACCTGTTCGAATCATGTCCATGATTTTTTTTTTTGTGCGTGTTCACATAGCAAGTGCCAAAACCTTCACCAAGTTTCGTACCATTCCAATGAAGTAAAAATTTCTAAAACAAGCAAAACGTAAAATGTTTCTGTCAAAAACTACCGAAGAGCAAAGGAGGGTTAAGATGCTGGAAGTTCAGTTTGCCTGTGAACAACATGTGTTTTTATCATCTCTACACAGGCTACCTGTTCATTTCGGCATTCGGCTTCTTACCTAAGAAGGCCTGAATGGACTAGCTCATTTGTATTTAACCTTTGTATTTTATCACGCTATAATCCATCACACTCTTTAATGTCACAAAACTCTGGACTGGATAGTACCAAGGAAAACAAAGTCTACTGTAGGTATAACTTTTTTCGCATTTGGCTCCTAAACTCTGGGATAGCCTTCATGATAATGTTCGAGGCTCAGACACACTCTCTCTGTTTAAATCTAGACCAAAGACACATCTCTTGATGCTATGAAATGCTATGAGCAGCAGCTACACTGTAAAAAAAATTGCTGTAGTTATGCAGCTGTTTGCCAGTAACTTACTGTAGATTTAAATTTATGTTATTTACTGGCAACAGTTTGTTCAAAGTTAAATGAACATTAAACATTAACAAGTCTTTGTCTTTACAGAATAAAATTATAAAATAACAATCTAATGCAAAGCATTCTGGGAACCAGAAATCTTCATCAACCTTTTTCTGTTTTTTTCCTTCAGATTTTGGTTCCCAGAATGCTTTGCATGAGGCTGTTATTTTAGTTTTATTCTGTAAAGATAAAGACTTGTTAATGTTTAATGTTCATTTAATTTTGAACAAATTGTTGCCAGTAAATAACATCAATTTAAATCTACAGTAAGTTACTGGCAAGTAGCTGCCAGTAATACTGTAATTTCTACAGATTTTTCTAACAGTGTACGCTAATTCTTCTCCTTTTGCTTCCCTGTTTCTAACTCGGGATGCCCATCCCGAGATAGCCAGATTCCGTCGACAATCACAAATGGCCACTTTGGATCAACACACAAAGCTTCCAAATATTGTCCTAATATTGTAATATTATCCTTTACGAGCACAAGTTGCAATTGATGCCTAACGCGTTTGTTGTGTTAGCTTAGCTGAATACATGAAGTTAACTAGCCACATAACATGTACTAGCTGTATATTACGGTCATATGGACATTACTTTGACACACTCATTTCTGACAGAATACTTTTTAAATGTTAACTGCTTTGAAACAATGTGTATTGTGAATGGAGCTATACAAATAAACTTCAATTGAATTGAACTGATTGTGTAAACTGCATGTTGAGGCACATGCCCACGTATACAAGCAATCTTAACGTACCACTTTATTTACAAACAAACACTCCCCTCATCTGAAAAAAACAACGTTTGTCTGTTTACCACAAGACAGCTGAAACCTAATGTGTAAAGAAGCCTGTTTCAGACCACAGCCCAAAGTTCATCACACGTACACACAGACATATTTATGCAAAAGGTCCTGACACACACGTGTCCCGACTAACACTCTCTCAATAACATCTAACATTCCTCCACAACCCAGTTCATCGTGTTACAAGATACAGGATCACAGAAAATAAGATAATAGAAACAAAAAAAGAAAGAGAAAGAGAAAGAAAACTAGCCAGAATTGTGGGTGACAGCACAAGATGTTTTTGGGGGTTTGTGAGTGTCAGCCCATTAAAGATGTGAGGCTGGCATCCATCTTTATTGGAAACATCTGTGCAAAGGAATGTTCTTCTCTGGTAAAACATTCCAAATACTGTCCCAGAGCCAGAGACTTTGGTGTTAGTCTAATTTAAGCAGCATGTTGGGGAGAGCTCTTCAGGCTTTGATCACATGAGGATCGTTTGCTACAAATTGAACAAACCCCAAGCTGCAGTCCTGAAGGATCACAACCATGGATTTGCTGAATTAAATGCCCGGTTGAACGCAGTCCACACATGAAAAGGAAAGTTGCTGTGACGAATCAGATTGCAGGGCTTTCACCTAGCCAACAGGTCCATTTTTTATTATTACTTTTAAACTTAATCCATGCCTGGGCGGCAGCTCTGTAAAGCGAAGTCGCTGGGGGATGAAGGATCATGTGCTAAAGAGAAACATGCAGAAATTACCTGTCTGTCTAACACCAAACATACTGGGCCAAAACCCTTGAGCAACAATGGGACTAAAGGCACACCTTAAGAAAAATGTGCTTTTAACTACTCCCATAGTGTATGATTGCAGAAAAAAAGGTATGTTTTTATTGAACATTAATGGAGCAACAGATTTTGTGTCTGTTTAAAAATCTGGCAAGGTGGGTATTTACCCCACACACGGTATTGGGCAAAAGGGACAAAGTATTGATACAGATATGTTTTTGATCATGTCTAAGCAAAGTTTGTACTATTTTCAGTTTATTTTGATAAATAAAAGAATGAATTTGTGTTCAATAAATATACTGTCATTAAAATATGTTCATTTTAAAAATACAGAAACAAAGTTATTTTTAAAAGTAAAGATTCTGAAAGCACTGTATGAGATCCCATAAGAATTTAATATAGCTTACAGTAGTAACAAATTATATGATATAATTAATATCATATTTTAAAAAATGAAGGTTTTATTGTAAATATGGTGATTATCTCTGGACACCCAACTTAAGGATATTTACCATCTGAATCTAACCATGTCAGGATCTAACCAAAGTCAGCCAGCTATTTATTATCATGTGAATTATGTTGCCTTTAGCCCCAACAGGGAAGAATATGCAAAAGTATGGTATTTGGGGTAAAAGGGATGCCTTTTACCCCAAATACCAATATTTTACATATTCTTCTGTTATTGAAAAATCTGTTGCTTTAATTACCTTGAACACAACTGAAAATCATTAACAAGACCTTTGTCTCAAAATATTCTCAATAATTTTATAGATTCTCATTTGCTACATAAATCTATACAACATTGTAAAAAACATTAAATATTAGATTAAATTAGCGCAGAATCAACTTTGCGTTGCTGTCCGCGTCAAGGATCAACCAAATTTCCATATGCATCATCAAAAGCACAAAAATGAAAATGCTGTCCTCATTTACTCACCTTCATGTTGTTCCAAACCTGTATGACTTTCTTTCTTCTGCTGAACACAAAAGAAGATATTTTGAAGAAAGTCGGTAACCAAACGACTGATGGACCCCATTGACTTCAATAGTAGAAAAAAAAAAAAAAATACTATGGAAGTCAATGGGGACCAGCAACTGTTTAATTACCAACCTTCTTTAAAATATCTTCTTTTGTGTTCAGCAGAAGAAAGGAAATCATACAGGTTTGGAACAACATGAGGGTGAGTAAATGATGACAGCATTTTCAGTTTTGGGTGAACTATCCCTTTAAGACAACCTAGTAGCCATCTAGTGGTTTAAAAGAGAAAAAAAGTCAAATGTGCCTTTTACCCCAGTGCACCTTTAATCCAATTGTACCCTACAGGTAAAACTATAGCTTTAATTTCCTTTAAATAATTCAACTTTTTTTTTTTTTTTTTTTTTTTTTATGCTCTGAATATGGGTTCATACATAAAACAGTTTAATCTCAATTTGTGTTTAGGCCCAGCATGCATCCCTCACTGTTCCAAAGCGCAATGTGAGCAGGTTCCTTTCTCTCGGGTGGACAGCTCACTTCACGTTTGGCAGTGTATGCGATTTTTTGGCCTGCTTGTTGTGCCATGGGTTCCAATTCCCATCTGTTAAATCGAAACATGCTGGACAGGAAGGAGTGTGGAATATTTTGCTCTGCAGATGCCCACATGTCCTTTTGGAAGTCTGGGTAAAACAGATTAATGCAATAGTGTTTTGCATGTGTGTGAGCTTAAAGTTTATATAAAACAGATATAGAAACATATTCACCCTCATAAAATATAATCAGCTTGCAAGACTTGATAGATTAAGAAAATCAATATTAATGATCTCAAAAGCATTTCCAAACATATAAACTACCATTCAAAAGGTTGGGGTCAGTAAGACCCCTTTTTTGTTGTTGTTTTTAAAGAGGTCTCTTATGCTCACCAAGGATGCATTTATTTAAACAAAAATACAATAAAAACAGTAATATTGTAAAGTATTGTAAAGTAGTTTTAGGTTTTCTCAAATTTTTATATTTGAACTATATCTCAAAGCTAGTCTGTGCCATCCCAGCATTCCTTTAAATTCAGGATCTATTCCAAACTTTAATAAATTCATGTCTAACATTCCAGCTACACATATTGGGTGAAAGCACTTGGTTCCTCTCCAGTTCATCAGAACATGGCTTGCTGGTTTTATACAGTAACAGATTTGCAATATTCTGCTTTTCACAATGTGCCAAGCTGATCTCAGCAAGCTTGACATTTTCCTTTAAATTCAGCTGCCAGTTGTAGATTGAATCACCTTGCCAGTTCCTAGTGAATGGACATTATTGATGAGTCCAAACACAATGCTTGGACAACAGGGTAAAATAAGAAAAGATTGAAATCTATGTTTTTGAATTACCAACCACACACAAACACAGAGAGCTTCAGAAAACAGTCAGAGGCACACCACACAACTTTATGACCACACCAGCAGCAATAAACACATTACAAATGTGAACTGTCAGCCTAGCATTTGCAAATGCTATGTCTTTACTTTAATTACGTCCCAGTCATGGTAATGCAAACTCTCACTGGAAGCCAAGTATAATTGAAGGGTTGGACGTGTGCACTGTTGTTTACTGAACATAAAATGCCTCCCGAAGATACATCGGGCAAGTGTTAGTGTTTAAACACAGACATTGCTGTCAGCCACAATATGAAACACTGAGTGGGATGATAATTGAAGGGACATAAAGCAAGGACAAAGAGATGAGATGAGAGTGCAGAGTTTACGACCTGGATAAACAATTGCTGGCCTTGGTGTAAACACAGCCGATCAGCAAAAACACTAAGGACAGTTGCCACTATAGAAATTTCCACTGTGATATGCACTGCGGGTTTGCTTAAGGACAACGCCCAAGACCATACACTCGGTCTGAGGTGGTTGTTAAAATGGCCACCAGTCCAAAGGCGCCACTGAGGAGAACCAGAACAAATGCTCCACACATTTGAATTTCCATGAATTTACTGAATTAGCACTGACATTCACATCAAAATGCTTCACTAAACAAAAGTTGTAGATCTACACTGTTTTGGCAACATTGTCGCTGTTGTTTTCATGGATTTGGCTTAAACTCATAGTTGACTAGTTTTCACTACTTTTGTTAGTCGATCAATAACCAACACATTTATATATCAAGGTTTTGAGATGTTAGTACAGCATTATTTTATATAAAGCTGCTTTGAAATTGGACATTTTGTATATAAATAAAACTGACATGACATTTATATGCAAATCTATAGATTTTCATATAAATGTATCTGGGGATGAAAAGAGACAATTTCCTCTTCACAACACACACACGCACGCGCAAACACATATTTAATGCAAACAAGTTCAGTCACAAATCCACTCACATTTGAAATGTGCAGTTGCACATTTGGAGTCATTAATTAACTCATTTGACAGGCGCAGATTTGTTGTCTTGTCTTACAATGCCTAACAGCAAAATCAATCATTTTCTCTGTCTTTGCCTTGAGGCACTAATGAGTAATTGACATTTCTCTAAAGTTGAGAAACACTCAATCCTCAAATGTTCCCATCCTCTGCCCCATCCCTCTCTCTTTCTTTCTCCTTTTCTTTCTTTAGCCCCCATCTATCACCAGCTGTGATTATTACAAATTCATGCTGCGCTCTGTTTGGTTAAGAGTGCTGGTAATGTGACTTGATATTCAACTCTTCACATACTCTCACGCTAAATTGAACTTATAATAAATAAGCAATGTACTTCTCGAAATTTCAGATAGCATGAAGAATGAAGTGTAAGAAAAAAAAGTGTTAATAATATCTACAACTTTGTACCTAACCAAAGCAGCATCAGGACTTTTAAATAAAGGCAAACACAACTGGTCGCCTTGATCCAGGACCTGTCGTAAAGCAGAGTCTTTGAGTACTGGCCACTAATAGGTTCGTGTTGACGTATTTGTGGAATTCTTGCTACGACGTCGGTACGCTGAGATCAGGCATCGGACTGTTATCGATGTGCCTATCAGGGCCAGACTGTAGGGTCCAGTTTCAACATGAGCTTCTCATGTGGACTGAGTGCGGGGAGCTCGACCGGGAGGGGATTAGCCAGGAGGCCACGCTGAGCGATGCAGAACATTTGAGAACGCTGAAGCGGGAGAGGGGGTGTGAGACAGAAAGAGGACATGTGACCTTAGGGAATAGACAAGGGTGGAAAACTAGACAGGTCATTACATTAATCTGTGGCCACATGGCATTGCAGGCATTTGTTTAAGGAATAATAATGAGAATGAAGGAATATGATCACGGAAGTGCTGGCAAAAAGAACAGGAATACAGTTTACTGATGCATAAAGTTTAAACATGTTCACTAATATGAAAATACCATATTAAACACAAAGCAATTGTGACCTCTCATCTCTCTTTGAAATAGTGTGGCTCAAGTTGGCTTCTTTATATATGTTGCTGGAAACATTTCGTTCTGTCACCAAAGACTTGCATGTGCAAACATGCACATTTTGCTTACATATGCTTTTGAATCCACGTAATTTACAATAAAATGCATTAAATAACAATTACATCAGCACACACACACACACACACACACACACACACACACACACACTTTTACATCATTTCAACCCTCCACCCAGTCAGAACAGGCTGTCACTTCAATCAGCCAGGGGTCAAGGATCAGCTGGGTCAAATACCTGACCCTCTCTGTCAGAATGATGGGCTATGGTCAGTGTCTCATGCCTCACCCTCCTCACGCACAGTCTTCACAGTCTATTTTATTTAGAACTTTTATATTCTTTAATGATCACAGAAGAATAATTAGTTCCATTTCAATGAATTTGGATTAACTACCATATTATTGGTCAGATTATGCTTAAAACCAAAACAATAAACGCATGGATGCAAAGTCAAAGATAGAGGCTCACGCCACACTTCTCCTTTTCAAGATATGGTAAATGAACAACGTGCCCAGTTTGTTTACTCATGTTAACAAGATAATCTGTGAGTCGGTAGCAATTTTTACAGCTCTGTTTTCACAGCCTCTGGAGCAGTAAAGCGCTCAGGTAAAAGACAGGGTGATTTGTTTTTAATGAAGAACAGAGATGGGGGACAGTATCCTGGGGATCCCTAATGAAAGGTTACACCGCACTTTGAAGAGTTTTACGGCTTGCACAGCTTTGAGTAAATCCAAACTAAATACTTATTATTTGAAAAGGTATTAAAAGGGCAGACTCTGTAATGTGAAGGGGTCTGGTGGTGATTAGCGAACAGGACGGGAATCACGGTAAGGAATTTCATTTGAAACCCCTGGCTTTCTTGGAATTCCCTCACCTGTTGGGCTCAATCCTGTAGCACTGCTTAAAATTCAAGAGACTAAATAATCCTATATCTGAGTTGCTGCAAACATTATCATCTTACTGCTGCTGTAACAGAAGGCATATGAGAATATGCAGTGTATATTCCTAAATATGCTCTGTTAAAGTGGTGTTGAAAAAGTTGGAATAACGGAAGATTTTGGCTTTGCTGCATCAAACCACATCCCTCCCTGTCAGCTTTGGGTTTGGTATATAGAAGGATCATCTCTGACTAAGAGCTGTTGACCTCTGTAGATGGAAGCCTGAAACGCCATTGTCTTTCAGGTCAGGAAGATCTTAACATGGACAGGAAGGAGATTGACATATCCTGTCTGGCTGCTGATAAAACTTCTTTGATTAATGAGATGGTTGATGACATTTATCATTCCACACACAAACAATCCAGGTTGGAAAATGTGTCAGATACTCTTCATTTACAAACAAATATTTGTAGTGTAAATCTTGATTTATGTGCTTCAGATAAACTAGGAATATCAGAAGCTGAACGGAAGACAGCTTGAAGACAGCTCAGAGGTCAGGTGCTATGCATTCTTTCAGAGAGAAAGAGAGAGAGGGGCAGATGGGAAATTGTTAGGCCATTTGTAGAGTTGTGTATGAGTGAAAGACTTTCGTCCAACCATGAAACCGTCAGCACACCTGTCACCTGATCAAAGACCAGAAACTCAGCCAGCAAACACATACTAATCTGTGTGTTTATGTTGGGGAAATGCATGAGTGTGTAAAAGTGAATAAAAGAAGACAGGGGGAAAAGATATAATATAATATAATATAATATAATATAATATAATATAATATAATATAATATAATATAATATAATATAATATAATATAATATAATATAATATAATATAATATAATATAATATAATTAGTGATTGTTATTTCTGCATTCAAAATTTAAGTTCTCCCTTTCTGGATAATTCTTTTCTCTCTCTTTTAGGCATGATATGGTGGTTTTTTTAATCCTTGTATTTGTTTTCTTCTTTTGTTTTTCCCTCCCTGTGCCCTCTCCTTTCCTCCTTATTCTGAGAGTTGCTCTCATTGCTGCTCTCTGATTTAGAATGGAGCTTCAGAAAGCCTGTCAAGTTCAAATCAAAATGTGAATACTGAACTGCTGAACACATGCTGTGTGTGTGTGTGTGTGTCCCGTGTCACGAGGAGGCATCACTCTTTTCCCGCTCTCTCTTTGTCAGCTCCAGGGGTTTCCGTCTGTTGTCACAGAGATGCGTGGGTGATGGCAGCATGTTCTGTACTGCCATTTGGTTCAAATGCTGCCCATAATGATCATGTTTTGTTCTCTTCATGTGCAGATTTCTCCAAGCTCTACTGCATAAAATAACTCTCGTTTCACCTGTTAGCAGACAGACACTTCAAAACTCTGAACACAGCTAAATCGAAACCCACTTCAACACACATACAATAATATGGCAGGAAGAGACTTTACAGATTATCATACACACTTAAATTGACCATAATATTTTACATAATTCAATAATTAGTTTATTTCTTCTCTCCCTGAGGTCCACTTATGATGCCTCTGAAACATTTTAGCTACTGTATCTTTATATAGAAGTCTTAAAGGGACAGTAGCATCTTAAAGGGATAGTTCACACAAAAATTAAAGTTCCTTTTGTGGAACCTAAAATAAGATATTCTGATAAATGTCTTTGTGTTTATTATTATTATTCATATAATGGAAGTCAATGGTGACCAGAACTGTTTGGTAACCAGTATTCTCTTGTTTTCCACAGAAGAAAGAAACTCATAAAGGTTCAGAATGACATGAGGGTGAGTAAATTATTTGAAATAAATTCCCTTTAAAGGTATAAGCAGTATAACAGTATCTTATTTTCTGTTTAATCCTGCTAGTTGTGGCTAGTTATGGAGTAACTATGTCTAAGTCTAATATAGATCACTTATGCATCAATATAGCATGCACTCACACCCCATATGCTAGCGGAGAAAGATTTGTAGTTTACAAATACACACAATCCAGCATAAAAGCCACATCAAACAACATAAGCACTTTAAACTAAATAAAGAGCCATATACAGTTTTAAATGCTCTCTATTTCATAGTATTAAACTGCAGATACTATAAGATCACATCTAATATCAGACATTTACAAAACAATATTTACCTCAATCTTATTGATTGGCAGTAATCGCATGAGGAACATTTTCCACCGAGAATCAGAAATCAATATCACTGTCAATCTTCATCTCGTCCCCCTCACTCCCCTGACACACACAAACACATTGACTATTACACAACGTCCCCTTGCCATTTTAACTCAAATAACCCAAACAATGAGGCTATGACCTGTATTTGACAGTCTTCATACTCAACCCACAAACAATTAGTCGCTAATTCAACACTCATCTTTGCTCTTTTTGCTTTTCATTCCTTCATTCATTCACATGATTACATCTGTATAATCTTTCTGAAGATGACAGATAGTGTGCTGCAATTCTGTTCATGAGTTAGCAGATTAGCTGTGGCTAGCACTCAAAGAATGTCTCACACCACCTGTTCAAACCAATCAAACAGAGGCCTACGGGGCAATTATGACATTTAGTCCAGCAGATTATAATTTCAAATAAGTGTTTAGACTAGAGCATTCTCCAATGATCAAGTGAGAGCTGGAGAGAATCAATAAGAATAGACTGGAGATAATCCATAGGAGAGCGAGAGAGACACACACTCGAGTGGCTGCGGGTGTGTGTATGGAGTGGATCAATAGCTTGTGTTAAGTACTGGAGAGTAGGTCTCATTGATGAACTAATGCTTGTCCAGACTATGTCTTCCTCTTTCTCTCTCTCTCTCTCTATAGATCTCTCGCTTCACTGGGTCAAGCCGAAGGGCCAGGTGGTGCAATAGACACACACACACACACACACACACACACACAGATGGTTTCAGACTCTACCACTTTCCAATCTGCCTTCCCATCATGCTCTCTGAGCCCCAGTATGATATTTTTGGAGGTTAAATACTGCCACGCCCCCCTTTAACCTCCTCAGCACCTGATTGGACACACATGCTCATCAAGTCAAGTCAAAGCACCTTTATTTATACTATAGCACTTTATAACAGAGATTGCTTCAAAGCAGCTACACAGCAATAAACAGGGAACTAACAGAAAATATGATGCAAACTTCATAAAATACGAATTCTGCTGTAAAGCAGCTCTACAAAGACAATAGTGTCTTTGTAGAACTCAAGTCAGAACTCAAGTCAGTTCATTGTTGATTCAGTTCAGTTCAATAGCTCTGTAAAGTTAATCAATTATGAAATGAGTTCAATTCAGCTATAAGCAGTTCAATACTGGCATTATTTAGCTTGATTCAGTTTTGTGTTGATTCAGTTCAATAACAGCATTGATGTTGCAACATTCATCATGATTCAGCTATAAAGTATCTCTGCAGAAGACAGTTGTCCCATCATCATCTCAATTCAGTTTAAGTCTTCTTCTCATCCAATAGTATCAGAGTAGTCAAATCGATTACTGAATATTATGTGTATATTAAACTCCAACTAAGCAAGCAAACAGTGTCAGTGCAAGGAAAACAAACTCCATCAGGTGACAGAAATTGAGAAAAAAATCTCGGCAGAAATCAGGCTCAGTCAGGGGGCCAGTTCTCCTCGAAAATGGCATGATTTTTGAATCCAGGCTGCATCACAAGTCAGATTTGTGGATCGCTACCGGAGCAGTACAGCACTGCCTCTCACTCGAGAAAAAAAAAAAAAAGTGTTGTTTTTACGCAGGTCATTGCTAAAATATTACTAGATACACCTCTCTCTTTTTATTACAAAAGGTGTTTTTTGTAACGCAGAGTAGGTGAAATTGTGTTTTCGGCTTCACGCAGGTCCCTTCTTCACCTGTTCACTTTATTCTTTCTTTTTCTGAAAACAACAACTCCTGGATCCATCGCTCTCCTGTATCTCCTCAAAAGATGGTGTGATGCCTTCAGCCAACTCGGCTACCAGGGAAACAAACCCTGTTGTGCCTAAACAAACTAAAAGCATTGTGAAGCATCTTCACACAAACATAACACATCATCCTGGAAACATTCCCCTTAGAGGTGTATTCCCCTGGAGCTCACTCCGCCAAGGATGGAAAAGACGGCTAAGCAGGAAAAGCGAGAGAGAGAGTAAGGGAGTATCTAATGTAAAGGTACAGAAACAGACGTGGCACATATAGATAGGTGTGTGTGTGTGTGTGTGTGTGTGTGTGTGTCTTCATCTTCTTTCCGAGACGTCACCTTCCTTCCTCAGTTCAGCGCCTTGTTACTCCTGCCACTTGACGCCTCCTCGTGCTGCACTGTCTATGAATAATATACGAGCGTGCCACACTACAGAAGATAAAAGAGCACGCTATGTACCCTGGGTCAGAGAGAAAGAGCAAGAGCCAGAGAAAGGCAGAGGTAAAAGAGAGAACGCTGTAGGAGAAAAGGAGGAGTGTAGGGTGTCTTTGCCAGGATCTCAGCCCTTGTCCCGTCTCCACACTCTTTCATACCAGCATCCGTCTTCAGCAAAGGTGACAAGACACATCACTGTCAGAAGCAGCCGGCAGCCACAGTTATACACCTGAACGTATGAACATACATACACACACACACACACACACACACACACACACACACACACACACACACATCCACTCTCTCTGGAGATATAATAAGTAAGAGGGCTTTGGCCTTGTGTGTGCGCTCTACAGGGACGAGGGCTGCTGTGCCCCCAGACTCCTTCTGAGGTTGGCGGTGTGAAAACAAACAACACTTTTGATCATGGGGTTCCACGTTTCACCTGGAAATGTTCATAGGAAAGACATCCCTTATTGACACAGGGTGAGAGAGTTCAGACGTTCAAGGGTTTTCAGTCACTCTCTGCTGTGTCTTTTCTCTGTTTTACAAACGTGCATGCAGACACACATTTATACTCGTACTGTATGTTTTTTTTAGTTTTTTTAGTTTTTTTTTTAGGGGATATCTATGGTAGTCCTGGCTCTTTTCTTTCCCTTATGATAAGACATGAAAAAAAAAAAAAAAAGTTAGGTCATATTTTGAATGCAAGATGTGTTAGTCTTGTGGTACAGTATTAATTTACTGTAACATGCAAGGAGACCTGGGCTCAAGTCCTATAGAAGCCTGTTTACTCCACTGCAAGTCCATTGTTAGATAATGTTACAATTACTATATATGAAGTTGCAATCATGATATATAGATGCAATTATGAAAAATTCGTCGGAATTGCAAGATATAAAGTCACATTGTGAGATATAAAGTCGCAATTAAATATGAAATTACAATCGCAAGATATATAGATGCAATTACGAGAACTTGACTTCATATGATAAATAAAGAAACTAATAAAAATTGCAGCTGAACTTAACATCCAAAGATCACAAATCTGTTTGTGTTTCAACGTGAAAAAAGTGAGGGTGGATGACATAATTTTTAGCTTCAAGTTAATGTTCTGTGGAAGGTGAGACACAATTGGACTGATCTTAAGACATAAATGGATGCTTTCTGTCAGAATTTTTTTTATTGAAAGTTGCATTTAAAATCCACTCACCTCAAAAACATGAAACCAAAACCCTCACTTTGAATTGGCAGGACAATTCAGTCCACACATTCTAAATGAAGTTCAAACTCAAGACACTTGTTCTGATCATATACTCCCTGATTACACTCGGAGAAAAGCCGAATAAAAACCTTGTTTTCACACGCTACAAGTCGTTCTCTATCCAAACCTGCAGGCTTTAAGTCACACCAGCAGCTGTTTAGTCATCTGAAGTTTCACTTAATTTTTTATAGTCGGCCATCACACGTTTGGCATGCAATGCTCTGGCGTGTAGTGTTGGGTTCCCATTGTGAATTTTGAGTATTGTCTCACAGAGAGAAAAAAGAAAAACACCATTCAATGCACAAATCCCCTTTGGAGCCAGAGACAGAGACAATGCCACTCCAACGGCTAGCGTCTGCAATGCGATGCAATACTTACACACACACACACACAATACAGTGTGTGTGTGCGTGTTTGGGCTAGTACAGTGCTGTGTTTTCATAGCTCAAACCGGCTACCTCCCGCTCACCTCTGGAAGACAAGGTTAAGACGGATGGGCCTAATTAAAAAAAGCCCCTGTCTTCAGCTGAAAGGCAGCAGGTTTCTTTTACCGGCTCTATTGTGGCTGTAATTATGGGGTGAAGTGATTAGTTCCCCCTGAAGGCAGAGAGGTGACAGACAGGCGAGCCTGCGTAACCCAAGTAACCTTTCAATATTACAGCCATGGCCCATTGTGACGCCAGCGGAGAACTAATTTCACCCAACGTGCTGCCGCCGGATCTGCATCTCCGTTATGCTTTTTATGCCGTGTTATGTCCCTCTTAATCTCTTATTTTATATCTCTCTCTGATCCATCTCTATCGTATAACAGAACATTAAAAATACCCACTACAAGTATGCATGCTTCAAAGGTTAATAAGGGGGTCCCTTGTTTTTCTGGACGCTCCCGAAACATTGCTCTTGGCACAAGGGGAAAGGAGGATGTCCAAAACATGGTCCGTCCCGCCAAATGTATCCATGGGCCAGACAGAAGAGTCTGAGCAGATGACACACTACTCAAGCCGTTTAGCACGCCAGGCATTGCCAGTCTTTGTGTCAAGACGTATGTATAGAAATACTGTACATGCTAATATGTGTAGCTATAGTACATATATTAATCAGTGATGGTTTGTGTGTGTGTGTGTGTGTATGTATCTGGACGGTATGCCAATCGGGCCGATTATCATGCCAGCCGGTGCCATCGTTGGGCAGGGCCCTGGCGAGACGCTGCGAGTGAGATACGTGCCACACGCTTTGAAGAATAGCACTAATCTGTGTTTATTAAGTGTGGGGTAACTCGAGTCCAGGAGATTAAATAGAGATTTGAGGCCGGAGCTGAAGCACCACGTCACATGCGCTTTCTCTCCGTCTGACCACACAGGAGCATATGGAGAGGGAGGAGGTGTGAAAGACTCATGCTGCCGTGAGGAGAGCAGCTGCCAATCACAGGCCTGTTTGGGGGCCTGAGCCACTAACAAGGGTTTTCTGTTCATGGAGTTTCTCAATGACTATGGCACAAGAACAAAGATCAAAACATGCACACGGATATGCTTGCAAACACACACACACACGTTTCGCTTCAAGCAAATAACGTAGACTGTTGGAAGCATATCTGTCTCTCAAAAATGCTTGTTTTCGTTTTTGCACTGTTTGGCGTAACGAATGTGTGTGTGTGTCTGTGTATGTATTTAATAAGCTGTAATTTACATAGTATACAGGCCGCAAAATCTCTCCAATTATTTATGGACAACAGCTCTGATTGGATGATTAGAATGAGAACACACATCTGCTCCCTGACACACATTATTAATGGCGGCTTTGCTGTGCTGCTCACTGTAGAGACTGCAGCAAAAGAGTCCATGAAACTCAACAGCAGTGCAAAATATGAAAAGACAATGCAGAAAAGTAGAGCGCATGTGGCGGAAGACAAAACTTGTAATCCATTATAACATCTACAAAGACAGCCTTCATGCTTTCAATATGGAACTAGGCAAAGCTAGACAGACTTTCTTCTCAAATATTATAAACAGCAATTTAAACAACACACGCACTCTTTTTGCTACTGTAGAGAGACTGACAAACCCCCCAAGCCAGATTCCCAGTGAAATGCTCTCAGACAACAAGTGCAGTGAGTTTGCTTCTTTCTTCTCTGAGAAAATCAATAATATCAGAAAGGTGATCAGCACATCCTTGAGTTGTACTGAGGTCAGACAGATCAGACCACCTGAGAAAGTAGTTACTATGTCTGATTTCAAAGAAATTGATGGCAAAATTTTGGAAGAAACCGTATAGGCCCTTAAAACATCAACCTGCGCTCTTGACACACTTCCCACATCTTTTTTCAAAAGTGTGTTAAACAGTTTAGAAACAGATCTTCTAGAAGAGGTAAATGCCTCACTTCTCTCTGGGAGTTTTCCAAACTCCCTGAAAACTGCAGTTGTCAAGCCCCTCCTGAAAAAGAGCAATCTGGATAAGACCATATTAAGCAACTATAGACCGATCTCAAATCTTCCTTTCATAGGCAAGATCATTGAAAAAGTTGTCTTCAATCAGCTGAACAAATTCTTATGCTCGAACAGATACTTTGACAATTTTCAATCTGGTTTCCGACCGCACCACAGCACAGAGACAGCGCTCATAAAGATAATTCAGGCAAATTATCAGTGCTGGTACTACTCGACATCAGTGCTGCATTTGACACTGTCGATCACAACATACTTCTGGACAGGCTGGAAAACTGGGTGGGGCTTTCTGGGATAGTCCTAAAATGGTTCAGGTCATACTTAGATGGGAGAGGTTATTATGTGAGTATAGGAGACCATAAGTCTGAGTGGACATCCATGACATGCGGAGTCCCTCAAGGCTCAATTCTTGCGCCACTCCTGTTCAACCTGTATATGCTCCCAATGAGCCAAATAATGAGAAAGAACCAAATTGCTTACCACAGCTATGCAGACGACACACAGATCTACTTAGCCCTATCGCCTAACGATTACAGCCCCATTGACTCCCTGTGCCAATGCACTGATGAAGTCAACAGTTGGATGTGTCAAAACTTTCTTCAGTTAAACAAAGACAAAACTGAAGTCATTGCGTTTGGAAACAAAGATGAAGTTCTCAAGGTGAACGCATACCTTCACTCTAGGGGTCAAACAACTAAAAATCAAGTCAGGAATCTCTGTGTGATTCTGGAGTCAGACCTTAGTTTCAGTAGTCATGTCAAAGCAATAACTAAATCAGCATACTATCATCTGAAAAATATTGCAAGAATTAGATGCTTTGTTTCCAGACAAGACTTAGAGAAACTTGTGCATGCTTTCATCACCAGCAGGGTGGATTATTGTAACGGACTCCTCACTGGCCTTCCCAAAAAGACCATAAGACAGTTGCAGCTCATACAGAACGCTGCTGCCAGGATTCTGAGCAGAACCAGAAAATATGAACATATCACACCAGTCCTCAGGTCTTTACACTGGCTCCCAGTTAAATTTAGGATTGATTTTAAAGTATTATTACTGGTATATAAATCATTCAATGGCCTAGGACCTCAATATATTGCAGATATGCTCACTGAATATAAACCCAACAGATCACTCAGATTATTAGGATCATATCAGCTAGAAATACCAAGGGTTCACTCGAAGCATGGCGAGTCCGCTTTTAGCTATTATGCCAGCCGCAGCTGGAACCAGCTTCCAGAGGAGATCAGATGTGCTCCTACTGTAGTCACTTTCAAATCCAGACTAAAAACACATCTGTTTAGCTATGCATTTACTGAATGAGCACTGTGCCACTGTTCGTCCGACTGTTTGTACTGTACTGTATTTTATTTTATTTTTCTAAACTGGTTAAATTATTCTTATTTCTTTTTATTATTTTAATTTCTTCTATGTAAAGCACTTTGAATTGCCATTGTGTATGAAATGTGCTATATAAATAAACTTGCCTTGCCTTGAAAAAACATTCTGTGGTGACTCAGATTTGAAATTCATAGCCAAAACAACAACAAAAAAATACATAATATGAAAAAATATTAACAACAACAATTTAGCATATTATTTTCTATCTTGTTGGGACCATAAACATTCCGCATTGTATTCAGCTATCACACTGGGTCCAACTACAAAATAAACTGAAGCACATAAACTACTGTTCAAAAGTTAGGTGTCTGTAAGATTTTTTATTTTTTTCTTACTTTTATTCAGCAAAAGCACATTAAAGTGAGTCAGCTTTGCCATTAAATTAATACATTACATTTTAAAATATGTTCAAATAGAAAATTTGTAACATTTACAAAAATTTTTTTTTTTTTTAATCATACCAACCCCAAACTTTTAAATGTGTACATACATTGAGAATGTCAATGTGATCCTAGTATTATGCATGCTAATAAGCAACTATTTAATAGTGAGAATTTGACCCTAAACTCAAGTGTTACCATATGTAATATATAATAATCGTGTAATCAATCGTTTAAAAAAACGTATTAAAGCAGGGCTATGCAGTTTCGGGAATTTCTTCGCTGTATTCTTGCTTTTTGCTCGCAGGTTTCTCTATAGATCTCCCCCTACAGCTTCGGAATAGATATTTGACAACACTGTTGAAAAACTCGTTGGCGACTCTCAGATACCAGAGGCTCTCAGAGGTTATAGATCAACGACATCAAAGCAGATGGGACATTCTTTAAAACGTCTTCTTCATTCGGGTTCGAACAGTGTGAGGGAGCGCAATAATGACAGAATTTTAGCAGATTTTTTTGCCGTAAAGCAATTCGTTACATCGCGATACCTGATATCGCCCGCCGGCCCAAAGTTGCAAGGGTGGTTTTTCGGCTCACAGGCGCTTGGGGGGTGCGAGACGACCACCATTGATTCAACTCGAAAAAAGTCATATAACTATTCCAGTGACTCCGAAGCTGTTCGGTTAAGGTAAAAAAGTTACTTAGTTCACCTTTAATCGCATATTTTACTGTACTTAATCGCAATTATTCGCACCTAACATTAAAGTTTTATATATATTTTTACATTGTAATAATTTCACGTTTAATCTCCAAATGAATGTAGAAACAACATATAGACAGTAGCCTATATTTAAAATATTTCTTTAATGGCATCTTTTTTTTAAAGAAGGCCAGTGTCACCGATACCAATAGTGCTAATGATGTCTCTATTAATTATTATTTTTTTTTATTTTTTTTCAATTTTAGCAATTAATTATAGGCATTCAGCATATAATTGAAAGCTATCAATATATATACACACACACACAGTATATAAACTTGACAAAATCATTAACAAAATTGATCATGTTCCTTACCTGTATCTGAACTCAATATATGGACTTTTCCAACTATCAGATTAATTCAAGCCTAAATTAGCATCTTCACAATTATTGGAAATCCATAGTTGGCAAGAAATCATCCTTTCTCATCTGCCACAACAATAATGTAATATCTCTGAATAATATTCATTTGGGGCTTTCTCCAAAAAAATAAAACATTTATAATTTGTTTGATTAATGAATGGTCATGTAGTTAATTTGCTAAAAATGACAGACCTAACACGCGTCTCAAGGCAGCTTGACTTTATGACAGTTCAGTTCTCTAACTCCTTCTTGATTGTTTGTTTGATCTTGGTTAATAACCTGGCTGATAAGATAAGCATGATGGAGCTCTATGAAGTTAGCCGACCCGAATGAGGCCAACACTACTGACAATATACACCTTCACAAGCACCCAGTCCATGTCAACATGTCTTAAACACACAAAATAAAAGCAACAGGATGAGTAGTGTAGCCTGGGCCCCTGTGTGGGTGATACCTGAGGTGGTAGGGGTGTGTAATTATGAGTATGTTATGCATTACTTTGAAGTGCTTCTGCTGTTCAGGTACACACTTTAATTAGCACTGGCCTATTTTCTTCCTCAGAAAGGAGCATTCCCTGATAGGGGTGGCACAAAGTGTGTGTGCGTGTGTGTGTGTCTAATCTGAACCCAGTGCATGATGGACATTCATCTTTCACCTTGCATTATGGGTATGCGCTCACAAACACAACTAGCGAGGACAGACAACCCGTCCACTGCAAACGCAAGCAACTCTTATCTGTTCTCTTTCTGCCATACACCCCCTTGTTCCCAAGACACACATCATCTTCATTAGTACCATCATCATCATCGTCAGCATCATTGTTAGCCTTCCACCTACCCTGAGTATCTCAGAGCACACAAACACACACCCACAGCCCTCCACCGGGGTACCTGTGCTATCAGCACCCTGTGAGCGAGACAATGGAGTAATGCTGCGGTGTGCTGACTCTATCAGATAGAGGTGAGTGGGAGAGAATGGAGAGTTAGACAGAGGCCCTTTATCAGTGAAGGATCACATTTCAATATTCAGCAGTGCTCCCAGATAAAACCAGTGCTGATGAGAGCACACTGATGGCCTGATACCGGCCCAGGGAAAAAATGAAAGAGAAGGATGGATGGTCTGCAGAGAAAAAGAGGAGATGGACAGTAGTTTTCAGCACCGCTGCTAAAAGCCCTCACAGCAGGTGGTGATTAATGTGAAGGAGTGTCCGAAGGTCACAGACTGGTCTGCGCTGCTGACCGCTCTTAAGGGAGGTCACCCACCAAACCATCCGTCACACACGCTGTGGCTTTAATGAGCCAGACAAAACTTATACATCAACGTGCATGCAATTCACACACATACATACATATATTATATACATTACAAACATTTTAGAGGCAATCGAGAAAATCAACACAACACAGTTGTGGCCAAAAGTGATGTCCAGAGGAGATATTTGTTTTTAATGACGCTACAAATTCGATTAAACCATCAAAATATGAGGACAATATTTAATATATTTGTTTAAATATTTTAAATATGAGTGAAGAACAAAACACTAAACTCGGTTTAGGTATTTACACTGACTACAACATAATCAGTTATTAATTTTTCGTTGGATCTCTCTTGTTTTTGCAGGCATTCATAATTTCATTGTATGACAGCCTGGACAAAATTATGTCTGCACAATTTGGCATGTTTCACTGTGTTATCATAAATAAAACAATTAAGGGTGAAGTCATGAAAATGTCAATTTTCCTAGACTATACATCACTTTTGGTCACTAAAAGAGAACTGTGCATTATACAGTCAGACATGGTGATATACTAAGACAAATACTAACAGTCTAGATACTGACAATTACAAATGTACCTACATAAATTGAACCCATATTTACTTATACTGTCACCAGTCCATTCTAACATTTATAAGACTGCTGAGAACTTGTTCTACACATACAGAGAGAAAGAGAGAGAGAGACTTACAGGCCACATGCAAACACCAATAGACAAGACACATAAACCATCCAGTATGAGACAAGATGAGGATGAGGACCGAGTGGGTGGCAGAATGACCAGTCAGAAGGGTTCACCTGACCCCAATCAGTCAAACACACTCAAACCCATCCACCAATTCGCATACAACCCCTTGTCTTCATAGACACACGCACACAATGGCCCAACACAGGAACACACACACCACACTCCTGTTGGACTGTCCACACAATCAGACTCAGGCTGATTAATCATTGGGCTCAGCCCTCATTGTGTCTGTTATCACTGATCTGAGTATACTGTCTGTTTGTCTCTGGCCTCTGGAATATCCATTAGCTGTCATTAAACACACCACTCATTCAGCCCTCACTGACAGACTGAGGAAAGACACTGTGTGATTTGTGGATGTTGACATCGCCTTGAGGAAATACAGTGAATATTCTTCAATGGGATTTTTTTCATGTAACCTCCTCATGCCAAATATCAAGTGCAGTGTACAATTTCACTCATATCGATTGGTTATTTATACTTTGAAATAAAATAAAAGTCACAGTGACAGTATATGAAAGTATGTGACATTCCACACCTCCACCGTTTGTCTTTTCCAAATGATACTATGCTTGTTATCTGAAATATAATTTACATTTGTTATGTTTCATACAGCAATTTGTAATGAAACTTTTAAGAGAAATAAGACTACAAGTCTTTAGACACTAACTATTGTATATATTTTGTTCTGTAATATAAGTTATGTATAAAGTATATATAAATTGCAATTGTTATATTTATATTGTTATAAATCTCAGGGCTGAGGAGATTAATGAAATTTCTGTTAATAATCATTTGACCAATTATATCACATTTTAGTTACTAGAAATATATAGAGTAGATTATAAAGTATTCAAACATTAGTAGTGCCAATTGCAGTTTGTTTCTTTGTATGTCATTAGAAAGTGTTCATCAAACAAGGTGCTGTGATTCTTTCCTGCCCTGCTTTACTATTGATATCTCTATAAGTTCCATCAGTTGTGCACAAGGGTTGTCACTGTGTGTGTTAGTATGTGTGTGTGTGTGTGTGTGTGTGTGTGTGTGTGTGTGTGTCAACAGGGAGTCCTTAAAAGCACATATATTAAAACCAGCCTCTTGCATCCCAAGGCCTAAATCTCAGTCAACAGCTGTTTGGGGTGATATTTTATTAATGCTGTAGTTTTAATTAGTTTAATTACATTCAGCCCTCTTTGTGCATAATTTTCCCTCATTTAATGCAAAACAACCAAAAACTGCCTCAACTGCCATTTCAGTACACAGAAAGACTCATAGCCTGGGGGTGTGTGAGTTTTAATATGGAGTCTCTTTAAAAAAAGGCACAGCGTGTAGTAGAAAGAGCTGGTGGGTTCATGGGGATGCAGGTTCGAATCTAGCATGCGCCACTATACAATTCCATACACACTCTTTCTATTTTAGCTTTCCTGTCTGGTCTACACTCTTCAATACATTAAATGGCAAAATTCCAGAAATAAGAAATAACAGCACTGTAAGCTATAAAATGACCTGCAAAATTCCTAAGGATATTAATTCTAAATAAAGGAATGATCCTAAAAATCCTCTTTCGATATTTGTATTCTACCTCTGTTTGGCTGTGCACTTTACCTCCTGCACTGAATCATCTGTAAAATGAAATGCATGGTGTTTGTGTAAACAGTTTATCTGAGCTTCTGTAGACAGCTGTTCGCAGGATTGTATGAGTGGCTGTAAAACAATAAGGGAAGTGTACGATCATCTGCGTGTAAGAGGAGTGCATCTACGCACACACAGCTCTCTAGTGGGCTGTGGAGAATGCGGACTGGGCCGTTACTGTGTTTCACCAAGCAGCAGATCCGAAATGCCAAGATGGCACTGAACCCAGGGGGGAACACAGTTCTTTATTAACACTGCAACCCAAAACCCTGGATGAGGACATAACCATGGACGTTTATTGGAACGCCACGATGGTTAGTCAGCAGCAATTCAATCTGTGTAAGTGTGTAAGTGTGTGTGTGTGTGTGTGTGTGTGTTGTATGGACAGGTCTCATTTCCACCACTACAGGAATGAAGAAGAGACAAAACTTATTTAATGACAAAGGCTAGTGCTGTTCAAAGGAGAAACCGATAGATGAGCAATTGCATGGAACAAATCCAGTGATATCTATGACAGTAGATAGTGTTAGGGGGGAGGCGAATCAGATCTTTGGAAACCCAATTTTAAAATCGATATCGTTTACCAATTATCAAAGGGTAGAGTGTGTATGAGGAACAGAAAGAGAGTTTGAATGAGCACGTGTGCGACAGAAAATGAGCCTGCGTACGTGCGTAAGAAAGCCTCTCATGGACAGATCGCTCCTATTCTCGGGTTCTGGAAGCTGTCTGTCTCCAGGACTCATTACAGACCACTTTCGCCCCACACACATTGACTAAGCGGCCGCCATGCCGTGAGCGTCACAAAACGGCTAAATTTATTCCTGTCCTTCCTCCACCTGGTCAGCGATATCACTCACTGCCCCAGACAGCTTTAGGAGACAATTACCAGCTAACGGAGCAGGAAAGATCTCTTAAGAACCATGTTTTGCCCAGTTTATCAATGCCAATAGCATTATCGGAGCGATTAGCAGGATGAAAATGTGCTCTTTTGGTAATTCAACACATTGAGGCGAAACCTGATCACATGAGCAACCCACTCTCCTTCCCCATGAGCCTCTCTGGCTGAGGTGTTGGAAACATCCTGGCTTCCTGTACCATAGCTGAGTATAGTGTTTCTGGTGTGTGTGTGTGTTTGTGCGTATAAGGGTTTATGTGTTTTACCATCAGCAGGAGGAGCTTGGAATGATAATGTTGTTTCGCTAAATAGCAGACCTAAAGGTCAGCTGCCAGGGGCCTCTTGAGCAATACGGTCCAGTCTCGGAAATAGATTTACTATTTATTGAGTGCGGGCAAAGCAGGGGAATACTCTGGCATCTGATGCTGGACCGGAATTCCCTGTTCTTTATATCCTCTGTGCGTGGGAAGAGAGGCTTATGCGTTTACAAAGCCATTAACAGACTAAAGACACTCACACTTACCCTTCTAAGAATATCAGAGGTATATCAGCAGCAGTGTAGCCAAGTAGTGAAGCGCAAAAACTATATGAGATCTCATGGTTGACAAAATGGCGAGGGTACAGGCTCGTCCATGTGCTTCACTCTGAGTCGACTTGTTTATTGGTACAATAGTAATAATAAAGATAAACATACTACATAAGACTATGTGTGGTATGGTATTGCATTGATAATGATATATTGTACTTTTGGGTTGTTGGTCTAGCACTGGCTCAATAGTGTTCAGCTGTCGCCCACAAGTTGATTCTTAGCTAACGTACTAAGCATTCCTGGTTTCTGGATAAAGTAAAAGTTGAGAAAGAAAGCAAAAGTAGAATGAAAATTATTGATACACATAATATTTTATGACAAAAAAAAAATGTTGAATAAAATGAATAACTCATTTTTTTTATAGTTAAAAAGAATCAATCATTTATTTTATTGTTAATTTTATTAATTGAGAGAATTCAAAAGGGTAAATCCAATCACAACATTTACATTCAAAGATAGATGGATCTCCAAAAAGGAGCTTAAGTCGTGAATTTTGCTCAACCCAGATTTTCAGGACAAACCCAGACATTGTCATTACAGAGGTAGCATTAGTAATACTAAGCCACTAATCACTGGGAAAATTATAATCAACCTCCAGCATAAAGCTCTATTAATATTTAACAATAATTAAGAATATGTACACATGCAATATCAATTATTTATATCTGAACTGATGCATTGACCTCCCAGGGGACAGGCTGGGATATGATCAATCAGATACAGACAGGGAGAGAGAGACAGAAAAATAAAGAGTGTAAGAGTGATGCTAGAGCCAGCTCTCTCTCTCTCTCTCTTTCTCTCTCGATCTCCCTCCCTCCCTCTCTCTCTAGCTTTATATAGCTTCAGGCCTCTGGGACCTTCTTTAAAGATGATTCAACATTAATAACAATATCTTTAATGCTCAGACATTAGCGCCTGCAATAATTAATGTATGAATAATCACTGATGTAAGAAGCATTATCAATAATTGTATGAATAATGCACATTCATTATGCATGAGTCTGGCCTCAGGGCTGAATTTGGCATTTTTGTTCTTGTCCAGAACACAGAGAGAGATGCAGCATTCTCGCCTTTGATCAAAACACTGACTTATATGGCGCTCGAGCTGCTGGCCCAACATTGGCCCACCAGTGGGGCGCGTGTGGACCCCGCTAACATGCGTGGGCCATGTTTAGCATGCTTTGCGGGGCAGACTGGGGCTGGCACAGGTCAAACAGAGTTAGAGGCATTAGTATTCTATCCGCTCACAGTGCTTTAGCAGCTCTAAAAGCAGAGGCCGTTCCTGAGAGCTTCATCGAGATTAGCGCTTATCAGTTATCACAGACTGCTTTCATACTTCACGTAGCGTTCTTTATGCAGATATCAGCAGAGACCCTGATAATGCAGACACAGCACTGCTCTGCATATGCTGCTACCTTTAACCTCACTTCCTCTGATGGAAAAGCCACATTGTTTGTACCGTCCACTTTCAATGCAACTGTTATAGCCCCGATATACTTCAAGCGTAAGTGACGTCATTTCGAACAAACGAAGTTCATTTGGAGTTCGTTTCAGGAGTTCGAAACAGCTTGGCTGGGAAACCTTCAAACAACCACTGGTTTGACTTATGATTACGTAATAGGTCGGTTATTTTCTTGTGTTCAGTCTGTTGAGGACAGTAGCAAAAACATGAATATGCTGTAGAGCTGCTTTATAGTAAAAATTAAAGTTGCAATACTTAATATAAATACATAATGTGACTTGACTGGAATGCCAAAATGCAGAACTCATGCAACTATCTCCGCATCGACATCGCTATGATCAGCTTTCTTACCACTGTCATTTTTGTTGTGCGTTTATTGTGTTATTGAGAGGAAAACACGCAGCATATATATACACATTACATAAACACAGCTCCCAGCAGCGTCTGGTTAACAGTATACCATTGAAAAGGTATTTCGAACTTCTTTTTACCCCTAAGCGAAGAACTTTGCCATGAGTATATAGGGCCTTTAGTATTTGAAGGACTGGTTCCTAACTGAAGTGAGAATGTTGCATCACATGTTCTTAGAAAGACATCTTGGATTTCAGTGCATGTGTCTACTGTGCGTTTGTGTGTGCGTGTGTGTGTGTAGGTTTAAAAATCGGTGGCCCACTTTGCCTCGTCAGATTGGACCACAGTGAGAGATCAAATTTGCAGGAAGGACATTATCTTTTGCTGACAGTGAGGGATGGCGGGACCAGAGACGGGTGGACACCGTAATGAGGATGGCGACTGCTTTTAGTGTGGCACCTCTGGCTTGCCTGGGCCTCCCAGGGTAGTGCAATCTCTCAGTGTCAACAGTTCTCTGAAAGCCTGATTCAATTAAGATTAAAGGAGAGCAGAGAGTGGCAGGGGTCAGTTTGATCAGAGCGATTGGCGCCTCTTTGGTTTTTACTCATCTTCTAATATTTTCTTTGCCTCTCTCTCTTTTGCTCAGGGTAACTAGGTAAGGTCCTTTTATTATCAGCATAACGTTGTTCGTACTACTCCATTAAGCGGCTGTGTGTGCATTTCTTGGTAACTGTACACATACAGGGACATTCGGGACATAAGGGAGTCAAATAATTACTCAGTACTGTTTTTCTTTCACTTTTGATAAAAGTGTCTGCCAAATGCATAAAAGTACATGTTTTTACCTCAAGTGCTGTATGTGATGCTTTTTTGCAGTGAGTCCATATCATAATTCTAACTGTTATGTTCAAAATTATCTTTTGTTTTTACGTCCATTAAGTTCCAAGAATATGTTCTAATGAGATAAATCAATCTTTAATTAGTAAAATATTAATTGCATTATATTAGCATTAATAATAACTGCATTACATAATAGGGATTACAACCTAATTATGTAATACTATCCAATACATTTTTATTTTTTTTACTGATACAATAATGTTTGGTTAAATTTTCAGTTATTTTATTTTTATATTTTATTAGACACAAACCAAATATATGATTATTTATAACAATTAACTATGCAAAACAGCTTCAAATTATAAACTACTGTTCAAATGTTTAAGATCTATACGATTTTTTTATGTTTTTGAAATAAACCTCTTGTGCTCATTTATACTCTTCATTTTGTTTTATTGAAAATACAGTACAAGCAGTAATATTTTAAGAACTGTTTTCTATTTGAATATATTTCTAAATGTAATCCTGTAACTGCAAAGCTGAATGACAGTGTAGCTACGACTAATACCATGATATAACATTCTGGTCATAACACTGTATACTTGCTTATTAATATAATAAAAAAGGCAGGCCCTAGAGACTAAAAGGATCCTGATTTGTGGCCCCTGAGATTTCCAAACTTAAGCCCTGGTTTACATCATTTCAGTTTCAAGGTTATTAATCTGCCTACGCCTACTGTCGCGAATTTGCAACAAACCCCTTCCATTCAGACTGCAGGCGAGATAGCGTGTGTTTTCCCCCAATGCCTGTTTGTGCACATTCGATACATACCTAGGAACATTTTGCACGCACTGGTTTATCGTAGGAGCGGTCGGAGTGGGAACTACATCCGGTTCACCGAAGCTAATATTTTGTTTTGCAAAATCCGCATATCAAGTGCGCAAATGTGGAGAAATTTCCCAAAATGAGTTAAGTTGTGCTAAGATAAAAATATGTACCAGCTTATTGATTGCTTCTATAGCTATGTTATTCATATAGACTTCATGTGACGAATATTTTTTACGTACTTTGTAGATTTCTGTTTGTAGCAAATTTGCGACATTGGGCCATAACGGCTGGATTGGGCTAATGGCTACATATTATAATAATGCTGTATTTAGATGGTTTCAGCCAAAAAAAATTTTTTTTTTTTTTTCACAAAAAATAGCATGTTAGGATATAACACTATAAGAATATATAATGTATGCACTGGAGAAACAAGGAAAGAGTTAAACAGAGTGTAACATGGAATGTATAAAAACTACTGTCAATGTTAGGGAGTAGGAGAGTGTTTTGTTTCTTGCTGTTGTCAAGATTCATTAATTTGTCAAAGTTTATAAGTATAAAGTTTATAAGTTCTAACAACTTTGTGCCATGAATAAAATCTACATTCCTGAGATGGGAAAATGTGTTTTATTAATTTTTCCATTTTGTAAAAAAATACCCTAAATGCCCACTGTCGCAAATTTGCAACATACCAAAATTACCCTAAATGCCTGTTGTCGCAAATTTGCAACATACCAAAATTTCTATTTATTTGTTGTGCAAAAGTGAAATTGATAATCTCAACATTATTTACCATCTACCTAAAGTCAAAAACACACAGAATTTTTTTTTTTATATACAGCTTTATAAATTCAGGCGTTAAGGGGTTAGGAAGAAAACATTAAAGATAGAGAGAGAAAGTGTGTGTGTGTGTGTGTGTGTGTGTGTGTGTGTTGACCATACTGTTCTGTCTAACAGTGTACACCATCTCAGGTATTTATCTCCATCAGAAACTTTCATCCCTCTGCAGCACTTTACCAGCCATTAACAGCCTCCAATTACACATGCTTCAGCAATTAAGGCCATTTCATTTCCTAATATAGTCAAACCTAGTCCTATGACTGAGAGGATAATTTAGTACCTTAAACCCAAACTCAGCAGGGGATTAGAGGGGAAATCTGAGCACAACAAACAACTATTACTGACTCTAATATACACCCACCCAGCCAGGGCACAATGCTGTGAACTTTGACCTCTGAAGTGACTCTGCTATGCCCGGGTTAACGTTACACCCCGTTTTACCCCGCAGCTGCGCCTCGTTATTACACCCCATAAAGAAGCGGACAGGCATCGAAGGGAAGCTTGGCAGCTTTAAGTAGAGAGAGACAGCACAGAGGGAAACAGAGAGAGAGAGAAAGAGAGAGGATGACTAAATGCAGACAGAGGCGTTAAGCCATTAAGGACTATTGTTGGACTCAAATGGTCGTCTTATAAGATCTCTGTCAATGGGAAATGGAGCCTAATGACCTGAACAGACTTCAAAAGACACACTCAATCACAGCCTCTCTCTCTCTCACACACACACACACGCACACACGCATACATAAAATGGAGAGCAAATGGAGCGTCTTTTGGTGCCTGTCCACAGTTTCACTGCACTGAAGGAATGTTAGAGAGCTAGTAAAAAACAACAACAGCATGTCTCTTTGCGTACCAGTTTTGGCTTTGTATACATTCTAGGAAGCTTGTACACAATATATATATCTATGAGCCATAAAGACGTATCTGTATGAGAATGACGTATTCTTTCAGAAACTAAAATGTAAGTGATTGGATTATAAAACTGTCCATGATAAAGAAAATGAAAAATCTTTTTTTTTTTTTTTAATCTAGTTTAAAACATATGTGGTGCATTCTTAAAAATGTTAGCAATACTTATTGGACCACAGTGAGACATTAATACAGTATGAAATGAAATATCATGAATTATTATATTATAATGTTTTTGAGGTTGGGTTGTACCACTGTCATGTCATAAAATAATTAAATGTTCTTGCATCAGTCTTATTGACCATGACACACAGTCATGAGGGTCTTTAGCGGTATTTATTTGTTTGTTTGCTTGCATTTTTCTGCACCACAGGACAAAATACAGTACAAACAGTAATATTTTTAACTATTATTTACAATATAATTCACTCGTTTCTATTTTAATACAGTATATTTTATAATTTCATTTATTGTTGTGATGACAAAGCAATAACATTCAGAAATCCTCCTAATATGCTGATTTAGTGTTCAAGAAGCATTTATTTTTCCTATAGGTGACCAGTCAATTTAGTTATTTTACGTGTTCCACCAAAAGAACATTTTAAAAAAGTAAAAAAGAAACATTTATTTTTATTATCACGGTAAAATTATTATCAGTGGAAAGACAAAAAAAATAATAAATAATTGTAACAATATAAAAAAATCTTTACTGTCACTTTTGTCACAGACATGGTACTGGAACCATCTTTACTTTCCTTTTAACCACTGCCTGGAAATATGCCTTTCTTTCCTTTCCTCTATCTTGAAATTTAGCCCTTAAATGATCACCGTTTAAACGTACACTATTTTATTATGTACTTGATAAAGAAAATTATGAGCAAATGTTTCTGTAGGACTGAATGGTTAAAAGTGAGAGAGAGAGGGTAAGGAAGAGAGAGTGTGTGTGTGCGTGTGTGTGTGTGTGTGTGTGCGTGTGTGTGTTTGTGGTGGATATGTTTGTTTCTCTGTTGTGGGCAATTTCTTGGCAAGGTTACCCAATACGCCTCCCTGGCAAGTGCGAAAACCAAAACCCACAGTAGGTATGCAACATTTCAAAGAAGCTCTTTGATTAGAACAAAGCAAAGCAGCAAAATGGCAACGGGGAATAAGCACTTATTTTGGTCTCTCATCCCCTTTCATTACCCACTCACGTTTGCTTCAGGCGAGTTAACCAGGATGCTCAGCTGGACACAGAGGAAAGACTCCATGAAAACTCGGCTCTTTTCTGCCTGCTTGTTTTATCAAGTCTAATTTCCCTCACCGCTCCGCCGCCAATTCCTGCCCCAGATTTTACATTGGTCAAGTGTCAGGAAATGCCCCCACCCACCAGAGCGAGCGTTGGCGCTATTTGAAAAAAAGGGCCTCTCTTCTCTCTCTCTCTCTCTCTGTAATTACATCCTCCCTGTTTAATACAGACTAGCTGTTAAACAAACAATTGATCCCCACTTAACACATGTACCCACGTTGGCTAACACATTTTGCCAATTCGCCACAGGCAAGAAAGGCAGAGAAAGAGAGAAGAACAGAGCGAGAGTTGGCATCTCATACAGCAAAGAAAGGAAAAAAGATGGCAAAAGAGGAAGAAGAGAGGAAGATGTGTACCGTCATGTGGGTCACAAAACTGGAAGGTGCCTTCTCAGGCACAGCTAATAAGGCGTTTTTATGAGCTTTAAATTGAAACAATAACAGCTGTTAATGGGGACGCTGTGTGTGAGTTTAGCATCAGTTAATCAGTGGTGGGGTATTGTCATTGTTGTGTGTGTGTGTGTGTGTGTGTGTGTGTGTGTGGTTGGGTGGGTGGGGGGGGGGGGGGGGGGGGGGGGGTAATGGAGCTAACAGATTGTCTTGTTTGCCTTTTTGAACTTCCCAGTGCACTCCGGGTGCAGGAGGGAAAACAAAGGGTGTTAATGGCTATATGACACAGAGACTAACCTGAGATTTTACTGAAGGCATAACGATCGATCAATGAGGCCCCACACACACTAAACACAGTGTAAACATTACTGTCTTTTGATGGGATGCTTTTACTCCATGTGGTATTGCAATAATACACCAATAGCCAATTATGATAGATTTAGATTATGATTAGAATTAGATTTATTGAGTTTAACTCATATTCCTAAACAGACAGAACACTGAAAAATGAAAATTCTGTCATTGTTTACCCTCATGCTGTGTCAAATCATATGCTGTTATTATTCCATGAAACACACAAAAAAAAAAATTTGAGGCATCTTCACACAGCTCTTTTCCTGGCAACAGTTACATCTGTTATGCTTCAAAAATGGTATAAAAGGTCCATATGACTTCTGTGCTATACTCAAAGTCATCTGAAGCCGTACAATAGCTTTGTGTGAGGAACAGATTGAAATTTAATAATTCATTATTCATCCTCCACTCCTCCGAAACTCTGAAATCTTATTAGAGTCAAAGTTGTTGCGTTCACACCATCATTTTCAACATGGGTAAATGGGGTGAGTAAATGGTGACTGAAATTTCCTTTAAAGTCACAGTGAAATTAAAGAATAGATCAAGCAATAAATATTTTCTTTCATATTGTGACGAACATCTGAGCAAAATGAATTTCCAAAAGAAACGTAGGGAGAACACTTGGTTCAATCCATCAGTTGTTCTGAATATGAGCTTGCAGTCGATTGTAAGAAAGTCTGGTGTCACCAGAATGACTTATTACATTTTGATTAATAGTTACGAGGTAAAAAAAAAAAAGCACACATCAATTGTTCAACAAAGTAAGATCATTTAGAAAAGGTAGGGTACATTTTCTTTGCTGACTTTAATTTTACCGTTTTGCTTCCACCAGAAATGGCCACAGAATTTGAATATGCACTCTCTCCAAAACCCCAGCCCTCAAAAGACATGTCAGCTAACCCAATATTAGCAAACATGCTAAATGAGTCACAAGCAGAGAATGTTTTTGATGGGTTGATATCTGATTGGTTGACTTTTTCTCTGTTTGTAGAGCCTTGGGCTGTCACAGAGACAGGTCTGTCAGGTAGTAGGAACATCAACCTGAAACCAGAAACTTACAGCAGCTTGAACTCTGTGTTTCATTTGGGTATGTAATCAGAAACATTTGTTTGTAGAGGTTTGTATCTCTTTCTCTATTTCTGTTTATCTATGTCATACTCTCTCTCTTTCTCTCACTCTTTCTTTTTCCCTCTCTGCAGTAAGACAGCTTAAGCTCGCTCTAATTAGGGGACATCTGTTTCTATTCCTGCTGACTGCTTTAACAAATATCCTCATATTCATAACAGCTCATACCTAATGAGTTACACAGCCCAGGGCAAATCTCATACCTGCACAAAGATCAAACACCTAGCCTAAAAGCACACATGCACACAAACACCCAAATTAGCACAGACTCACATTCTCTCACACACACACACACACACACACACACACACACACACACACACACACACACACACACACACACACACACACACACACAGGTACACTTCTCTGCCAAGTATAACTACCGGAGCTTCAAAAGACAAACAGCAGATGACACTTGTGAATCCTGTAGAACTGGAGTGAGGTTAGTTTGAAATCTGTGACAGCAATTTGCAGCTTATTAAAATAAATCAAACAACTTCTAAGAAAAAAAAAAAACACACAAAAAAACATTTGCCCAACTGTATAAAAAAAAAACAAAAAAAACATCTGCCCTATCTGGGAAAGGAAGGTTTTTGCTTTATTTGCATGAAGGTTTTACACGGTTTTAACCTGAATAAACAATAATCAAATGAGAAAAATTTGTAAAAAGTAGAAATGACTTTGTCTGTCATTGTCGCTTATCTATTTGGAGTAGGCTAACAATATCATATTATTTTGTAAATCTAAAATAATAATTTGAGAGATGTAAGACACAATTATGAGAAATAACTTACTCATAATTGCGACTTATATCTCTCAAATTATAATTTTATATTTACAAAAGTTACAATCGTGAAAAATAGTCATATCGCAATATACAGAGACAAACTGCGATATATTACAGTTTTTTTCAAAGTACTTAGACACTAAAAGTGGAACTTGAGGCCCACTCAGTGAAACCATTCACTCACCTAATCTTCAGACCTAGTCAGCAAAACTGCAAGCACATTATACACTTTACACTCACACCTAACTTTTTGCAAAACTCGAAACACAGTTCTCTACATTAGACACATCACTCAAAACTAACAGCTCTTGTGTTTCATTTAGAAAACACTGCCATTTAAATGCCACAATCATTTCCCAGAAAACACTTATACATAAACTGATCGCTTAGAAATCAAAACAAACTTTTTTGAGAAACAATATTTTTCGCCCTTGCATTTCTGTTAATTTTGTAAATATATACTGAATATGCAGTACTTATACCGGTAAGTCGTCTCCTTTATTTCTATAGTGCTTTATACACTCACCTAAAGGATTATTAGGAACACCATACTAATACTGTTTGACCCCCTTTCGCCTTCAGAACTGCCTTAATTCTACGTGGCATTGATTCAACAAGGTGCTGAAAGCATTCTTTAGAAATGTTGGCCCATATTGATAGGATAGCATCTTGCAGTTGATGGAGATTTGTGGGATGCACATCCAGGGCACGAAGCTCCCGTTCCACCACAAAAGATGCTCTATTGGGTTGAGATCTGGTGACTGTGGGGGCCATTTTAGTACAGTGAACTCATTGTCATTAAAGAAAACTGTTGTTTGCAATCAGTTTGAGTTTGCCAGTGGGGGACTAGTTCACCACAGATGTCCAGTTAGAGACATGAAGAAGGAGCAGAAAGTTTTCTTTGTAGCTTTATTTTCTCCACAGCAATTTCATAATGCTTCAATAAGCTTAGCACATGAGTGCAGGTGAGTATATTCTTGAGACCATGAGTATGGGTGTGGTCTAAAACAAAGCATACAATATATATATATATATATATCAATATAACATAACAAAAACAATTCAATAACAAGATAAATACATACAATGTGATGCAGCAGAAATTATTCCATGAAACGTAAACAACATCATGCAAATGCATAAACACAAATGAAATCCCTAATTATGTGAAGTATCCTTAAACAATGAATAGAAAAATAGTATCAAACAAATGCATTTCATTAAACAGTTGACATGAGTTGAAATACATAAACCAACTTACTTGTATAAGATACGCACATGCACACCTCAATGGCAAGAAAGCAGAGTCTGTTTGCGACACTCACATGCAGAGCTATTTACTGCTAATGCCAATCAATGCCACCTGCTAGAGATGGGCGGAGCCTATTGTTATCACGTTGCTGGTTTGACAGCGTGCTCTGAGATTGGCTGATTGCCAGAGCAAGTCTCACACTCAATACAAAATTCACAATGGGCCTTTTTAACAGCCGCCCCCAGATTTCTAAAAATGAGGAAATCTGTCCATTATAAAAAAAAGGTCAAAGTCCAATTTTAGTCTGGAATCTCAGGCAGCTGTATAACCTTAGCCACAGGTCGCACATAAACCTTGTCCTTAATTCTCACTTCAACAGTCCTGACTTTATTATCCACCCCAGGGAATACTTGTGAGATCTGACCAGTGGGCCACAGGGCCCTGGGAAATTGAGGGTCCACAATCATAACTGTAGTTCCAACCTTGATATCGGGTGACTCTCGTTGCCACTTGCTACGAGTTTGAAGGTCAGGCAAATAGAACTTGATAAACCGCTTCCAAAAGTGATCTGCTAGGACTTGGCTATGACGCCAACGACGTCGACTCAGTATTTCACTCTGAGGGTATATCACTTGAGGAAGGGACGAATCCGGCCGCCCCATAAGGAGCGAATTAGGAGTGATAGGAATTGGATCAGAGGCATTCGAGGAGGTATACCCCAGGGGTTTAGAATTTAAGATCCCTTCAATCTCAATGAGTGTAGTGAGAAGAGTTTCCTCAGGTATAGACTGAGTTCCCAGAGTGACCTGTAGAGCTTGTTTCAGGGAACGAATCTCCCTTTCCCAACACCCACCAAAGTGTGGGGCATGAGGTGGGTTGAAACGGAAGATAATCTGCTGACTGGCAAGCTGGTTCTGAAGCTCTGGAACTAGTTCGCCAAATGCCTGTCGTAGCTCCCTTTCCCCTCCTTTAAAATTCGTGCCTTGATCACATAAAACTTCCAAAGGCTTCCCACGTCGGGCTATGAAACGCCTAATGGCCATAAGGAAGGAGTCTGAATCAAGTCTTGGAAGGAGGTCGATGTACACCGCACGAGTTGTCATGCACTTGAACAAAATACCCCAGCGCTTCTCATTTCTCCGTCCAATTTTTACTGTGTATGGCCCGAAACAGTCAATACCAGTAGAATAAAATGCGGGTTTGAAGAGACGTAGTCTGGCTGGAGGCAGATCTGCCATTCTGGGTATCTGTGGCTTTTTACGAAGCTTCTGACACTCTAAACAATTCTTGCGCTGATAATGCCGGATTGCTTCCCTACCCCGAAGGATCCAGTATTTTCGACGCATTTCTGCCAGTACTCTCTCAGGTCCTGGGTGAAGCAGCTTTGCATCATAGTCTTTAATAAGAAGATTAGTGACAGGATGATGAGAATCCAGAACAATAGGATGCATCAACTCAGGCTCAATCTCTTCACAGCAGCGAAGACGACCTCCTACCCTAAGGAGTCGACTTACACAGTCAAGTTCGGGAGCAAGGCTAAGGAGCCGACTGTTGCTATTCAGTTGTTTCCCCGTTGTAAGTTGTGCCATTTCGGAGGGGAAGCTTTCCCATTGGGCTTGCTGAAGGATAGCTATCTCAGCCTGTTGAAAGTCTTCAGCTGATAGATTTGCCCCATCCTCCCTGAGAGATTCTGCGATGGCTGTCAGTAATTCTTGAAAGGTCAAAAATGTGCTTAGATCGGGCATGGACAAGCGATGTGCAGTATTAGTCAGACCACAGAATGTAGAGTTTCTTAGTTCATCACTGTCAATCAAAGAAGATGGGGGTGTAACCTGCCACTGATCAGATGAAAGATGAAGAAATGGGGGCCCTGTATTCCAACGACTTTGTGGCCCTAAATCTGCCAGCCTTTTCCCTCGGGTGATATCATCCGCCGGGTTGCTATCTGAAGCCACATAACGCCACTCACAGTGGCTGGTAAGGTCCTGAATCTCTGTCACCCTTGTACCAACGAAAATCTTGAATCGGCAGGATTCAGATCTAATCCAGGTCAAAACAGTGGTGGCATCGGTCCAAATGAAAACTTGTCGAATCGGCAAAGTCAATTCCTTCTGTAGGGTCTTCGCCAACTGCGCACCTGTCAGGGCTGCACATAGTTCTAGACGAGGTATTGACAGCCGTTTCTTAGGAGCCACTCTTGATCTGGCCACTATGAATGTGATCTCCACTTCTCCCTGCCGGTCTTCCGTTCGAAGATAGGCGACTGACCCATAAGCTGACTCAGACGCGTCACAGAAGATATGGATATCTCGCTGGCTGAAAAGATCATCCTTCGGTGCAGTACAATAGCATCTGGGTAAGACTATCTTTTGTAAGTCACTAAGCTCCTCTGCCCATCTGTTCCATGCATTCATCAGATCTTCTGGTAACTTGGGATCATCCCAATCCCTCCTTTTGTCCCATAGTCGCTGCACAATCACCTTGGCACGTGTGGTGTATGGGATGATGTAGCCAAGAGGATCATATTGACTGGCAAGCACCTTATATATATTGCGCATAGTAACTTCTTGGTACTTTACAGCACGGAGCTTATAGGACAAAGTATCAGTTTGACAGTTCCACTGCAATCCAAGCACTGATTCATGGTTTGAGGCATTACCCTTGAATATCAATTGCTCAGCACTGTCCGATCTGGATGCTGCTGGTAAGTGACTGATGGTGGAAGGCGCATTACTGGCCCATTGCCTGAGTTCGAATCCTCCGTCTGCCAAGGTACTCTGCAACTGGTCTACCATGAGCTTTGCTTCATCTACCGAGGGCAGACTTTGCAAGTAATTGTCTACATAAAATGCTTTCAGTACAGCATCATGTATCTTTTCACCAGGCTGACTATTTTCCAAGACATGCTTCTGCAAGGCAAAGACGGCGCAACATGGACTACTAGTGGTCCCAAAGGGGAGAACTTGCCATTCAAACACTCTGGGCTGAACTTCTCTTTCTTGGTCTCTCCATAAGAAACGGAGAAGGGGTCGATCTTCAGGAAGGAGTCTTATCTGGTGGAACATTCCTTTGATGTCGCTACTGATAGCGATAGAATGTTCTCTGAATCTTAGTAGCACAGCCAGTAAGGAGGAAGTCAGGGTAGGTCCTGGAAGTAACAGTTCATTAAGGTTGTTTCCTTGAAACTGGAATGAACAGTTAAAAACTACTCTATGTTTCCCATTATGTTCAACCATATGGTGTGGGATATACCAACTTACTGGAGTGTCTTCGGCTCCTGACTGTAGTTCAACAATGTAACCTGCCTGCTCCAGTCGTTTAATCTCAGCCTGGTAGATAGCTGCTTGAGCAGGAGACTTACTGAGGCGACGCTCTAGGCTTCTTAGCTGAGGCATTACCGCTGCTTTGGGTGCATGAAGAGAGGGCATATTTTGGACTCTGAGCAGTGGGGTAGCATATCGCTGAATCCCATCGACTTGAACTCTGACAGTTTTTTGTTCCAGTAGTTTTAATGACTGCTGGTCACGTACTGATCTAGTACTTGTCTTCTCATCCCTCCAAGGAAGGACATCCATTTGCCAGAGTCGTTCAACTTGTTCATGCAGAGTAACAGAAGGTGACAAACTTGTGAACAGACATTGTTGCTCTGTGAGGCTGTGTTGCAGAGCCTGAACTGGTCCTTGCAAAGTCCATCCAAGGAGAGTTTTAATCGCTGCAGGACCTCCTGGGGGGCCCAAGCGAACTGGTTCGACTGGAGCAATTAAATGAGGGTAGTCTGATCCAATGAGCAAAACTGGATGAGCAGTTTTAATCTCTTGGAGGGGAAGTCCTTTAAGGTGACGGTACCTTTTCCGTAAAGCCTTAATAGGATGACAGTGCACTCCAAGCCCCAGCTCTGGCGCAGTGAAAGCTCCGCTGATTGGATATACCTTGTCTGGCTGACAGGCTGGTGAGAGGTTGAAGGATACAGCCGCCCCATGCAGGACCTTTAACTCTTGTCTGACTGTGCGCAGGGGCAGGTCCTCCGGCTTACCTTTCAATTTCAGCTGGCTAGCTGCAGTGTGTAATAAAATGCTCCTTTCGGAGCCATCATCAAGAATGGCGTAAGCTTTCATGGATCGATCTCCATTTCTCAGAATGACTTTACATACTTTCAACAGTACCTTCCGACTTCCTGGGGGCTTGTCAATGAATAGTACATCGTTGGCGGCCTCCCCCCTGATAAGGCTAGCAGATGGGTCCTCTCTTTGTACTGTTCTCTCCTTGCTCCGTACATTAACTTCATGAAGAACAAGTAAGTGACGCCCATTACATGCCTTACAGCGCATCTTAAGATTACACTCTGATGATCTATGGTCCCGTCCACAGCGCCAGCATCTGTTCTGGCCCTTAATCCAATCTTGCCTCTGAAATTTGGAGAGTTGAGAGAAATTGGCGCAGTTATTCAATGAGTGTTTGTTATTATCACAGTAAGGGCAGTAAGGTTTTGCCATGGTGGTCTTAACTGTGACAGGTGATTGAGATGCTGAAGGGTATTTCTCAGTACCAAGTAGAACTTCTGTCCCTTTGTGGAAAGATTTGGTCTTCCTTGGTGGGTCGTCCCAGGATGACCTGGACGAGTACCCTCTACCAGATTGACTTGCATATCTGGTGGAATCTCCTTGAACCTGGATTTCATATTCTAACCAGTCTGAGAAGTCAAGGAGTGTTGGAATCTTTACATCTAATGGATAGATGAATCTTCTGAAACTGCTTCGCAGATCATGTGGCAATTTACCCAGAAGTCTGGACACATGAGATCCACATTTTAATTCTACTTTACCAGGCTTACCTAGTTGTCGCAACATTCCCACCAAGGATCTCACTCTCAGAGCATACATTCGGAAGGTTCTGATATCTCCAGTGTTGATGCTTGGCCCCTCCATCAATTCCACTATTCGCTGCAACGCCATCTGATGTGGCTGACCATACTGCTTATTGAGGGCACCCATGGTTTTGGTATAAGGATGACGTGAACTGCTGTAAGATTCAGCAATTAGCTGTGCTTCTTCAAGCTTGAGATGTTCTAGCAGAATATGGAATTTGAAGTGCTCTGTGGAATCAACTGGCAGCATGTTTTCCAAAGCAATCTTAAGGCGTGCAAACTCTCTGGGGTTTGGGTGAATCAGGTCAGGAATCGTAGGAGTAGGTCCACGATATACTCTTTCTTGCTCAACCAATAAACTTGGAGAGTGGTGATGCCTTCTACTCCTAGATGATAACTTGTGCCTTGGCCTGATGGATGATTGTGGAGATGGTGATCGGACATGACTTCTTGGAACCATGTTGACCTCAGGTCTTCCATCTTGACCCCTATTGATCTGTCGGTCAATTGGTGGACTGGTGTTAACCTTTTGGTACCTGGATGGGTGCAGACGCAGGTTTCTCATGCCATCATCAACAGAAGAGGAATGACTTTCTTGACTGCTTGAATCGTCTGAGCTTTCCGAACTTTCCGCTGTTCTACGATCTTGTAATGCTTCATAAGATGCCTGGGCATTTTTTGCATTTGATACCGGCTCAATTACTCTGGACTTTCGTGGGGCTGGTACTGGTCTAGAGCGGTCTTGGGTCTTTGATGAACCAGGTACAGGAAGTGGAGATAATAGCTGAGGAAACTGTGACTGCTGATTTCGCCAACTTAGCAATTCTTTCACCTCTTCTTCCAATTGAGACATCTGTGACATGAACTTAATGTTGGCCTGCTTCAGATCATCTCTTTCCTCATTCAGCTGCTGAGCCGTGACAATCAGGTCTCGGTGGAGTTTCCTTAAATCAGCATTTTCATCCCGCAGGGCTTCCATTTGCTGGTCCCACTGATCTGTTATATACCACCGTTGTGGACTGTGATAATCACTATGATGTGCTGGTGCCTGTGGGGTGTCCATCCTGACATCCTCGTCGACAGATGCAGCACAAGAAGATTTGTGAGAATAGTTGGGTGGTGATAAGGATCTATGTAGGTTATAACCAGTCAAATCATAATCCTGCAAATGTGCTGGAAAAGACGATTGTCTCCTGGGCCGCACAACAGGGACTTCAGCTGATATCTGCTTCTCCATAACTGTGGAAAACTCTTGCTCTGGCTCGAAGGACCATAAAGAAAACTGTTGTTTGCAATCAGTTTGAGTTTGCCAGTGGGGGACTAGTTCACCACAGATGTCCAGTTAGAGACATGAAGAAGGAGCAGAAAGTTTTCTTTGTAGCTTTATTTTCTCCACAGCAATTTCATAATGCTTCAATAAGCTTAGCACATGAGTGCAGGTGAGTATATTCTTGAGACCATGAGTATGGGTGTGGTCTAAAACAAAGCATACAATATATATATATATATATATCAATATAACATAACAAAAACAATTCAATAACAAGATAAATACATACAATGTGATGCAGCAGAAATTATTCCATGAAACGTAAACAACATCATGCAAATGCATAAACACAAATGAAATCCCTAATTATGTGAAGTATCCTTAAACAATGAATAGAAAAATAGTATCAAACAAATGCATTTCATTAAACAGTTGACATGAGTTGAAATACATAAACCAACTTACTTGTATAAGATACGCACATGCACACCTCAATGGCAAGAAAGCAGAGTCTGTTTGCGACACTCACATGCAGAGCTATTTACTGCTAATGCCAATCAATGCCACCTGCTAGAGATGGGCGGAGCCTATTGTTATCACGTTGCTGGTTTGACAGCGTGCTCTGAGATTGGCTGATTGCCAGAGCAAGTCTCACACTCAATACAAAATTCACAATGGGCCTTTTTAACAGTCATGTTCAAGAAACCAATTTGAAATGATTCGAGCTTTGTGACATGGTGCATTATCCTGCTGGAAGTAGCCATCAGAGGATGGGTACATGGTGGTCATAAAGGGATGGACATGGTCAGAAACAATGCTCAGGTAGGCCGTGGCATTTAAACGATGCCCAACTGGCACTAAGGGGCCTAAAGTGTGCCAAGAAAACATCCCCCACACCATTACACCACCACCACCAGCCTGCACAGTGGTAACAAGGCATGATGGATCCATGTTCTCATTCTGTTTATGCCAAATTCTGACTCTACCATCTGAATGTCTCAACAGAAATCGAGACTCATCAGACCAGGCAACATTTTTCCAGTCTTCAACTGTCCAATTTTTGTGAGCTCGTGCAAATTGTAGCTTCTTTTTCCTATTTGTAGTGGAGATGAGTGGTACCCGGTGGGGTCTTCTGCTGTTGTAGCCCATCCGCCTCAAGGTTGTGCGTGTTGTGGCTTCACAAATGCTTTGCTGCATACCTCGGTTGTAACGAGTGGTTATTTCAGTCAAAGTTGCTCTTCTATCAGCTTGAATCAGTCGGCCCATTCTCCTCTGACCTCTAGCATCAACAAGGCATTTTCGCCCAAAGGACTGCCGCATACTGGATGTTTTTCCCTTTTCACACCATTCTTTGTAAACCCTAGAAATGGTTGTGCGTGAAAATCCCAGTAACTGAGCAGATTGTGAAATACTCAGACCGACCCGTCTGGCACCAACAACCATGCCACGCTCAAATTGCTTAAATCACCTTTCTTTCCCATTCTGACATTCAGTTTGGAGTTCAGGAGATTGTCTTGACCAGGACCACACCCCTAAATGCATTGAAGCAACTGCCATGTGATTGGTTGATTAGATAATTGCATTAATGAGAAATTGAACAGGTGTTCCTTATAATCCTTTAGGTGAGTGTATAATACAGATTGTTTCATAGTGGCTTCACAATAGTAACTAATTCAAATTCTCCTGAAAAGCAGCTCCAAGCAGCCAAAAGTGTCATTATTCAGCTCAAGTCACTTCAGTGTTGATCCAGTTGAGTTCAATAACTGTACAATTCATAAATTGTGCATACATACTGTATACAGTATATCTGTGCACATACATGTACGTGTGACAAACTCCTGTACACTCCACTGCACACTGAACAAGAAAAAGATACAAGATAGTAGTGTTTTACATTTTTCACATCTGTGTGTAGTTTGGTGTGTATGTGGCTAATCATTTGATGTTTGTGTGTAGTTTCTACGCTATGCAAGAGATGTCTGATGTTATGCATGTTGTGTGCATGTTTTGTGGTTTTGTGTGTGGAGTTTCAAGAAATGGAGCCATAGTTTCAGAAATTGTGTGTAAGCAAGTCACAATTACTTGAAACAAATTCACAATTGTAAGATATGAAGTTGTAATCACAAGGAATAAAGTCAGAATTACGAAAAAAGGTTGCAATTATTTTTAAGGTGTGTTTAGCCTGAGGCGGGAAATGATTACTAATGTCAAGCATTGTATGCACGTATGACAGTAAAAGCTTTTGGCTGCTAAAGTGAGTAAGTGAGTGATTGTGAGAAGTAATAGTGCTTCAGAATATGTGTGTGTGTGTGTTCTCTATGGTTACAGGTTGTGGTTAACTGCAGCATTAGCTTTAAAACACGTTTGCGGTTTTCACAGAGTGAGTCTAAATGTGCTCAGATCAGCTTTCCTCGAGCAGTCCACTAAACTGCCCTGTTATGTATCATAAAAATCCGCTGACAGGTACACACACACACACACACACACACACACACACACACACACACACACACACACACACACACAATCCTGCTCTGAGACAGGTCACTCCCCCTCTTCTCCAATACATCCTGCAACCCCCTAAAGACACAATATCTCCTTATCACCGAGCCACTCTATTAGGGACAAAAGGTCATCCCGGGATAATATTAAACTTATGAAGTTCTGGCTGTCCTGCCTGCTTCCAAATGTGCAGAGAAAGCATAAAAAAGGTGTTGCGTCCGTGTATGTGATTATATCTGTCCCATCATCCTCTGCACACTGACCCCAGGGTTCTGGGTTATTGGTCTCAGATGCAGGCGGCTTCTCAATGTACAAAAGAGCCTGTTATTCCACTGCTTATTACAGCAAAGCCATACACAACACGCAATGGCACACACGCACACTTATGCTTACACACTGCACCACAACAGAACACAGAGGGCAGTCTTGTGCGTGTGCGTGCATGCAAGGTATTGGCGTATTCACTGAGATTTTAGAAAGGAGGAAATAGAGGCCGCTGCATCCTGCCTCACACACAACCTCAAACAGATTCATACAGTCATACTTTGTTCCTGCCTCTGCAAATTTTTCATGATTGAAAATGTGCATTCTTTTCATTGGCTTCCAAGTGAAACTGATACACACAAACACACAGTCGGTCACGCACACCTAGCCTATATAATTTACTGTTTTCGATTCAACTGCAGTGATAATGACAAATACATTGTAGAGGCAACAATTATTGGTTAATCTAGTTTCATGACAGTGTGGCTTTTCCAGTAACAAGCTACTTTATTACAAACGATTCGCGATACAGCTTGACCAAACTAATATAATCGTAATAGCGAATAATATTCAAACGCGCTTACCTAAAAAAGCCTCTTAGCACTGACACGTCCAATCCATTCTGTCGCATGTTCATTCTAATGTGCCCTCTCTTTCTAGTGAGTCGGTTCATCACAAACCTTCCAATAGCTTATTTGAAACGTTTATGTCCAATTGATTCTAGAACCGGTTCATTCGGACAATTCATTTAAATGAATTCAGTATCGTAAAAATGATTCACCAATTCGACTCCTTGAACTACGGACTATGTTTTCGACTTGGTTACATAAATTAGGGTGTTTTTGTTGTATTTAATCATTTAATTAAGTACCACAAATGTTACAGCTTATTTTTTGAATGCTCTGTAAATTATGGGTAATTATATATTTTTTCACTGTTTTTACACAGTTTTTTTCAGCTGTTATCATTGCTTTTGTTGTTAGGTTTAGTAACTTGCCGTTTTGTGAAATCTGGAGTTATTTTCTGTACTCAAAATGGCACATTCATACAAAAAAATTACCCAACAAATGTTACCATTATTGTATATTGTGTACCAAGCACTGAGGTCCCTGTGTTCTGTTATAGGTATCACATTACTTCTTTATGTAGATATGGTTTTATTTATCTACTGAATTATTTACTTCGATGTTCAAAGTAAAACATACACTTTAAAAGCATGGCTTAATTCAGTGTTATATTGTTTGAATAAAACAGAGTGTTGTAAATTAAACTTCAAGTAATTTACTCAACAAATTGTAACTGGCGAAGTTAAAATGACTTATTTTCTTTGTTAATTTTACTTAACTTAGTTAATCGTCAAACAAATGTTAGAGTGGCTTATGCGAGAAATAGGTTTTGATAATTAAGAAGCAACCTTATAAATTGTTCATGCCCCAGTGCATGATGGGAACACCAGTACCAGAAAGTTGAGTAGGCTTTACTTAATTTTATAATGTTAATATTTACGCTTTAATTTCTACAAGCCTAACTTGAGTACTAATGTAGAATTTAGTTTTTTTTGCCTGAACTAACTTATTCAGTAGTACTCAACTATTCCTGTAGTATTTACTTCACCACAGAATAATTTTTATCAGTGATATTATTATTAGCTTCTAGCTTGGCAAGCTAAACTTTCAAAGTAGCTTCCCCAACACTGTACAGCAGAATACACGTCTTTCTTTGTGAATGTGTGCATATTTATATTTCTCTGTGTGTATGCATAAGGACCCTCTTTCGACGTAGACCAGGTTTGAGCCATCAAATCATTTTTAAAACCTGATTTCCTGTGGGAGCCCTCAGAGGTCAACTCATCGGAAAGGGATAAAAAAAAATAAAAAAAAACATTTGCATGCGATTTGTCACACCCACCACATTAAACTTTCATCCTGACAAAAACATGTCAAGTAAATTTACATCGCCGCTCTGACAGGCCAACACAGCCCAATGCCATCGCCAATTATCACAGCTACTTTTGCTATGCATCAAACTCTTCTGTCGCTCCCTTGCTTTCGTCTTCCCAAACGACCCCAATAAAAACTGATCCGGCGGGGCGGATTTGCCTTTGTCACCCACATTATCACCCCCTGTATCCTCCCTCTGTATATCGAGCTGCCAATCAGAGGCGGACGGATGGCAGGCGGGCTGTGCTGATTTGAGGGGGCTTGGGCTGTATGCATGGATTTAAATAATAAAAGGGAGATTTGACTTCAGGCCCACAGAGCCCTGCCAATAAGACGGCTGGAAGAATATGGCGGTGTGTGCTCACACAAAATAACTGCAAATTGAGGATATAATGAACATGTTTAATATTTCATACGCCCTGGATGGAAATATCTTCAATAGGGAGATTTCTCTCTCTCACTCTTTCTCTCTCTCTCTCTTTCATTTTTTCCTGTCTTAACTTTCTCTCCCAAACCCCCCACACAAAACCCTGCACCGCAACTACAGTCTCACTCGTCCACAGGACTTTGGACTCTACTTGGCTTTGAGAACCGTGAAAGCCCTCGACTGTTGCTGTGAGGGAAGTGTTGGGAGGGAGAGATGAGAGTGACAGTTTAAAGACCGTAATCATTGACAATTACACACCACCGAAAGCTGTTCCTCTCTCTCTTTATCCCCCTTCTTCTCTCGCCCTCTGTCTGCTCAGTTATGACTGGGTACCATCTAAAGCAAATCTACTAATATGGTGGTGTTCTGCCAACCATCAACAGTGCTAACACCCATTATAAAAACCTACTGAATCCACAATCACTATGAAGGAGCATCAAGTCTTCTAATTAAATTTTAACTGGCTGCTGGAGTGATTAAGACTACAGGCAGTCGTTGTGTGGCTCTCTAATCTATAATTATCTAATCTAATCTATAATTTCTTTTTTAAATAATAAAGTATCAAAAGCTACTTTGCTATAAAATCGCTAATTGCTGTTTTTTAGGCATGGTGTAGCTATATTCACAATACAGCAAATCCTTATTGCTATATAAAATCATTTGCTACATATTCCAAGTATTAAAGGGATAGTTCACCAAAAAAAATAAAAATAATAATAATTGTGATCATTTACTCCCACTTACGTCGTTCCACACCTGTATGCTTTTCTTTAATCTGTGGATTACAATAGAAGATATTTTGAAGAAAGTTAGTAACAAACAGTTAAAAAAGAATTTCAAAAAACATTTCTCAAAATATCTTCTTTTATTTTCATATTATAGCAAAGCTTTCCATACCTCATTACTAGAAATTATAATAATAAATAATTTAGCTTACATTTGTAACCAGCTGATTTGTTTAGGAAGAACGTGCGACTTAGTGGTCTTGTAGAGACGGCGCTGATGTTTGGATGAACATAATTCTTATAAGAATAGGCTTTTCATTAAAAAATGAAAATTCATTAAGTGCCATTCTTAAAGTAGAAGACAGAACAGAACATAAATGAGGCCAAAGCTGTATTGTGAAATATAAAATGAAGAGCTGTATCCAGGACTGAAACAGTTTAAGTCAGATGTCTAAGTTAATAATGGACAGACGATGCATCAATGGTGTCTCTCATCGAAAACTCACTAGCCTGAATCAGTTGCCTAATAATATTCACAGCTCACTAAAAGCATTCAGGGATTAATTAATTACTCACAATGATTATTATGAAACAAATATATGACAGAAAACTGTGCGGGTATTCAAATCTTTCCGCTTCCCTGTGGATTCTGCAGAGGCTAAAGTTACAAATAAACAGACTGATTATTCACAGCGAACTTGTGTAATCACAATAACACATCCTCTTCTCTGAAGCTGACAGACATACACTTTTAAAAAATTAATTTCCTCTTGTCCTGGATCTGTGTACTGATCACTCCATCTGCATGACTTTCATGAATTATTCATGCCGGCATTTCAAACATTAAATGCATGTATTAATTTCATTTATCATAGGCAAAAACAAAAGCCTAACAACACTTGGAAGTGTAGCACAAATATTCAGCCTTTGTAAAACTTGCTACAGGAGTCACTGGGGATTAGACGAGCTCGAACGTTAGCCTTACAAGAACGCTTTCATTATGCCCAAATTTCGAACAATGTTTTGTTTCAATTTTTTAACTACATGTACATCAACATAGTTACAAATATGTAAAATTGTTAAACTTGAAAAGAGACACACACACACACACAAAAAAAAAACTGACAGATGATTGACAGAACCTGCCATGCCACATTTTGCTTTCACCTCCTCCTGGCTGTAAAGATTACATTCATGTTTCTCATCTCACTTGGTTTGGCCTAGAAGTGTTTATGTGATGCTATGTGTGAGCGTGTACATGTCCCCCCTTCCCTGATTGTGTCATTAGCATTAGCTTCTGATCTCTCCACACACCGCCAATGCCTGACATCTGTATCACCTGTAAGGACTGAGCCCTCCCCACCTCCTCTCCCTCTCTCGGCTTCCTGTTGTTCCTGCGCGATCCTCCACTCGTGTATATGATTGGATTTGGGTTTAACAGAAACCTGTAATTACACAGCCATTGTGCTCAAGCTAAGCCAGGATTGACAGCAGCAGAAGCACAACCACGGGGAAGGCTGCGGGTGCAGGTATACTCCGCTGGAGGGTGGGCTGGGAGACAGCCAGGTAAAACAGAGATGTTTTAGCTGGAATTGGAGGGTTGTGCTTTGGGTCTGAGTACTTTGAACCCCTGCCTGATGGCTGAAGGCAATGCTAACAGGATCTCCCGGTAAAAAAAAAAAAAAAAAAAAAAAAAAAGTGTGTAAAAGTGTTCTTGACATGGCCAGGGCAGGAGGGGAAACACATATAGCTGGCCCATCTTCCATGGCACCCTAAATGCTGTTGTCTGAATGGTGTGTGTTTGTATACATGGCCTCAGGCAGTGGTTGGTTTTGCACAATATTACTGATAGCACAGAGTGGGATGCAAATCTACAGCACAGGCACATACAAAGAACAACACATAGAATGCAACCTCAGTGGGGTTTTTTAAGGGTATTTTTTGTTTATGTGTTTGCTTATGCATGTGCACCAGAAGTATTTACAAACCATTACATCAAGTACTGTAGTTGTACCAGTATACAGTAGTTATGGTATCAGATGGTAAGACTAACTATCTTATTTTGTAATATGATATCTGGTATTGCAATATATACCATGAGGCTGATTGATAATCATTACCTTAAGTATCTATTTGTATTTTAATCTAGCAAATTCTTTTAATTTTTCTTTTTTTTTTGATGTAACAATGCAGTCCGGTTAATCAAGTCTTATTTATTTATATGTAAATCATTCAGACTAGATTCAATATGATGCAGGTAGATCAAAAGGATAAACTGTTATCGGGACAAGGGTATTAAAAAAAAAAAGAGTTAGTTGGTGCAAGGTTTAAAGGTTACAATTTCATGTAATTTACTAATTACAACATTTAATGATGCAAAAGTAATGATTTTATATTTTGATTATTTAGAAAAATATTAATCCCACACACTATTCAAGGTCATAAAAATATGTTTGTGATGCTGCCAATTTGAGTAGTGTGCGGGATTTGTATTTTTCTAGTTTATATTGTAATTTCATCCTATGCACCTGATTGGTTCAGATATACAAGGCACTAAATAGCCTATATATTTTTTATGTTGATGTGTAATCTTTTTAATGTTTAGTAATTTTTTATGCTTTAAATTTTGCAGAAATGTTTGCAAAAGCCTGTTTAATGGCAGGTTCCATTGTGACAACTTACTCCACAAAATATGAGCTACTGGGGCACAAAAGGTCAATGTGTGGTCAACCGTATTCTTACTCCAGGGCAATAACTATGGAAATTTCTAATAATGGTATTCGATGGAACTTACAATGGAAAAATACTAAGGCACCATGTCCAAAAAACTTATTACGAAATTTTTGTTTTGTAAAGGAATCAAGGATCAAATCAAATATCTCCCTGTTAAACCTTTAGGATAGTACTAAGATAGATAAACTGAGTCTGATCTGTTCCAGAAATGATTTTTGACCCACATACCCTTGTGGTGCCCCAAACGACTCGTACGGTTAACATCTGTACAGGCAAAGACCCCTCTGGAGTGAGTGTGTGTGTGCGGCGTCCTGCACAGACTGACCCCTTTAGCCTTTTTCCTTGTTCAGTTTACTGTGTGGATCTGTTTGTAACAAGGTCCCCCCCACCCCACACACACACACACACACACACACACACACACAGACATGCCTCCCCTGACAGTTTCCTTTCCAATTTCTCTGCTCATTATGAAGACACAATGGGAAACAGCAGCAGTCTGTGCCAATACTACTATATATAAATAATGCTAGGTCAATGCTTTTACCTCTCTAACTCTCTCTCTCTAAGAGGAGGACAGACGTGCAGCTGCTTTTCTGCTCCATGCACTCAAGGTGACAGAGAATATAAGAAAGGGGGAAAAAAGAAACAAAGGGTGAGATGAGAAGTTTAAAGATGAAAAAAGCTTAAGGCTGGAAGTCTGCAGTCATAACACCTGTCTTCCTCCTCTCTCTACAGCCGCTTTACACTGACCAGTCCAACTGCTCTGAGACTCCAGGCCATCTGCTGTTAAACACACACACATGCAAACACACAGTGGACCAGCACGATTAATGTCAAATTGCTCCACTGAGAGACACTCGGGATAGATATTATTAGCCGATTAATAATTACCTAATGAGTTTATAATAGGCCCGTGACTGGTACTAAATGAATTAGATCTGCAGGTGAAGCTGGTCCGTTTAGGTTTTATTCTTTGAGCTTAAATTATTAACAGTTTATCGTTAGCTTTCGTCTTTTCTACAGCACATGTATTCTACATTACTGGGGCTTCACTTGCCAGAAAACATCAGGGATATTTCCTTACACACCCATCCACCCAGATTTGTACTCGCAAGCATGCTAATGTACGCACACTAATGGATGTTTTAAGTGTCAGCACATGACATTTGCAAGGGCTTTCACAACACACCAGAAGAGCAAAAAGACAGAGAGAGTCATCCAACACGGAGCCACCCAGCACAAGGCCGGTTATGACAACCATTTAGCCAGAATTAGCTGGCAAATTGACTAGGCTTTTACATGTAGCTCTATATTACCCAAGGGGCATTGTGAGGTTTTGAGAAGCCCTGGGCTAAAACTGACCATGGCCTGCCCTGTGAATTTCATGCCAGCCTAAAAGTGCTCCGGTCCCTGAGGGGATTGAGGGAATGTGGAGGACTCAAATGGAGGGGCAAATGGAGACACAACTTTGTACAGTGTTAGAAAGTCTGTGTGTTTTAAAGGGACAGGTCATACAAAAACTGAACATGAACTGAACTTTTATTTTTATTTTTTTTATTAGTTTATTTGTCAGGGACAATGTACAAAATAAATTAATCTTACGAAAAGATGTTTTGTACCAGAGTTAGCAAATGCTAGTTTCCATCTGCATCTGCAGCTAATTCTGGTAATTCCAAACCAGAATGCTGTCCTTCACGCTCTTTTCCATATAGTGAGAGTCCAAATTATCTATTTGCTATATTTTTCAAGTGTTTCAAAGCCGTATGATAGCTTTGTGTGGTGAAAAGGCCCAACATTAAAGGGATAGTTTATCCCCCAAAAAATGTTTTTTTACTCCCCCTCATGTTGTTGTGTGGAACACAAAAGAAGATTTTTTTTTGAGAATGTCTCAGTGTTTTTTTTTTTTTTTTTGTAACACTTTGTTTTGATAGTCCAATTTACAGTCTACTAACCAAGTAATGGTTGCACTTTATTTTACAGTACAGTGTGCTTACCTAAGAAAGTACTGGGTAATATAAGGTAACTACATGGGTTAAGGTTAGGTTTAAGGGTAGGTTCAGAGTTAGTATACATAAATGAAATGCAATGAAATTAAATGAGGCAATTATAGCATGTGCAGCATCCACTCACCACCACACATTAGCTATAGGTGGAGAGGAGAGAGAGTGATAGAGCCAATTGAAGGCATGGGGATTATTATTAGGATTACTTAGTTATTACAGTTATTGTAATAATAAGTACATAGTATGTACATGGGGCAACAGGACTGTAAAAAAAAGTGTGGTTGTACTTTATTTTAAGGTGTCCGTGTTAGTGCTATTATGCATTTAAGTACTGAGTAATAATAATTAACTACAAGTATTTACTATAGGGTTAGGGTTTGGTTTGGGGCTAGTCAGATGTAATTATGTATAATTTATAGTTATTACTACAGTAACTACATGTAACAGGGACACTAAAATAAAGTGTTAACTAAAGTGCTAGTAACTTTGCATCTACATGTCAACTAGCAGTCATTATAGTATTAGTAGACTGTCTGCTTAATATCTGCTAACACTTTATTTTAATGGTTTCCCAACGGACATTCTACTGACTATAAGTAACTTTGCAAATACATGCCAACTTATTCTACTAAGTCTAACCTATAACAGTCTACTAATATTCTAATGACTGCTAGTTGACATGTAGTTACAAAGTTACTTCTATTAACTTAATATCTAAAATGGACTATTGAAATAAAGTGTAACCTGTCCATAAAATGAAAGTCAGTGGTCACAAAACCGGTTTTGTTCCCAAAATTGATTAAACTCTTCTTTTCTATTCCACAGAAGACAGAAATAAAATCATACAGGTTCATGACATCACTGACATTATTCCCCTTTGCTGAAAAAATATGAGAAAGTGAGAGATCTCCACTGTAGTTATCAGTGATTGACGACTTAAACGACTTAAATTTCAGCCTGTTACTCCTTCAAAGCTTTAGCATGGATTCAGAAAACTTGGAATAGAGTGCATTTTGGTTGTTTTTGGAGATTGACTGCTGTTGTCACTGCTGAACTGTGGGGAATATGGTGAAAACTCTTAAATGACTTCATGCATTTACGGTAACTAAATATTGCTTAAATAATAAGAATTTTCCTTTTGGGGTGAGGTATTCCTTCAAATGTCCGACTTTATATTTATTTATTTTGTGTGTGTTTACAAACGGTAAGAGGAATTTATCTTTGTGTTTACAGATTCTGGTTTATAATGAGCTGTGAGCATTTCTGATCTCCCTATAGCAATGATAAGGGAACTCCCTCTGAAAATAGATGCATAAAAATAAATAAAATAAAAAGCAACGAGACTAAGAAAGCGACCATGCAGAGGTGGGGTCCTGTTACAAAGGCAGAGCAGAGCCAAAATTAACAGCTCTTAGCCGGCGACAGTGTGACATCCAACTCTAGCATGTGCTCTTAACAGTCGTCAACACCGGATTCCACACGCACCCTGCCACATTTGCACCAACACAGGCACGGAGACACACCTACACCTTAACTCCTGCTCCTCAACGGCTGTCAATCATGTGTCACGACACAGCATCTACAACAGAGACAAATAGACCGAGGATCACTGAATGTGACCTTTCACCTTCAGTAGTGGCCTGAAGCTCGTGGAATGTCAGACCTGTAAATATAGACATCAAGTGAATGGCGTTCAGGCCTTGATTTATAGAGTGCAATTATTCAGCACATCTCATTCATATTACCAATGCCAGATCACTGTTAACAGACGTGTAAATCAAACAGTGTTGCAAACTACTAGTGGGAAGTGTGTGTGTGTGCCTTTATCCCAGGGCGTCCTGGTTGATGGCACAGCCAGGTTTGATGAGTTGCTCTCTGAGTGATCGTAAATAAAGACGGGGGACATGAGCTCCCAGGACGCCGACCTCTCCTGTCACAACTTTCACCGCACACAGAGCAACTGATACATCCTCCCCCTCTCTGCCGAGAGCCCACATATTTCTCACCGCACATTGGAAATCAATAAAGAGCAAATTATTTATGGAAAATATACTCTGTGCTGAATTATTGTCAGTGCAGTGCAGTGCTCAGGGGAAGTGGGGTGGTGGCTTACCTTCAAAAATGCAAACACAAATCACAATCTATGTGAAGCAATGTGTTTATGTGTGTTGGGGGATGGTGCATTTGGTTAATGTCACTGTTTCTAATGCTTATTTGCAGTGAGCAAGAAGATCACACATACGAGACCTTTGGAGTTTGAAGGCTGTTTTACAGTGTTGCTCGCCTTCTTTAACAGGCTTGAAGCCTGCAAAGGAGTTTTCTTCAGTGGCAAGACTGACTTTGTGCTTCAATAGAGGGAAGAGGGGTCCTTGACAAGCTGATTTACGACAGGCACTTCGCAGGACACCAACTCCCACTAGCAGCAATACAGTCGTCACCTCAGCTTTTCTGCTCTCCCTCCTCTTTTTCTGACAGACAGCAGGCATACCTCTTCTGGACTGTTCTCTTACAATAACATTTATCATCTGAGCACATTATAAATCACTCCAGCTAAATTGGATGTGATAAGCACAGCAGTGACAGCACAACATCCCCCTCCTCTCTGCCTCAGATCGGAGGGCGCTGTACTGGAGAGACCACCAGGCCTGCCAGGGTCTCTTATACAACATCCAGATCAGCTCTCATCTGGCACATCTCTCTCTGAAATTCAAGCTCATTTTTGAGGTGGGGTGATGCGTGTTCTGGTCTGTGTTATTGTGTCTTTGTGTATGTACTTCACCGTTCCAAAAGTTTGGGGTCGGTATTGCATTCATTCAAAGAAATACAGTAAAACAGTAACAATTTAAAAGAACTGTTTTCTATTTTAATATATTATAAAATGTAATTTATTCATTTGATGGCAATTTTCAGCAACCATTACTCTTCAGGGTCACATGATCCTTCAGAAATCATTCCAATAGGCTGATTTGCTGCTCAAGATACATTTCTTATTATCATCAATATTGAAAACATCTATCTTTTTTTCCCCCTATTTGTTTAATTAATAGAAAGTTCAAAAGAACAGCACTTATTTGATATACAAATGTGTTGTAACAATTAAAAATTGTCTTTACTGTCATTATTGATCAAATGAATTCATCCTTGTTGAATAAAAGTATTAATTTCTTACTGACCCTTTTGAATGGTATAGTGTAATTTAGGCATGGAGAGGATAATTTTATATATATTTTATATATCGTTATTGTGAATTAGCTCCACACTTCCAGTTTTAATCACTAAAACTAACATTTAGATTGAGAATTGAAAATGACAAGATCATTTTGTGTATGGAAAGACATATAAAATAGTTTGGGTTAAGCTATGATTCCCCGTCTTGTAAACATAATATTAACAACATCTATAGTTAGAGTAATATGAATGAAAAGACAAGTAGAAGGGAAACGTACATATCGGTAATTGGCTGTTATCTTTTAAAAAAAATATATATTTTATTGTGTGTGCTTATTTTCACCAATTTTTATTTTCGAATAGTTTTCGCCATAATCTAATGCTTACTATTATCATTACATTTCAACAAAGAAAGAACATAGTAAATCAATTCAACAAGACAAAAAAATGCATTGTAAATGATCTCGGACTCCCTTACTACTAGGCCCACCAGGAATGACGCAAGTCGGCCTTCAGAGAAATGCACTTCTGCAACATTGTACAGGGGTCACTTTCAAACATGCAGACGTACACAGACGTTCTTGGCAGATTTATCGTTCCTGGGTTAAAGTCGGGACACAGGCGACATAAACCACCAGGAGGCGTGTCCACAGAGGGAAGTTTGCTTTTACGTATTTTCTTTTCCACCATTTAAAAACAAGCAGTTCTCAGTCTGCTCTCTGTGAGCTGAAGCCATTAAAGCCAGTGTGGAAGTGTTTGAGTCATATGGCTGTAGAGTAATGTGATCCCTGGAGAACAACTGCTGTTAACTTTAATCTCTGAAAAATCTCTCCTGTTCTCTCACCGGTCCTATACTACAGCTTATATGACTGAAACCCATATACTGAGGTCGAATACAGTGCTATTTCAAGAATTGTATGTGTGTGTTTTTAAACCTGACAGACATACTTAAATACAAACATGACCTTATTACTATAATAAACAAGACTGGATGAATGCTTGCACACATTCGTATGAAAAACACACATGCACAAAGTATTAGACTATCTCACACAGCCACACACACACTTTAACTTCTGAACTGACACATAAACACTACAGAACGCACATTAACACAGTGCCAGTGACAAACATTTACATTTCTGTGGCCCATCGATTCGAGTCACCTGCACCGCCACCAGCACACACTGTGGGATCTTTATGCTTGTCAGATAAAAAATGCAAAAATGTGGCAAAAATGATATAGGGAAAAGACAAAAAGAAAGGCAAAGTTAGAGCAAAAATAGAGCAAAAAAAAATTAGAAAGAGCGAAGTTTGATTGATAAAGTCCTGAATCTGGCTATTTAGGGTCTGGCGGGAGAGGAAGCAGCTTCTGCCAGACAGAAAAGCAATTAATCTGTAAACGAGCTTTACAGCGGCAGCAGCAGCAGCAGCAGGTCTGAGCGCTGGAAACACCCCCCCACACACCTCCCACCCTCCCTAACCGGCTCTGCTGCTCAGATAAGGCCGCAGACGGCTATTTATTGTACATTTTAATTAAGTGCTTGTTAACGCTAGTTATCTTAACAGTCACAAAATTACCGTTGTAATGCATTTTGTTTGAGGAAAAATGGAGCAGGGTGTGAGTGCTTTATGAGAGCCAAGCACAGCTTGGCTTCATTTGGAAAATCACAGAGCAGGAAGCAAAGAGGAGGCACGGTGTGTGCGCGATGATCTGAGCGCTGGCGCTAATGGTTATTTAATATGGCCATCAGCGGTTCCCAGTCCCCAGCATACGGAGCGCTAGCACAATAGCCTCCAAACCCTCTTTAACACTTATTTGAGATGACAGGAAAAATGAAACCGTTTGTGCTTTCAATGGAAAAGCAATCATTGGGACATTATCCTCCGCTTGCCCTATCATGCTAATGCTGGGTAAAAATGTCACCAAATGTATTTAAAAGGCTGATGGAGTGGTGCTCTGTGATTCCTGCTGCCCGCCTGATTAATAAAAACCTTCAATTTGTATGTAAATGCAACCTGGGCCTCATATCATCCTCACACCTGCATGGAAAATAATAAACTCAAGTTTGATGCCGCAATTACCAGAGTTTATGGCGTATCCGCTGCACGGTGAGTGAAGGGGGGGGGGGGGGGGGACAGAGGGGAAGAGAGAGCCCTTCAGGGTTAGGGAGGAGTGTAATGAGACTAGAGCATTGCAGGTAATGAAACCGTACCAGGGATAGAGGACGACCCCCAGGACCAACACGTCCTGCTGTTGATGTCCAGGTTGCAAATACACAACACACCTTAGAAACAGCGACGCATGGTAATCCAGACATTAACATATGGGTCATTCCTGTTGTGCGGTACCCTTTGAACTCAATAAATAATCAGAATAATCTAAAAAAAAGGAGCGAGAGAGTGAAGAGAAGAGAATATGATTGGGTTGTAATGTATTTTTTGGTTGGGCTCATGCAATTAAACTTGACTATAAATTATTCTTATAGCAAGAAAAAAAGTTGGAATGCCTAAGAATTTCACCGATATTACAAAATTTGAGCAAGATGAAAAGTGAAACTGAGTTCACAAGAAAACCAGATGAATGAATTACCAATTAAAAGGATAAAAGTTATTTATGTCTCATTATAAGTTTTGTAAACATTTTAATTAAAGGAAAACATGTATAATACACTCTCAAAAATATATAAATTGCCAATATTTCATTGTAAAAGTTAGTGCATAACTTTTGACAAAACAAAAAAGTAACATCCCCGTGAAAGTAGTTCAATTATTTAAGTTTAATTTTATATGGACAAATACAATAGGTGTGCTGTAAATGTGCTGCACATTAGAAATTACTCGTAACATTCTCCTAAATATCAGTATGGACGTGCACTTATATCTGGATATGGATGGATTGAGTCCACTGTAGAAATAGTTTGTTGTTGTTGCAAGGATTTGCAGTTGTTTCTTTGTTGATAAAAAAAAAAAAAAAAAAAAACGTACATGCTTACATACCTAAGAAATGTTTTATAAGATATTCAGCCTTTTACTTTGATGACTTGTTTACTCTACCAAAGGATGAAAGCATTATGCATGTCACTGAGAAAAGAAAATCAAAGCATTGCAAAGTTTTCCTTCTAAGAGCCAATGCCTTTGCATGAGATATATTTGACATTATAAACAACTTAAAAGAACTTAAAAAAAAAAAAATTCAAGCACATGCTCCTTGTGATTCTAAACTGTCTCAGGCTGGGTTCCTGATCTCAGAGTTAATCTAACTAAACAAGTGTGTTTCCACTCTTCTGCACTGCTTTTGCATCATACACTTTCACTTCCACATCCCTCTATCACAGAACAAAAAGAGGGCGTATTGACTCAATCGGGTTGAGTAGGTATTGCAGAGCTCAGATTAAAGGAGTGTGTGTGTGTGTGTGGATGTTGACTGAAGTCATGAATGTGACGCCCCGTGGAGTCGGACCAGCACAATGTCTTTGAAGTTCAAGCATACAGCGCCACGTCTCACCTTGGCCAGAATGACCCGTATACCTGCATATCAAAAGCGTGCGTGTTAAAGGAGCTTCACGAGTAACTGCTGTTGACGTGCACAGACCCTCTCTGGCCTCTCCCCTCCAATGCAATACCATCGAAACAAAAATGATGCAAGAGTGTGATCAGTAAAAAAAAACAAAAAACATGCGCTTCTGAAACAAACAACATTTTGTGGGATATTTTCTATATAACTACTTTTCTGAAAACAGTCATCAGCGTATTATTGTAACTCTCCTACAAAGTAAGAGAAGAAATGAGATGTGGTTAAGAAATAAATAGTTTAATACAGCATTCCAGCAACCTACGACATTTTTTTTAAACTATTTAGCTAGCACACCTTTCATGCATTCAAGCAGATTTAACACAGACCTTGTCACAAATGACAGTAAATACAGTGCTCAGGTTGACTGTTTGCAAGGTTCAGTCATGGATCTTGACTGCCTTAGGCCTGTTAGTCAGGAAGTCTAGGATCCTGTTGCAAAGTGTTGTGCTTTTTCCAAGCGCAGAGAGTTTACTGGTTACTGTCTACAATGGACAGCACTCTAACATAAGTGTGGGAAAGGGTGAAAGGGGTCCTACTGTATATATTATGACAGCCACAAAGGAATTGTTCTCCCTGTAAGCAAATATGTCCAGTGCAGGTGTGAGTACAACAGGATGATAGCTATTTAACTTGACTTCCACTGAAAACACAAATGTGACTTCAAGCCAGCATGATGTTAAACATAAACTTTGACATTAGTAACATTGGTAAACCACTCTTTCAACACCCTGTCAGGTTTACCCTTCTCCTCAAACCATGTTCTGCATCTACACACTGTGGTGTTATCTTGACTGTTAATGCTTTTGGTGGGGCCACATTAGACCTGAAAGCTACAAGAATTTTTAATAAATAAGTACAATTAGCTAAAACTCTGAGACTGTCCTCTAGCAACATTTGGACAATTTTATTAACAATACAGAGTAGTGATCTGAGTGACCTGCATGGGGTGGTAAATGGCTTTATGTTTTCAGGATAATGACGGTTCAGTAATACAATTCTCAATATGTTGAAAAGTAGGTTAGCATTATATAGCTATATATATATATATATACCCATTCTATCTGAAAACACAATATATTTGTTTACCTGTGCACTTTTATTGCAGTATTTTCCTTTTCTAATTATTTATTGTAATACAATTTTAATTATTCTAAATGATATATTTAGACTATAAATATTATTGAATATTGTGAAATATTATTACAATTTAAAAAAAATATATATATATTTATGTAATGGCGAAGCTGAATTTTTAACATCATTGCTCCAGTCTTGTCACATGATCCTTTAGAAAATCATCCTAATATGCTGATTTGGTGCCCAAGTAACATTTCTTATTATTATTGAAAACAGTTGTGCTGCTTAATATTTTTGTGTAAACTGTGATAATATTTAATTATATATATTATATAAAAATCATCTGTTATCTGTGTCTCTATTGTTGGAGCGATCAGATTTATTGCTGCATATTGTTGATAAGCTCTATATCAGAGAGAGAAAACTTTAATCATAAGCAAGATGCTAAAATAGAAAATACACTGATTGTTGCTATACCTTATAGTCAAACTGCATTCAATGCAAAGGTAAGCATTTCCTCAGTAACCCTGAAAACACTGAGGCCCTGTTTACACCTGGTATTAAGATGTGTTTTGGTCGATTGGATCACGAGTAGACGAAGGAGACACATTCCCGTTTACACCTGGTGTTTTAATCCATCTCTTCTGTCCACTTTTGACCACTTCTGTCCTGATTTCTCTGAGGGGAGGGTCTATGGGTGGATAAATGTAAGGGATTTTTTTTTTTTTTTAGATCTTTCGATATAATGGGCGAAATACGCTCACACAATTTAACTATGAACGTGACCAGAGACGACGGAAAAACACACAGAGAACAGCAGCTTTCGTTTCTGCTCTAATATCCACAAGACCACGCCGAACGCTGTGAGCAGTTTTGGGGGTAACTCATTACAAGTAACTTGAGTTATATAATCAGATTACTTTTTCAAGAAACTAGTAAAGTAACGCATTACTTTTAAAATTTACAACAACATATCTGACTTACTTTTTCAAATAAGTAACGCAAGTTACTTTGTTTTCCCATTTATTGCCTGACAGCTCTCTTGTCCCCGTGTTGAGACAAATCGAAGTGCAGAGGCATTGGCCCTCATTTATCAAAAGTGCGTACACCAAATTTCCAGCGTACACCTGGCGTACACCCAAAACCACGGTGACTTTGAGATTTATCAATATGGACGTTGGCGTACGGCACGCTCAAATCCTACGCCAGCTCAGGAGGTGGTGTATGCGCGTTTTGAGTGCGGGAATGCGCAGAAAAACTATTTCTAACACCACACAACGCACTGACAAACTAAAAGATATGATATATTATGACCCACTGTAAAAAAAAACAACAACATAGTAATTATAAACTTCAGTGTTTATTTTTGTGCAACATGGACTTCAATGTTTAATTTGTGTGACTTTACCAAAGCATTTGAATTGTAGGCATATGTATTCCTTAAGTTGCGAGCCTGTGCGCTTTACCTGACGTTTCAAGCCTTGTTTATACTTTCGCCTGGCTCCGCAGCGCGAGTCTCCGCAGACTGCGCGCGCACCTCCCCAAACGGACGAGGCGTTTATATTCGACGCGCTCGCCGTTGTACTATTCTTTGAAACGATGGGGTTAGGCCCGGCAGGTGTGCACGGACTGGGTTTAGTAATGAAAGGCTTTCAATGACCAAAAAAATTATAATTCAGACTGACAAAATAATAAAAATGACATTCTTCTTCTTTTAAATAATAATAATAATAATACAAATAATAATAATAACGACATTCTTCTTCTAAATAACAATAAGCGTCATTAATAATAAAAATCTAGAAATCAATTTTCTCTTTCTCAAAGAAGTTTCTCTTCTTTGCCGTCTTCCGTGTGTCCATGGCGTAAAATAAGGGCGTGGGGGGAGCGGAGACTTGAATATATAGGGGCGTGTTATTCTAATGACGCTCGTTTTCAGCCGCGGCATTTATCAAGGGCAGGTATTGCGTACACCTGGATTTCAAAGGTACGCACAGCTTCATAAATCAGGCGATGAGAGGAGTGTAAGCATAATCTTACGCCAATATATACGCCCGTTTCTACGCAAGAATGATAAATGAGGGCCATTGTGTGTAAACATGACGGATTAAATGTGAGCATGGATTTACTCATCTCACTTGCACAAAAAAAAGATTCAATATTCCTCAAAATGAATACAATCAGTGAAATGCAGAATCAGAATACTATGCAAACCTTCAATAATATGTTACATAAAACATAAATGTTTAATCTCACTTTATTGACCAATGTTACTTGCTTCTGACCTTTGATGATTCAGTTAAATAATAAGCAAAAAAAAATTTTTTAGGTAAAGTAAGTGTTAAACTTTTTTCTCCTGCATCCTATTCTTCTGTCGTCCAGAAATGGCAGCAGCTGAAAGCTTTGCCTGAGCTGCGCCCTCTACTGTACTTGCGTGAATTTGCATTTCCTTCAGCCTAAGGCTTATTATTTCACTTTTGGTGTGAAAAGGTCTTTACATTCGCCCAAAAATATAACTTTTTTGTTATAAAAAAACAAACCCAGCCCAGGTGCAAAAAAAGTAACGCAAAAGTAACGTAACGCATTACCTTTAAAAAAAAGTAACTGAGTAACGCAATTAGTTACTTTTTAAGGGAGTAACGCAATATTATAATGCATTCATTTTCAAAGTAACTTTCCCCAACACTGGCTGTGAGTGTGTGTAAGAAATCAGGAACGGTGAGAGAACATTGTGCTTGGTACATTTTTCGTCTTCAAACCAAACTTGGGTCTCCAGGTGACAAAGTTTAAATCCCGTCTGGCTAACGCTCTTCCCATAATGTTTATGGGGTAGACCCCGTCAACACCTGTATTTAGCGTCGTCCACTTGTGATCCGATCGACAAAAACGCATCTTAATATCAGGTGTAAACAGGGCCTGAAAGAAAGAGTGGAAGATGTTGTACCGCTGCCTTTAGTAAATCCTCCAGTGTTCCAGATGCAATGGCCCCGTGAAAATGGGTGTATGATCCTGATAACAGTCTCTCATCTATCTAAATATCTGCTGCCTGGATAATGGAGTTACACTAGAGTGAACTGAATAGAACAAATCCAGAGTAGAGACCAGCTCAGGCTCAACTCTCAGATGGGCTTCAGACATCTTCCTTTCACACCCTCTCATTTCTTCCCTCTCTCTCAGTGCCGTGTGGAGATTGGATTTTTACAGATCACAACGGCAAGGCAGCACACTCATTCAAGTGTGCTCCCCACGAGAAATGTATCATGATCTCTCATAATATTCTGTATACGGCTTCACCGAAGCGCTGCTCCTTAAATGCGTTTGTGGTATTAATATTAATATTTATGGACTGTGAGTGAGGGCTGTCGTCTATGCAGAATGGAAGAGCAAACTTTCATTAATTCCTATGGAGGGGAAAGTCCAAATTAATTCCAATTCTCATTTTAATGCCTTTATGCTAATGCCGGCACAGAGAGGGAGCGAAGAAGAGCCCAATGGAGAAGAGGGTTCAAGTTTAAAGCTCAGAGAGAGAGATCACCAGCATTCCCAATGATGGGGACCAGACCATACTTATTACACACTCTATAGTGACGGCAAATGATACACACAATTTAAACCCAAACGACAGCTTAATCCAATGAATCTAGCATCAGTGCTAAGCAAATTACGCTACACCACAGATACACTGCGAAGTAAATTGAAACATAAACAAAACACAGCACTCCATTCGACTCCATTATCCAATCCCTCCACCCCCACTCTAATAAAGAAATCTAGTGACTTTTTTGGCCACTCACTTCAGGCTGGATGAATGAGATTCTAGTCCATCCATTTCAGTTTGTCGAGCTTGCTTAACTGAATCGAGCTTAGCCAAACACAAATAGATTGCTCCTGTGCTCTCCCCACGTCCCCATCCCCTTCTCTTACACCTGTGATCATTACATATTTACTGCACAGACAAGCTCACCCGGCTGCTGATAGTGGCCTATCCGTTAATGTCTGTGTTCTGGCACCTGCTGGGTTATTGTCATTAATTGAGCTCATTTGAGAAGCAGGTCCGGGCAATAGAAACGCAGGTGTGTGGGACAACTGTTATTATCCAAGTCCGCGGACTGGTCGAAAGAAGACAGATCCCTTCATCACTGGAGGTGCTGTTCCTGACGGCTGTCCATTCTTTCTACTTTTAACCCACATTAGAAGCTAATTGAGCTTTCTGATTTATTAATATCATCTATTCTACATTATTCGTTTAAAAAATGATGATAGCAGTAAGTTGTAAATAGATGTAATCTATAGATGTAACATTGCTCCAACAAAGCTTGACATCTCTTTGTTGAGGTTCAGCACTGAAGCTAGATTTCGCATTTTCAGGATGCTGATCTGACATTGAGAATCTCAATTAAGCAAAATAACAAAACCCCATTCCACAAATCATTAATACTCCTGGACCACTGGACACTTTTCACCTGGAATCATTACATATTAACTTTTTTTTCCCACCTGCTTTTAACATGATCATGATGTGGATGCATTTAAATCATGCACAATTGTGTATATATTGCCATTCAAAAAATTTTGTTTAAGGAGATGTTATTTAATGTTTTTAAAAGAAGTATCTTATGCTCACTCATTTATTTGATAAAAATGATCACAATTTCAAAAACTATTTTCTGTTTTTATATATTTTAAAATGTATTCCTGTGAATTTCCAGCAGTCATTACTCCAGTCTTCAGTGTCACATGATCCTTTAGAAATCATTATAATATGCACATTTTCTGCTCAAGTAATATTTTGTATTATTATTATTACAGATGAAAATGGTTGTGCAGCTTTTTTTCAAGATATTTTGATGAATAGAAAGTTCAAAAGAACAGCATTTATTTGAATTTTTTTTTTTTTTTTTTTTTGGTAAGGTCTTTACTGACACTTTTCATCAGTTCAGTGCATCCTTGCTGAATAATAGTAAAAAAAAAATCCCTAGCAAGTCCTGATTTTGCCAAGTTAGACTCATTCCTCTGTCAACATAATTTTGATGATCCTGGAACAACATTTTGGTCCTAAATCTAGTCCTAACTATATACCTACCCCTAAACCTAACCCTACCTATAAGTGATCTCTAAAATCAGAGGGAATGATAGGGAAATAATGTAGAAGCACCTAACCCTGGTCGCAATCCTAAACTTGACATAAACTGTCAACCCTCAAATCTCATTGGTTGATAGGAATGCTGTTCTAGGATGAACAAAGACGTCGATCCGGAAACATGTTGCACTTGGTGTAATCAGGTTCTGCGAATTGCCTAACATTGGTAGCATGTTGGCTAAAGCTAATGTTAAATACATAACTGTTTGTAAAAAGCAGCCAAATTCCAGTTGTAAACACACTGACTGTCCTAAGTCATTGCAAGCTCAACACTGCAATATATAGACCAATACAATTAAAAATGGCAGCAACTCTTCACTGAGGTGACACTACCATGATTAAACTGACAAACTGCATGACAATCCCCACCAATGAAATGTAGTTTGACTGTATTAACACTTATCCATCCATACATTGTGTAGACATACGAACACACACACTATCTCTTTCTGACACCCACACGCTCTCTCTGTCTCACTCTCGCCTTCCTCACTGAGCACATAGCAAGATTTATTCTTGTCCTGAAGAGCTGTGGCCGGAGCTGCTGGATATTTATGGTTTAATAAGACTTACATAAGTCTTGCAGGTGTGCTTTCCGTCCCACCACCAAACCTATTCACATGATTTATCGAGGGCCTTTGGATTGCGCACTGATTTAGAGCCTCTCTCCCTCAAACTCTCCCTCTTTCTCTCGATGGTCGTGGGCCTGTTTGCTGCTTAAAGCTCACCATGGTTGCTCTTTCTCTGTCTGGGTTTTGGGGACAGGACCTGCCAAAATGGACTCCAGTGGTCAGACAGCAAGACTCAATCTGCTTCATTACTGAGAGCGTCTGCAACACAAATCAGATTGATATACAGACAGAGTGACGGTGAGGGAATGTTGATTGTCAAATCAGAACCTAAACTTGAACGTGTGCAGGTCCAGTGCAAATTAACAGCCCAAAAGACCCCCCAAAAAAACATGCAGGTAGATGTCGGATCATGCAACGCAAACATGTCAGTAAAGTTCACAAGACCTTCTGTGAAAACTTTATAGCAAAAAAGAAACAAAATAAGTTCAACTTGCTGGAACACCATTCTTTAAATGACAAAATGGAGTTTTAGACATGTGAATGTTTAAGTCAGCAAGAGAGATGAGCGGAGACAGCATCAATAATACAGAATGTCATTTAAAGCTCTGGGTTAAGGCTCCTGAGTGTAGTCTGCCCGTCTGGATGATGTATTGTTGAGCTCTGTGGAATGACAGGTGTGAATGAAGCTAGACCATATGATTTAACAATGCCACGAGAAGATCAAGTTCATCACAGCGCGTGCAGGTCCGTGAGCAAGCGAGCGAGTGAAAGGGGGTTATCAAACAGGGATGCCGTTTCACCGAATAGCCTCAGACGTACGGACACACACCTCGCTGCCACACTTGACACACACTCTCGCCACACCTCGTCGACCTGTCCGCGCTCTCTTCCTCCTCCTCTGGGGAGCTCCCTCCATTCTCATGCAACAATGCAAAACTCCCTCATTACCATCTCCTAAATATTCATGAATATTCGGCTGGATAAGCGTGTCACCTGAAGAGTGGCCTTTTACTGTCCAATAAGCACACATATCCATCTCCCTCTCTGATAGGCCAAATAAAGGGGAACGTCCAGAGCGTGTCTCCGTGGAACGAAGAAAAAGAAAGAAAGGGAATTTTGAAATGCTAAATAAAAGGGGAGGGGTAGGACGGAGGAGGATGAATCAGTCATATTGAGTGACATTCCTCAGATCTGAGCATCTTATCCAGGGTGAAATATTCTTATCTGACTGTCATAGGATGTGACACAAACAGGAGGGGAGAGCAGAGCGGGCAGGTGATTGCAGAGAGCCGAACAGACCTTGCACTCCAGAGGAAGAGCGAAATAAGGAGAAACCTTACATTTGATTATTTTTAATATTAATGGGAAATTTTCAGCACACCCACATCACAACAGACTATATGGATACAGGATGTTATGTTTGTGAATATGAAATAAATTATAAATAAACAAACAAAAAACTGTGGATGCCATATAAAATGAGATAAAAATAAACGTTTATGGAACAGCAAAAATAGTACATATGCACACAGCTATTTTAAATACTGATGTTTTTATATGCTCTGATCTCTGCAGGAATGAGCATATGGATGAACAAAGGCATTACTGAAATTGAAAATGATTTCTCTTTTGATCATTAGACTTTGCCACAATGGTGCCTGACATAACACGCAAAAAAAAAAAAAAGTCATGTCTTTTTATAGTGTTTTTTAATTATTATTGGCAATGTGGAAATTAAATCAGAAGAATAAGGAAAAAATAACTTTTGTGCATAATGAAGGTTTTGTTCCTCAAAGAGTTTCTGTGGTATTATACAGTAATCAGAAATTCACTTAAGCAGAACTGACCAGATAACGAGAAAAGACATTTGAGCATATCAAAAACATCACAGTGCCCTATCACTTTAGACTCTTGTCAGAGGCTTTGATGTGCCCTGCTCTCAAAATGGTAGTGTGCTTAAAAAAATTGCAGCTCAATTTAAGTCTCATCCAAGGAGCTTACAACTGTAATTAAATCATTAAATTCTTGTCTACGCTTCACAGAGCGTAGAGAAATTAACTTCCCACCAACCTCATTTTCTATTTGAACATGAAATAATGATTTTCTGCCAG